>NC_141049.1:57876821-57879321 GCF_041138505.1 Cibotium barometz | reverse complement strand
TTTGGATCCAACTTAGTTCTCAGCTCATATGGCACATGCATATATGCAATGCATCCCAAAGACTTTCAGATGAGACAAATCAGGTTTTCTGCCAGTAAACCTCTCCTCTGGAGTTACATCATGTATGGTTGCAGTTGGAGTCCTATTCATGATGTAAACTGCTGTAGAAACAGTCTCAGTCCAATAGCTATGCAGCATATTCTTCTTTCCCATCAATGCTCGCGCAATCTCTGCAATGTACCTGTTTTTCCGCTCAGCAACTCTATTTTGCTGCAGAGTGTATCTGCATGTAAACTGTCTCTGAATACCATTCTTCTTCAAAAATTCAGAGAACTCATTGGAGAAGTACTCTCCCCCTCCATCTAACCTTAGGCTTTTTACATATTTCCGTGTTTGCTTTTCAACCATAACTTTGAAATTCTGAAAATGAGTGAACACCTCACCATTCTCCTTCATGAAGTATACCCACACTTTCCTTGTGTGGTCATCAATAAATGTCACATAGCGTCCCATAGACATGGTCTTCGTAGGACCCCATACATCTTAATGCACAACATCTAGTGCATTTCTGCTCACATTTCTGTCACGTGGAAATACATGCTTTGTTTGCTTTCCAAATTGGCATGCTTCGCATATTTTCTACATACCTTCAACTTTAAACTTTGGCAGCCCTGTCACAATTCCTTTAGTCTGCATAGACTTCATTCTTTGCACATTCACATGTCCAATTCTTTTATGCCAAATGTCTGTGTCTACAACAATTCCTGGAACCATTTGCAAACATCGCAGCACTCACTTCAGAAATGTTTGCATTCAATGTAAACATTCTGCCCACTCTTTTGCCTTTTGCAACTAACCTGCACTTGTCTTTAAAGTCTTCAACATAACAACCATCAAGGTTAAACCAAACCTGCAGACCTTGCTCAATCATCTGGCCAACTGAAACCAGATTCTTTGTTATGTTCGGAACATGAAGTACAGCTGCAAGGTACTTCACTTTGCCATCCTGCATAGACAATGGCACATCTCCAACATGGGCAATTGGATGCGCAGTGTCATCCCTTGTTTCCACAAAACTTGGTCTTTCAAGGTTTTTCATCTCCTTGAACCGCTCCCCATGACTTGTCATGTGGTTCAAAGCACCTGAATCAACGTACCATACATCATCTTTATGTGCTGCTTCAACATTTTCAGACATGGCATTAACGACATGCTGCATAACAAACAACCTTTCATTATCCTTATTATTTCTGCTCGAGGATGCATAGTTGTTTTGCTGCAATTTTCCATTTTGCATGTTAGCCTCCTGCTTCTTATGAGGGGCCTATCCCCCAGGCAGGTCATCAGTGTCCACCGCCTCATTAGATGAGCTCGATATCTTAACATTAGTCTTCACGCGTGAATGTGTCGTGCAAGTGTCTTGATTGTGTAATGTCTTCATGCGTGAATGTGTTGTGCAAGTGTCTTAATTGTGTGTATGTGTTAGTGTGTATTTGTTGTGTGTGTGTACATGGTGTGTATGTTTTTATTTATGTGTATCCATAGCAAGTGTCTACATGTACGTGTGTGTGGGCATGTGAATATACTCGTGTGTACATCTATGTGTGCACGTGCATATGTGTGTGTGAGTGTGTGCATGTCCATTTGTGTACAC
Organism: Cibotium barometz; assembly: GCF_041138505.1. NCBI lineage: Eukaryota > Viridiplantae > Streptophyta > Polypodiopsida > Cyatheales > Cibotiaceae > Cibotium > Cibotium barometz. Next base: position 57,877,667 of record NC_141049.1, on the reverse strand, counting down.
ATGTACTTGTGTATGAGAGTGTATTTATGTGTTTGTGTGCATGTATACACGTGTGTATACATGCACACGTGTGTATGTGCAAGCTTGAGTATGTGTGCAAGTGTGCATATCTCTATGTGTTGCATGTGTGTCCATGCCTGCGAGTGTGTGTAAGTATGTTTTTATGCGTGTGTGCACGTATCATGTGCTTGTGTGTGTGTGTGTGTGTGTGTGTGTGTGTGTGCATGAACATACATGTGTGTGCGTCGACATACATATAAATCTATTTATATATACATGCTTACATACCTATAGATACACATACATACATAATATATATACGTGTGTGTGTGTATGTATATTCGCTCTCTCTCTTACACATGCACATAATATAATATTAGAAGATATATATGTGTGTGTGAGAGGAGGGGAGGAGGGGTGGGCACACTCGCACGCATGCACGTGTCTCCATGCATGCGAGTGTGTATGTGTGTTTGTATGCACATGTGCACGTATCATGAGCTTGTGTGTGTGTTATGTGCATGTGTGTGTGTGTGAATATACATGTGTGTGCGTTGACATACATATAAATCTTTTTATATATACATGCTTACATACCTATAGATACACATACATACATAATATATATATGTGTGTGTATATATATTCTCTCTCTTACACATGCACATAATATAATATTAGAAGATATGTATGTGTGTGTGTGTGTGAAGAGGAGGGGGAGGGGGAGGGTGGGCAATTTGCTTTCTAATGTATTATGTATATATATATATATATATATATATATATATATATATATATAAAAGAAACTCATTCAATGAGTAAATGGTTTGATGGTGACAACTAATT
>NC_141049.1:57539321-57871821 GCF_041138505.1 Cibotium barometz | reverse complement strand
AGACCTTCTCTCTGACAAAATGGTAGTGGACCTCTATATGCTTCGTGCGAGCATGAAAAACTGGGTTCCTGGCCAACTGTATACTGCTAATGTTGTCATAGAAAATGACAACTTGTCTATCCACTGATAGACCCAAATCTGCAAGTAGCTTTCTCAACCAAGCTATCTCACATGCTGCCATAGCAGCTCCTCTGTACTCGGCCTCTGTACTGGATAGAGCAACCCTAGGCTGCTTCTTGCTGCTCCAAGTCACAACAGCACTCCCCAAAGAAAACATGAAGCCACTAGTAGATCTTCTATCTGAGATACTACCAGCCCAATCAGCATCTGTGTACCCATGTACACATATCTCTGTCCCAGTTTCATAAAATAGTCCACAATGCAAAGTAGACCTCACATACCTCAGTATGCGTCTCAATGCATCCAAATGCTGTTTCCGTGGAACCTGCATGAACTGACTCACCAACCCAACAGCATAGCTCAAATCTTGTCTGGTGATCGTCATGTAGATCAAGCTTCCTACTATGCGCCTATACATAGTAGGATCCTCCAAGATCTCTCCTGAATCTGCACTCAACTTGCCATTCTGATCCAATGGCACAGAAATAGGCTTACAGCCTGTCATACCATACTTGGACAACATGTCCAAGCCATACTGTCTCTGCAGTAATCCAATACCATGTGGTGACCTAATCACCTCAATGCCCAAGAAATATCTGAGCTCCCCCAGATCCTTCATCTCGAACTTCTGTCTAAGCAAGATCTTTACATCAAAGATCTCTACATCATGGTCCCCCGTAATGATCAAGTCATCTACATAGATGACAACAAGCACAACCCCTCTATCACCATGTCTCACATACAGCGAGAAATCTACATTGGCTACATGAAAGCCAATAGTGACAAGATATTCAGAAATCTTGTCAGACCATGCTCTTGGTGCTTGTTTTAAGCCATACAAGGCTTTCTTCAACCTGCAAACATGCTCGGGGTGACTCACATCCTCATAACCAGGTGGCTGCAACATATACACCTCTTCTTGCAAATCCCCATGCAAGAATGCATTCTTTACATCCATCTGATGTAAAGACCATTGCTTTGACGCAGCCACTGCTATCACAACTCTCACTGTTGCTGTTATGTTTTACTTTGTACACCCACTTGCATCCAATGGCTTTCTTGCCTTCAAGCAATTGCACTAAATCCCAAGTTTCATTTCCATATAGTGCATCCATCTCCTCATCCATAGCTTTCTCCCAACACACATTTCCAACAGCCTCATCAATGCATGTGGGCTCTACAACCTACACAACCTTTGCCATATATGCATAATGATGTGCCACATAACCATCATAGGTAAACCTCTGCACAGGGTTTTTCACTCTCCCAGATCTTCGCAGCTTTTCATTCATGGCTTCCATAGCCTTCTTTGCACCAGGTGTTCTCATAGCTGGTATCCCAAGATCCTCATCAAGGCTCATATCTGAGCCACTAGACTCTCCATCAACATGAGAATGCCCTGCAGAAATGTTAGGCATACCAAGGGGCACAACCACTTTCTCTTTTCCTTTACGTGATGTACTAATCAAATTTGCAGGACTGGTATTATAACGCAGCCTGCCACTCCATGGTCTATCAACAGACCCACTAGATGAGGACTCTCCTGGTCCACTCAAAGACTGTGATTGTTGACCTGCATTCTGTGCAACCACACTTCCACTCACATCAGCCCCAACAGCTTCTTTTTCAGCAGCATACCAGCTGCTCATCTCATCAAAGACAACATCCCTGCTTACCCTCAACTCACGTGTAGCAGGGTTATAACACCTGTATCCCTTTTGCTCAAGGGAATATCCAATAAACACACATTTTTCAACTTTTGGATCCAGCTTAGTTCTCAGCTCATCTGGCACATGCACATATGCAATGCATCCAAAGACTTTCAGATGAGAAATCAGGTTTTCTGCGAGACGAGTAAACCTCTCCTCTGGAGTTACATCATGTATGGCTGCAGTTGGAGTCCTGTTCATGATGTATACTGCTATAGAAACAGCCTCAGCCCAATAACTATGCGGCATATTCTTCTCTTCCATCAATGCTCACGCAATCTCAGCAATGTGCCTGTTTTTCCGCTCAGCAACTCCATTTTGCTGCGGAGTGTATCTGCATGTAAACTGTCTCCGAATACCATTCTTCTTCAAAAATTCAGAGAACTCATTGGAGAAGTACTCTCCCCCTCCATCTGACCTTCGGCACTTTACATATTTCCCTGTTTGCTTTTCAACCAAAACTCTGAAATTCTAAAAGTGAGTGAACACCTCACTCTTCTCCTTCATGAAATATACCCACACTTTCCTTGTGTGGTCATCAATGAATGTCACATAATACATGAGCCTCCCATAGACATGGTCTTCATAGGACCCCATACATCTGAATGCACAACATCTAGTGCATTTCTGCTCACATATCTGTTACGTGGAAATACATGCTTTGTTTGCTTTCCAAATTGGCATGCTTCACATATTCTCTGCATACCTTCCACTTTAAACTTTGGCAACCCTGTCACAATTCCTTTACTCTGCATAGACTTCATTCTCTGCACATTCACATGTCCAATTCTTTTATGCCAAATGTCTGTGTCTGCAACAATTCTGAACCATTTGCAAACATCGCAGCACTCATTTCAGGCATGTCTACATTCAACGTAAACATTCTGCCCACTCTGTTGCCTTTTGCAACCAACCTGCACTTGTCTTTAAAATCTTCAACATAACAACCATCAGGGTTAAACCTAACCTGCAAACCCTGCTCAATCATCTGGCCAACTGAAACCAGATTCTTTGTTATGTGTTCGGAACGTGAAGTACATCTGCAAGGTACTTCACTTTGCCATCCTGCATAGACAATGGCACATCTCCAACATGGGCAATTGGATGAGCAGTGTCATCCCATGTTTCCACAAAACCTGGTCTTTCAAGGTTTTTCATCTCCTTGAACCACTCTCCATGACTTGTCATGTGGTTCAAAGCACCTGAATCCACATACCATACATCATCTTTTTGTGCTGCTTTAACATTTTCAGACATGGCATTCATGACATGTTGCATAACAAACAACCTTTCATTATCCTCATTGTTTCTGCTTGAGGATGCATAGTTGTTTTGCTACACTTTCCCATTTTGCATGTCAGCCTGCTTCTTATAACATTCTGCCTGCACATGTCCAGGCTTACCACAATAAAAGCATTCACGTGCATCATTATATTGCCTTTGCCAATTTCCATGTCCTCTTTGACTCCCCCTGCCTCTGAATTTGCCTCTTCACCTGTGTGTTGTTGATGTTGTTGTTGTGTATTCTGGGACTGTTGTTGTTACTGCTGCTGGCCATAATTCTGATTACTTGTTCGGCCACCTCCTTGACTGCGTCCACGGCCTCCTCTACCTCGTCCTCTTCCTGAACTTGTGTAGAAGGCCTGTTGCTCTGAACTGTTTTTGTTTTGTGAAGACTGTTGGTCTTCACCCAAGCTCTTCTCTTCTATAATCAGCATAGACACCAAATCTGTAAAGTTGGGAATGTTTTTCCGAGTCTGAATAGACGTCTTGAATGCCTTGTACTGTGGCCCGAGACCACGTAGACAGACTTCCACCTTATCATCATCATCTACTGACACACCAATAGATGCAAGGGATTCCACAATACCCTTTATCTTCAATGCATAGTCATTCACAGACATGCTCTTTTTTTCCACAGTATGAAGTTCGTTCTTCAACTGTATCTTGCGTGCCTTGGTATTTGTTTCATAGAGTTTTACCAAGGTATATTTGTTTCATAGAGTTTTACCAAGGTGTCCCACGCCTCCTTGGGGCACTTGGCATCCTGAATGTGCCCAATCATGGTGTCCTTTATACTAATGGAAAGCCAATACATAACTTTCCTGGCTCCTTGGTTCCAGTCTTTAAACTCTTTCACATCTACAGCAGTCGGATTTATGTCCGGTATCTCTGGTGCCTCTTCATGCTCACCTTCTATGTAGTCCCAATAGCCCTTTCCCATCAGGAAATTCGTCAACTTGGACCTCCAAGCATGGAAGTTATTCTTATCAAGCTTCTCAGCCACAATCTGGGTTATGCCATCATTTGACATCTTGCCAGACACACAATTGTACCAGAAACAGCACTCTGGTTTGTCCTGCACAAACTGCTATATTTCTGCAGCGGTACTGTAATACTCTCAAATGTCACAACCAGTGACGACCTCAATGTGCATACATACACCCAATGGCAACTGTTGACCTCTTTGCAGCACCCACAGTGTCTGCACAGCCAATCTGTCTTCCTGCAGTTCTTAAAATAGATTCTGCAGAGAATCGATGACTTACCCGCAGTGCTCGAAATCGCCTGCTTTCTAAAAAATGGAGGTCCAGACGCGCCCGAAATGCGTTTTCGGCCTAGAAAATGATGTCCGATAGGATAGTATAGTTGCCCTATAGCTTTACTCCCACGAAGAAAGCTCCTTAATCAGAGATCATTTGTCGGTGCCTCTCGTAGAGCTCCCGACAAGGGTGTAGTCACCAACACAAATAGGGAAGAGTAGTTGAAGCTCTTACCCTTGTACCGCTTCCTATGGTTCTCTTGCTTGCAGCTCAGCCCTTAGCACGAACCAGGCTCTGATACCATGAAAAGATGCAGGGGGGAAGAGAGCTTGAGCTCTTGCAAGCACACACACACTCACAAAACCCTAATAGAGAACACACAAGGTGAGAGGCTGAAAATCTTCTTCTTCTTCACTCAACACTCAACACACCATATACAAGATAAGATTACACACAATATGAACCCATCTAAATGAGCTGGCGCTATAACTATGCCAGTCTCTAGAATGGCTGTCACATAGCCTGTCATCCCACTGACTGCATATCACCCATGATCTCACCAACCATGCCAGTGGTGTAAGTGTGGGGCCTATCCCCCAGGCGGGTCATCAGTGTCCACCGCCTCACTAGATGAGCTCGATATCTCAACAAGAGTCAGCTGGGGCCAGTTTAGGTTAGCATGTTATCAGAGAAGGTCAGTTGAGGAGATAAGGTCGAAGATCAGGGTTGTTCAGAGTCATATCTGACAAGAGAAGCCTTTTTAGAGCATCAATTACTTTAAGTTGAGGAGGGTAAGGTATCAACTTGTATCAGTAGAGATTCAGGGGAAAGCTACAAGTAGATTTTTTTCACCCATGTAGGATCCGTCTTCTGAAGTGATATTCTGTTAAAGCCATATCATGATCTTTTCTTAAAAACCATATTACATATTTTCTTTAAGATATTAATCAAGCCATATTGGCCCACCAGGGCGATATTCTCATAACATTGAGTAATATCCGCAGTATATATATTAGTGATTTGATTCGATAAATTCAGAAATACCTTTGTACCATTTTTTGTGACCCAGAAAGGGTTAGTGTTTATGCCAAGGAATTCTCTAATCTGCCTTTGTTTATCAACACAAATTTCATGAAAGTCAGCAATATAAGGGATTTAGTTATTAGGTTTGTTATATCAGTGAATAAACACAAGGAGACATTTAAGATCCATCTAAATTTATCTTTTTGGACTTTAAAGATAGGAAATAGAATAGGTAATCTTGTATTAGGTATTGGATTTCTCATCCCTTGTAGCCCTTCAACAAGATGTTGTGCAGCATCAAATGGTGTGCCTAATAGTTGGTAAAACTCTTCACCCTTTAGTCTTGCTAAACATGCCCTATATGCCAATTGTTTGCATATAAGTGATGCATTGTTGGGTGCTTTGTCTAGCCCAACAATCATATATTTATCAGTAATCTTGGATAATTCTATTAGGATGTCATGTGTCATCCAATTGGATTCCTTATCCAACCGGTTGCATGGAATGCCCTTTAATCTTTTCATAAATAGAAATGGAAGAATTTGGGCTATGTCTTGATGGACATTATACTCTAATTGGAGTCTTTTGGCAAAGTCAGCCAAGCAATCAATTAGTGCTGCAATGGCCATATTTGGGTTAAGTCATTTAAGAGGAATATGGTTTAAATCCTTATTCAAAAACCTCCAAATTTTGGTATTTGTGATTATCCCAAGATTAGGTGTGCACACTTGCATACCAAGTTCACCAAAGTCTTTACAGAACTTAGTGAATTCTGTGCAAGGCCATTGTGGTATCTTAGCATCCCATAAGAAATCATTCTTAGTGAGGAATTTCTTGAGTGAGTTAGTATATTCCCAACCAAAGCGTAAATCTTTAATTACATCGCAACTATGTAAAACTGAATTAAAGGCAGCCATTATCACATCCTTGGGATGAAATCAAAAGTCTATTGATAAAGAGTCAATGAACAAAAGACTCATGTGATGGTTCATTAATAGTACATAAGGTTCTTTTCCTCATCAATCTAATTATCATTTGAAACCATAGTTATAGATTAGAATTCTTGAATGCTTTTGATAGGTAGACCTCTACCTCTCCCTCTACCAATAAAGGATTTAAATTTACCCTTGTTGTAACGATTATTAGAGGAGGTAGATGGGTTGAGGAAAGAGGTAAAAAGTTAGGAGTTCCAAGAGGCAGAGACAGCCTTTTTATAGGAGGTGGGATGACTCATCCTCACAATACAAGGGTTAAGGAGGCCAAAGATGATTTTTACACCTCTGAAACTACCATAACTGGGTGAGAATAGTGCCACATTCATCACTCCTTAGTTCTTTTAAGATGTCTAGCATCATATCTCTAAAATTTTGCCTTCAAAAATATACCCACCACCAACAAGTTTTATAACTAAATTTTGTAAAATTTGGCCCTCTAGAATGCTAATTGGTTTTTTTCAATCTGAGGAGTGAAAAATAGTGCTCTCGATTTTTTCCCGAGCACTACAAAGCTTATGATCCATGCCAAAAGAGATAGACCAGGATGGTAAATCAATACCCTCCTCCTTAGGCCAAGACAATGCATTGAAACACTAAAATAATATAGCATATTTTATCAACACAATTTGGTTATTAGAAACATGCCAAAAGAGATGGAGGAGGATGTTGTTAACCAAATCAACATGCTACCTTGTACAAGAGAGGGAGAGAAGAAGAGAAACAAGACCATACAAGGGTCAGTTAGCCAACCCTAATGAGGGTTGACTCCCCGATGTGAGGCCTCTAGGGGCTCACTCCATCTCTACTTGTGTCACTCAAATGGAGCTTCCACATTCCACAAGCTAGGTAGAGAGCAAAGAGGAAGGGAGCTATGGAAAGCTCTACCTCTAGTCAAGGCCTATGTGTATGCAAGAGTGATCTAAAGAAGAAGACCAAAAGAGGGAGAAGAGAAGGCAAGACAAGAATCATCACCTACATACACACACCACAATCAAGCTAGCATGCATCAACCAATACAAGCTTACCACCATAGCCACAAGAGAGTGAGAGACAGAGGGAGGAGGCAAAACTTAATTTGTGATAATGGAATTGTCCCCTTTCATATTTCATAAATCACTTATATACATGAGTTCACTTTTTACAATGGTCAACCACCCATTTACAATTGGGGGCCCAAAACTTACTTCCTAGCTCTATATACACCTAGGCTCATTCCTGATTGGGATTACACAAGTCGTAAGCTCGATCATCCCATACATCTCTTTCATGAAGCGCTTAGCTTGGTTACATAGTAATGAGTTACAAGAAGCATAACCATGCTTGAAAATGATGTTAACCAGTGTTAACATACCCCCTCCCTAATTTAGATCTTTCCTCAGAGCTGGCAAGGGTACTTAGTGGTAGTAGATGGAGTAGGTGCGCGAACCGTGACTTGGGATGTAGGGGGGATGGATGGAAGACCTTGTAGCTTGTCCAAAAAGTGGTCTCCATCATATCTTCAAAGGTCTATAGGTGCCAAGTGGGCATCCATTGGATGCGCTTGTAGTAGCCAAATAATTGCTTCAAATTGGGGCCTTTGTTGAGATCAAAGGGGCGAGGCCTTGGCTACCCTTGTAGTAGTGTGATAGTGAGGTGGAAGAAGCGGATGGTGGCCACTATCATTGGATCAGGCACCTGCTCATATCTATCGATGAAGTCATGGATCTTCGTGAGCATAGTGGCCTCAATGTAGGGGCATTGGGACGTCGGTGTGGGGGGAACCACGGAAAGTTGTATTTGAGCTTGGGGTTCGCCATTTTCTCCTTCTTGAAGAGGTCCCAAGTGCAACGTCATCGGCAGATGGGCAAGTAGGCAGGCTCGATCCATAGATGGCGAGGCGCCTTGCAATACTACTCCCCCAGATGAATGGTTTGAGAAGAAAGGGCCAATGCCAGGCATGCTGCTCACCCATAAGCTCGAAGGTGATGGGGCGAGTAGTGGAGGGGGATTGCTAGTAACCTCCTCATTGCCGATGGGGGTGCTAGCGCTTCCATGCATCGTGCTCGGCATCCAACTAGGGCCGAAGTGTATGGATGTCCATGCGGTCTGTCACCTTGTTGATGGGAGCTTCTTGGAGTTGTTGACCAAGCATGATATTGATGGTGTTCTGCTCGAACTGTGTGAAATTGAGGGGGTCACGCCAGTGAGAGGGTTGAGGGGTGGGTCGATTTCTTCGTTCTCCTACGCGGGTGGCAGTGGGATCTCACATCCATCCAAAGGTGTGGGGGGAAGGGAGATCGAGGAGTGATTGTGATGGGGGTGGAGGGGCTGTCAATGGAGAGGAGGGTACCATGGGCAAGGGTTGCAGTAAGGAGAGGCGGGGGCCTTGCCAATGTCAAGGGAATATCCTTTAGGTTTAGGGGGAGGCCCAAATGAAGAGTAAGGGTGAGGGTGAAGGAGGGGTTGGTGGTGGAGGAGAAGTAGGTATGTGGGGGGGTGTAGAGGATGTTGAGGGGAAGAGGGAAAGGATGGTGGTCCTTGGTGGTGGTGGGGGTGGTGGTGGTTGGGAGCTAGTGCTGGGTTGAGATGGGTGAGGGGGGGAGGTTGATGAGGGTGGGAGTGGCTCAGCGGGGGGGTTGTCGAGAGTAGCTCCTCCATCATTGTCGTCCGTTGAAGGAATTTTTGTCCGGGAAATTTGAGAAGAAGAAGAAGAGGGTATCGTCGGCCTCTTGGGAGGACAAGTCCAGGGGGAAGGCCACATGGGAATCATCAAATTGATTGATCCAAGTGGCGTGGATTATCTGGAGCTAGAGGTGGCACCTAAGGTAGAGGATGAGAAGGCCTTGGTTTGTGTAAGGGGGGAGCTTGTAGCGTGGGAGGGATTTGTAGGCGGCGTAAATAATTTCCCATCCCCGATGATGGAGAAAGTTCATGGCTTTGATGGTGCAGGATGGAGGTACAGGTGGGGCAGAGCCCGTCGAGGGATGACAAGGTCAATGGTTTTGTCAATGGTGGTAGAGTGCCCGCACCGGAGAAGGTGGGCCCAATTGAGGAGGTTGGCTTGAAGGGGGTGGAGGGGGAAGTCGAAGAGGGTGGTAAGAAAGGAGATGGAGGTGAAGGGGAGCTTCGTGTGAAGAGGATGTAGGAAAATGTGGCGGAGGAAATGGGTCCATCGAGGAATATGTTGTTTTGGAGAAGGTTTAGGCGATTGTCTTGGTAGTTGAGGTCAAGGATTTGGGCAGGGTTTTGAGGAGGGGTAGTGAGGCTCAGGAGATCGGTGGCTGTGTCCATCAGAGCATCCACTTTCCTTTTGACAGTGCTGGGGGCAGGGCGCAAGAAGAAGTGGGTGGAGGTTGGAGAACTCGAGTTTCCGCAGCTTGGTGTTGGGAATCTTTGTGGCGCAAAGAACCCTCCGCAACTTCCCTGTACTGATAGAAGGAGAGGCTGAGAGTACGGCTGTCCTCCGTTGCACGTGCCACTTGATGTTGGAGTTGATGGGCTTTTGTTTGGGCAAGGGAGAGGACGTGAAGGGCCTGTTGCTCTGTTGGTTGGGCAGCCTAAAGTTGGTGTTGGAGCTTAGTGAGGGAGGCAAGGGTGTTGGCGAGGGTAGCTTTGTGGTCCGCCAAGGCCGCTTGGAGGTGGTGATTGGCTAACATGGCCTCATGGAGGGCCTCTTGGGTCTTGCTGCTTTGCTGGCTAGCTTTTGCAATCAGCATCTGTTGCTGCACATGGGTGACCCGCTTCTACTTTCTATGCATGTAATCTGTCATCTGGTTTAGTTCTCAGCTAGGTTAGAAAATCCCTGGGCAAAATTGGGCACCGTGTCATGGGCGGAGCGGATACCCCCTGAATAAGATTCCTGGGAGACAAAGTTGCTGCAACGTGGGCCCATCGCAACGTGACCATGGTGTTCCGCTATCTAGGAGGAGACGGAGGAGGAAGTGCTTGCCTTCGGAGAAGGGAGGAGGGGGCAAAGAGGACATAGGAGGAGGGGGTGTCCTCATAGAGGTTCTGGTTGAAAAAAAGTGATGAGTGGGATAGCTCCTCCTCTTCGGCGAGACGGGCTTTAGCGTCCTGGGCCTCTGTGTTGGTGCCAACATTGGTTTAGTGTGATGGGAAAGCTCCTAGGTGTTAAGGTGATGCCGTTTGGGGGGGGTGGAGAGGTTGGAGAGGGGCGACATGGAGGCAGAGGGGTGGGGATGGAGGCAGAGGGGTGGGGATGGAGGTGGCACTCTCAAGTTGGATGGGGCGGGGGAGGCCGCACCATCCTATAGCATGATATAAGACCTTGGTGAGTAGCGAGGCTGCCGTGAGCTTGACCTGTGGGTTCGTGTAGACCACATGGAGTCTTTGTGTAAGTACTTCACCCAATTAACCTGTACCCCTTGGTGGACATGGGAGAGGGTAGAGAGATGGCACTGATTGAAACAATCGGTCCAACAGCATGACAAGCTCTTGTTGGGAGATGTTCTACCACTCAACCCTATCCTTCGTAGTGGAGCCCTGGTAAGTGCCGTGGACATGGCGCATTACGTGGGGAGACAAACGTATGGTTGCTCCACACTCGAGCGATGGAGCACCTCTCGAGAACGAGGTCTAGACGAAGGTGGATTGTTTTAGGGGTGTCCTTTGTTGTGCAGTGCCTGTCTTGTAGCCTCATTGGCACAAGAAATTGAGGAGGTCCAGGCCCCAAGGTTCCAAGGTGGGCAGGCCGCCGAACTCAATTTTCTCTAGGCGAGCCACGATTGCCGTATCGGTGATAGCCCTATAGCACGGCCCTATGTAATATAAAAGCTTGTGCTCCACCTTATGGTTGTTCTTCATGAGAATATGACCGTTGATCTTGCGCATTAGGTTCTCGCCCAAGTGAGATAGCTGGGTGGGGTGCTTGTCGTACTCCTCAAAATGGCCCCCAACCGGGAACTTCTTCTTCTGGGGTGTATGAGTGAGGACCTCATAGAAGGAGTCGGAGTGTGTAGCTATGCTACTGAGAGTAGGAGGCTGGTAGGCAAGGGTGAGAGCTCGAGAGAAAAAATTGTAAAGTTCGGCTAGGGAGAGGAGTGAGTGAAATGGAAGTGGTGGGCCCCTTTATAGATTTCTAGGAAGGGTACGGATGTGACTTCAGGATGGTACGACCGTGCCTTTTGGAAGGTATAGTCATGGCTAAAGAAAGGTACGGTCATGGATAAAGAAAGGTACGGCCGTGTCTTTGTCTCTGTTGAGAAGGGTACAACCATGGCTTCAGAAGTGTACGGGCATGCCTTAGATTTTTAACAAGAGAACAGTCGTGTCTTAGTCAAGGAAGATGGTATGGGCATGGCTTGGTGAAGGTACAGACGTGGCTTCAGATGGCACGACTGTGTCGTCAAGATGGTACAATCGTGTCTTCAGGATCATACAGTCGTGTCTTGATGCATTTTTTTTCTAGGGCACCCTGTAAACAAGTTTTGTACCCTAAGGCTATGTAGCCAGCACCCCATTGTGGATTTTGTATTGATTCCTTGCCCAATTTTCTAGAGTGAGAAGGCGGCTCCAATTCGGTTTTGGTGAGGTTAATAGCTCCATCGGAAGGTTGGGGGCTTCCATGGAGGGAGAAATTGGGGTTGGAGAAGCAAGGGGTTGAGTGGGGGTGCACCGAGGGAGTCAGATAATAAGGGGTGGGGGAGTAGCCGAAGTCAAAGGTACATCACTGTTGGACAGTGGTGGACTGTGGTTGGATGGTCAAGGTGTTGTCCTGAAGGATGGACAGTGGTGGACTGTGGTTGGATGGTCAAGGTGTCATCCTGAAGTTTTGCTTTCCCCTTGTCCCGTATAGTAGTAGTGGCGGTTGCAATAGAGGCTATCTTAGGCTTCCATTGAAATTTGGGTGATTTCGAAAGCACGGGGGTGGAAATGGTGTACCTTGGGTGTAGGGGGACCCAAAGTTTCCGATTGCCTTCATAGAAGTGTTGAGCTTGGAGGAGAGGCTTTGGGATCCACCTGTAAGTCATTGCAAAGAGAGGCTAAGGTTTTTGGCAAGGTTGGTTTGCCTTTGTGGAAGGTTTTTGCCAAAGGTTCTATTGCACCTTGTGGGCTTGTGGTTGTCAAATTGGGGGTCATCGCGCGAGAGGTACAAGGAGCTAGTTTCGCCAGGGTGTGAATTCGGGAAGTGGATCTGTGGGGAATCCAAAGAGTTGCAGCACTTTTATAATATCCTTGGGCTACAAGGAGTTTCTTGGACACCCAGGTGTGAGGGTTCTTGCATTGTGTGCCTCGGGGCCAAATTTGTACCTAGGGTGGGTGAGGCTTGTTAGTGGGGTTAGCAACAATGGTGGCTTCTTTGATACAGTTTTGGGTAGTTGCGGAGTTGAGTGTTGATGAGGGTTCATGAGGCAATTGCGTATTCTCGTAGTGGGGAGAGGCCTCTTTTTGGGTGGCATGGAAAGCAAAGTGATGGTGGTTAGTGGAGGGAAGTGATCAGCTTGGGGTGGGTGATTGGAGGACAAGGGTTCTTCATCTATCATTAGGACAGTAACCTGCCAGTGTGGCTGTCTTTGCATCCCAATCAATTTGACACCGGTTGTGTCCCATCCATCCACGCCCTAAAAGGATTTCTTTGCTCATGGTTCCTACAGGCATCACATAAAACGTCCCTTCCAAGGGGTTATTGCCAATGTGGAACAAAGTTGTGATTGTGCCTACACATTGAACCGATTGTGAGGCAACTATAGTGACTTTGGCTGGGGTGTTCATTAACGGGGGCCTCTCAAGGGAGAGTCACGTGTCATACGATATCAAATTCTAATTAGCTCCTGTATCAACAGGAGCCAACTTTTGAGTGAAACTTGTTGGGGTGGTCATTCCCAACCACAACCGAGCGGGTTTCACTTCCCATTCCTCTTCTTCAAGGTCTACTACTTGGGCCATGTTGACCATGATGTTTTTACCCCGAAGTTTTGCTTGTCTCTCTTTGGCTTCTTGTTGGGCTGTTTCTTTCATCGTTTTATGTTGTTTCTTGTGTTGTTTTTGGTATGCATGGCTTGGAGTTTGTGGTTTCCCTGTAGGAAAGTGTGCCCAAAGTGCGGCGGGCAATTTCTATTCCCAATCATTGTGGCTAGCCTCAACGGTTTTGGTCAATATGGCACAAAGGACTTTATTTGTGCTCTCGGCTTGGCCATTGGCTTGGGGATAGTAGTGGGCGGATTTCATATGGGTGACTAGGAATTCTTGTAATAAGAATTGTATCGCTTGATTGACAAAGTGTGTGCCATTGTCACTCATGAGCTCAAGAGGGCCACCCAAAGCGAGTGATCACTGATTCATAAAGGAATTTAGTAGTGGATCTTGTGTTAGCTTTGTAGGTAGCCCTAGGTTCGACCCATTTAGTGCAATAGTCCGTGGCCGTTATGATGTATCGAGCTTGAGTGTATCGAGCCTCTGGACTAATGGGCCCTATGAAATCAATGCCACACTTCCCAAATGATTGTAAGGACACGACATGGTTCAAAGGCATGTTGTCCTTAAAGCGTGGGATTGACACTCGTTGGCATTCGTCGCATCGTTTGACATATTCAACCGCGTCTGTCATTAAGGTGGGTAGCCCTGTTTGGGAGGACTTTGCGAGCAGTGACATCTGATGTGAAGTGTTGTCTAGCACTAGGCAGAGTGGGCCTGCTAAAACGAAGACATATTTATCTTCGTCGGACCGACAAACACGTCATCTTATGATTATGTCCTTCCCTTGCTTGTAGAGTTTTCCCGCACTTGATTGGTGAGGTCCTCCCATAGATCGTATTCCTTACTGCTATCAGTCAGCTTTCTGTGCATCCTTCCTTCTTTCTCTTTTACTTCCCTTTCCTGTTCCTGACGTCCTCTTGTCAGTTTTCCAGTCTGGATTCCTTCCAGATTTCCTTCCTTCTCTTCTCTCCAAACAGTTCTGCTGCTGTAGGTTGTAGTTGGCTCCAATTCGGCAGTTTGGGCCTCGGCTTCTTTCCTGCGCCAATCTCCTCTCTACTCTTAACCAAGTTTTTCCTGTCCAGATTTTCCTTAAGATGCTCTCCGAGGGGTGAGCTCTCCGAGGGGTGAGCTTTCCTACATCGGCCTCACCATCCCTTGTGCACTCTACACTAACTTGGTGATTTGTTGTCGGACCCTTTGCTGCCCTGCCCACCGTTCTAGATTCTTTTTTTGTTCCGGCTTGGCATTCTTGTTGTCAGCATCTTGACAAGTCGTGTGACCTTGTCACATAGCCATCACCTCTGATGGTTTCTCTTGTTCTTTTCTTGCCCCATGGTCTACCTTTATCATGTTTATAGCAGGATCATCTCCTTCTGGGTTTGCCTCCCTTTGTGGCCTTGCCTCTTGTAGTTCCTACAATGATGGCACTGAAAGATGGTACAGTCATTTTGTCTATGCGCTAGACCCTTGCAGTAAAAGCACGCTCCCCTTGATCCAAATTTGCCACGCCCTCTTCCATAAGGTCTGTTGACTTCAGGTCCTGTGGCGACCTAGTTAACGGCGGCTGGACCTTGTTGCTCCTACCTTTCCACCACCCTTGGATTTCTGTTCCGAGTATTATATTAACACGTCTCAGTAGAGTGATTGTTCCTCCCACATGCAGTGCATACTTACTACAGAGTGTTTCTTAACTGGAAATCCTCTTTCATGTCCTCTTGATTGTTACACATCATGCACCAGACGTCTGGTTTGAATCCGGATCCTACGTGTCCTTCGGCAATCTTTCCTAGGATGGCCTTTAATTCATCCTAAACATTTACTGCATGCTTCCTACCTTTCTTTTTCTGGGACTTCCGCTCTTCGGCATCCGACTCCTAACTAGACTCTAAATCCGAGGTGTCTTCTCCGGAATCCGATTCTGAGGTTTCTTCTTCCTTTTGTCCTTTTTCTTCTTCTTGGAGTCTTTGTTGGTTTGCTTCAGGATCCCTTCAGCTTTGGTAGCTCCTGCCACCAATTGTTCGAATGTAAGGGTATCCAAGTCGTATGAGGCTACTATTGTTTGGAGCTTTTCTCTCAGTCCTATCACGGACCACTTGCTCAGCGTGGCTGGAGCAGGACGGTTGGGCTGATCTAGGCACATCAGCATTGCTCGGAATTTAGATGCATAGTCTTTTGTTGGCCTCTTTTTCTACGTCAGCCTCTGCTGTAGCTTTTCCAATACCTCTTCCATTGGTCTTGTCTTTCCTGAATCTTTTTAGGAAAGCCTTCTTCAGTTCTTCAAATGTCTGGAAGTGCTCCAGATCATATTGTGCGTACCAGTTGGTAGCTTTGCCACCCAAAAGTGTCGCAAAATACTATGTTATTTGCGCGGCAATAGAGCTCTGGTGGCCACACGAACATGGTTTCAAAGGCAAAGATGTGGGCATTTGGATCCTCCTCCCTCTTGCCCTTGAATTTAGGATACTTGAGGGACATCCTGCCCATAACTGCGAGTTCTTCTCCTTCCTGAGCTTCTTGCCTCCTGTTTGGTGCTCCTGTTTGGTGGCTCCTGGTGATCTTCTTCCTGATTCCTCAGTGGTTCTTGAATCTATCTTTCCAGCTGATGTGGAATTCCTTCTATTACTCTTCTTGGATGGTGCATTTGTCCTTCATGCTCTGTAGCCTCGGCCTGTCTGCGGTACCGCATTGCTCTGTTTGACCTACCTTCATTCTACATGCCTGCTTCATTGTGCTCTTATGACTCTCTCTTGAACATTCATAACCCTAGAATGTGCGCACTCCCTTTCCCTGGTACATTCCAACTAACTTTAATTTCTGACTTCCTGATTCCTCAGTGGTTCCTGAATCTATCTTTCCAGCTGATGTGGAATTCCTTCTATTACTCTTCTTGGATGGTGCATTTGTCCTTCATGCTCTGTAGCCTCGGCCTGTCTGCGGTACCGCATTGCTCTGTTTGAGCTACCTTCATTCTCCATGCCTGCTTCATTGTGCTCTTATGACTCTCTCTTGAACATTCATAACCCTAGAATGTGCACACTCCCTTTCCCTGGTACATTCCAACTAACTTTAATTTCTGACTAATTGTACAGGACACCTCTATTTTCTCACTCCCCTACCTGGCGTACTAGTTCCCAAGGACGATTTTCAAAAGTGTCATTGTCTGGTTAGGACCCGACACTTACGTGGTACCTGACCACATAGTCCGCTCTCCGGAGGAGATGCGACTAATGCAGTTATGCCCAACGTGATAAACCAATGCATGTGTTGAACTATCATTTGCCTAAGTGCGAAGAGATTGAGTGTGAATGCAAGTAGGTTAGTCCATATGGCTATCCAAATTCTAGACAAACAATCACATCCAGACAAGAATAACTTAACGCAATATTGAATACAACACAGATAGAGATGAATAGATAGAACGCAACAATGAGACAAGACACAATCCAATCCTGAATATTACAGTACAATGCGTTATGAGAACTCTGCCCACCATGAACTACCCTCTTAACTCTCCTCTGTCTCTATTCAGTATTGTTTCTCTCCTTAGAGCCTCAGTGGGCTCGACATGTATCTCCATCCCGACAATGATGCACTCCTTCTACAGTCTTAGCCTTGTGGACTCGACTCACCCTCACTCCTCTATCCCCTTATCTAACTAATCCCCCTCTTTCCATTACAACTACAGGTACTACCCGTTCATCAAGAAGTTGTTAGAAAACAAGAGATCCAGTTTGTTGCACAACGATCAGTCCAACAACAATCTAGGTGGCAGTCAAACGGGCTGGTTGGCTGCCAACACACGGCACAACCCATCGCCTAGAGAACCCTCGACCTTGCAAGTACCTCCAATGAGCTTCCATGCATATATCCTCTACTTTAACACCACTTCATCACCAACACAACCCTGCCCTAGCTGGTGTTCTTGCCAACAAAGAAGCCTCATCTCTCAATATCACGCTGCTATGAGGTCAAGACATACTCTCATATTGTGCCACGACGATCTGGACCGCTATCTGCCCATGCAAATCATTCCATGGTGACCCTGGTGCTCATTTCACCAATTATAGGGTGTATATTGCTTCTATAAACTACCTAATGCTGAAGGAGCCATGGCACTTTGACAACAAACGGAGGCCTAACATGAAGTATCCCTACATCACATATCACTTTCCAACAATGCCTACTATCAAAGCTACCCAAAGCTTCCCACTACTTTGCCCTGCATCCGGGTATGGATTGGTCTCTACCTATACTACTTAACCTTGGCCATCAACTTCGTGGCATATTTCCACCTCGACAATAGCTTCACCAACGACTTCGGTGATACAAGGACATGGTCATCATTAGGAAGGGGGTATGTAACCACTTTGTAGCTTTCACCTGCCCGACCTACCGAAGGTGCTTTGCCACCCATCTTATTTGTGTAAACAAACATTCTTTGTAAGACGGTGCTGGAACATATAAGCGGACTTACCTTGTATGTAATGTCAAATAGGGAAAGCCTAAGGACTTAGTAATAGAGACCAGACTATTTAGACCGGCTTAGGATGAGAACTAGTCAATTGTGTACAAGTCATTTTCGATAATAAGCGACGGAAAATCATTCCCTTGCAATAGTTTACTTATTAGCTCTTCTCTTCCCTCTTCTTGCTTGCTTGTATGCCATTGAATCTTGATCGCTTAATGGATGCATACTAGATAGGTTTGATTATAGGTTGTCTTCTTGCATTAGCTTCCCTTCATTCCCCGCCTTTTATGAGAGAGAACCAATGTGAAGGACCATCTCTTCTTGCCTCCATCTAGGCATAGAGTGCTCGCTCTTCATCCCTTTGGCAAAGCACCATTCTAGTGTGATAATGAAGTGAGAGGATGTGACAGATAAGCTAGTGCACCCACATACGGAAGTTGCATATTGTAGCTCTAAGACAAGACCCAATGGCGCATGCTTCGGCCAGGCTAAGGTAAGCTATTTACTTGAACATTCACCAAAACGAGAACACGTGTGCCTTACACAAGGAAAAAGAAGGGAGAAATGCAAGAGTCCTTATTGGTTTCCACCTTTAGCAGTTCAAGATCGAGTAACCATCTCTCTCATTGAGAAGCAAGAGTCCTCAACCTTGCCTCCATTGGTGTCACCCCAATGGAGCTATGCAATCGGCAATAGAGCAAGAAGGGAGAGAACTATGAAGAGCTCTATCTCTACCTCAATGCCGATATGAGTGCAAAGAATAAGGTAGAGATGGAGATGGAGAAGAGTGAGAGAAGAAAGCAAGCAATCTTCACTCTATACACTCACTATCCACAAGCAAGCAAGGAAGCATCAAGTTTAGAGCAAACAAGCAAGCTATCACCAAAAGAATACAAGACTAGACTCAATTGTGATAATGGGATTACGTGTTTTCTCAATGGCAAAAAATGACTTATATACAAGCCTCTTTTGTACAATGCCTGGCCACTTGAGGGCTCAAACACCTCTTAAATACAAACCTTTTATGTATAATGCCCAGCCGCCCAAGGAATGTCTAAGAGTCCAAACCTAGAACAAGACAAATGTCCTAGGCGATGTATAATTCACCAACATTACACAAGTCATAAGCTCAGTATAAAACGATCAACCCACATTACACAAGCCATAAGCTCAAATGATATCCCAAAATCTATTACATAAAGCGCATTCCATGGTTACAAGAGATGTAGCAAACTAGTGATGTCGCCTGTCCAGAGTAACGTTAATCAATGTGGTTAACTTATGAACTTTCTATGGGTGTATATAAGGAGTTATTGGCTCCTATTCACATCTTAACGATATGGAAACGCTATCTTTTAGATATTGGATTAACCATAAAAGCTTATTGGCTCTTATTCACATCTTAACAATATGGAAACACCATCTTAAATATGCCCCTTTTAAAAAAACTATGTTTAGTTTTTAGATTTTTTACATTTGGGGGAAAAAAAATCAATCACAGATGCCTAATCCACAAGGCCCCATGTCTAAGCAATCTCAATTGCCTATCACCAAGACCTTTTGGATATGCAGGTTTCTTATCATTTATATGTTGATTGTACTACAAAGGATAGCATGTAGCATGATGGAAAAACGTCTTCGTATGGTTGAAAGTATCAAATGTGTAAGCTTTGGAACCATGTGGCTTTTGGTTGAGTGTGCAAAGGAATATCGAGGAGCATGTTAGGTAGTGTTTGCTTTGCCAGAGCGTGGATATTGAGGAGCATAAAACCCCTACTTCAATTAAGCCTCTCTCAACCAGGAGAGAGTATAACAATGGATTTGCCAATGATGCCCTTCAACAAACAAGCAAACAAGCACACTACATGCATGTTCACAAACCTATGTATGGTTTGAATACTTTGCAACACGTTTTTAAGTATATTGCATGCCTCAATTTTTAGTTGAAGACATGTAACCAAGGACTGCAATCTCTTTCAATGGGCTCTATTCAATTTTAAGGGCAAGAGCTGGAGGATCTTATGTCAGTGAAACAGCTAGAGAAGGCACTGCAAACTATGCAAATATTTTTCCATACAAAACCAAAACAAAAATTCAGCGGGTAAGAAATTTCAACAAAGGTTTCTTCTGAAGTTCAAAAACCAACCAACATATGCATTGT
This sequence comes from Cibotium barometz, assembly GCF_041138505.1. Classification (NCBI taxonomy): domain Eukaryota; kingdom Viridiplantae; phylum Streptophyta; class Polypodiopsida; order Cyatheales; family Cibotiaceae; genus Cibotium; species Cibotium barometz. The sequence continues at coordinate 57,851,887 of NC_141049.1, read as the reverse complement.
GGGCCGATGAGTATCCTGCATTCTAGAAAGCTTTTCGTGTAAGGTAAACTGTTAGAAGCCAGAGGAATGCCATGAGGCTGACACCATTAGTATGGACAACTGTAGGGCAGGGTTGCATCCGCAGCTCTCTACTGAAGCTTGGGCCGCGAGCAGAAGGCATTGCTCATGTTTCCTAGGAAAAGAAGCAGAGCTCCGAAACGGAATTTGAGCTGTAGCGAAAGGCCTTGTTTGTAATTGCTGGGAAAAGCACAATAACGTTCAGAGTCCAACAGAACAACACACACCCCTCTCAGTGTCCGTCAAGGCACAAGGCAAACACCTTAATTGCCTTTTTTGGCTTCTCCTGTTAATTCTACCAGCAGACCCAGAAAGAGTAGCAACTGACCTTCGTGGTTTGTTATAGACATTGGACTACTATGATTCACAAATATATTTTAAGCCGTCTTTGAAATAGAACCTTCTATTCACCACAAACACTCTACATGAGGCATATGCAATACGACCAAATCTGTGCTGCTATAATGCAATCCAACCACTGCAAAGGATAATGTCGGTAAAACTCACGACAGTAACAGCTTGTTAGTAACTACATGCATGAAGAGAACATCACAATCACATATTTTGAACAAAAGTTGGACATTACGTGACTCATGAGAGTTCACTCTATTCTCTACCACACAAGCATAATATAAGCATCAACGCTTATCCACCCCATGTCAAAACTGGAAGAAGCCACTCTGGAACCGCTCATCGTAGAGCTGCCAATGACCATACCTTGCGATATCAAGGTGATTTCTGATGGGTGTCGTTGACTTGCAGAACACTTTCAAATTCAGTAGCTTCTCCTCAGCCTCATCTAAAGCTCGCCTTGTCAAATTCGAGCATCCCGTCAAGTCCAAGTGTTCTAGATTGGTGCATCCATCCACCAAGGACAACAGGCCTTGATCCGAGAGCTTAGAATACCTCAGTTCCAGGTGTTTCAAGTTCGGCATCAGCTTCGAAAGCACATGAACCTCTGCATCTGCATTTGCCGGTGATGTGGTCCGCGAATACTCTGGTGGTAGTAGCCTCTTCCTTGCAGGATCATAGTCTCCAATGAACCTATTTCTCTTCAAGACAGTCAAAGACTTGCAGTTGAGACCTACTTGCTCAAAAGAGTAGCTTGTCAAGTTTTGGCATTCGCTCAAGTCAAGATGCTCAAGCTGTGGACAGGCTTTAGCAATTTGATAGATAGACAAGTCCACGATTCCACAAGATGACGCAACAGATATATATCGAACAGATGAGCACCTGAAAGGGAAAAAGATAATACAGGATTGCATGTCAGAACACGCGTATGCTATCTTGAATATAATATTAGATCACTACCTGAATTGTGATGTACGTGCGCGCACAATTTTAATACTTAATTTGCATAATTATGTACCCCCCCCTCACAGCAAGACAAAATTGGGACACCATGTTTAGCCTAGATAAATCCCTTATAACATCAACCAAACAATTTCAAAATACCACTAGTGTGAATCACAGAAGCCGATGAAACAAGAAAAGCCATAACACAAACCATCTTGCTTTGTCCACATGCATAAGCAAGACATGTGCGGGGGTAAATCTATGGACACACATCTCATGCTATGAGGATCACCATTGGTCAGTTGAGGGTGTCTCCCAATTGCCTTTTGATTGAGTACAGAGGGCTGAAGGCATCCCACAGAAAGAGCGGATATGCAGACTATGCAAGACTCCAAGATAGAGACACTTGTTCAGAGTCCAGACGCCCAGTTTCTTATGAGATATGGGGGAGATTCCATTGTCTTTTCCAGAATGCCTTTGGCCCTCTCACATGCATGATGCATTTTAGAGATCAGAAATGTTTGGGCTTGTACTTGTGTGCGCTCCGTTGTCACCAAGAGGCCTTGATGAGGCAACACCCAGAGAGGTGGGATCAGCATGAGTCTTCCATCACACACTTCTTCGGCCCCTACCGGATGGCTATGACAACCGCTACCCAGCCCCAACAGGATTGGAGGAAGCAGACATATCTTAGACGTGCTAACACAGCTGACCTCATGATCCCTTGGCCCCGTGCATACGTGGTGTCGTTAGAGAGACGGTGGAGTCCCTCCAAAGAGGTAGATGCCGGCCATAGAGAGGCACCGCCACTGGAGGTGGACGTTGATTCTTTGTGGTGGCACACCATTTCTTTGTGTGCACCATGTGCTACGCAGACCCGGCAGATGGTTTTTTTCATTTTCATGTTTTTTTAACATCCAGTTTACACATGGATCACATGTGTTACTTTTTGGTCTCATAGACCTTTGGGTATTTCATAGACATTAATCTCTCTCTCTCTCTCTCCCTCTTCGGGCTATACATCGACGAGGTAGAAGACTATATTCAGCGAGGAGGTGGAGTCGGTGGGTAGATCTCGGACACGCAGGTACATATTATGCTATATGCTGATGACATTATCCTGATTTCAGAGACATGGGAGGGACTACAGCAGCATCTAGGGGCTCTAGAGCTTTTCTGTAGAGACAGGCCTCACAGTGAACCTTGGGAAAACCAAGGTTATGATCTTCCATACATCGCTAGCAATAAGGAGGAGATCTGTTTTTATGTTTGAGGGCAGCCAAGTAGAGGTCTCTACATCTTATGTATATTTGGGGATTACATTCACCAGCAGAGCCGGGCGATTCTCTATGACGCAAGCAGCCCATGATCGACTCACCCGAGCCTATGCAGCCTTGGCTATGCTAGAGAGACAGAGCCATCAGGCACATTTCCAGGAGCCCCGTACAAAACGGTGGCTTTTTGACACTTTAGTCACCCCAGCCCTGATGTACATGGACCCAGTTTGGACACCAGGCTTGGCAGCCTCCACATGGAGCCAGATAGAGCGCCCACAGGTCATACTGCTATCCTGGATGGTTCATAGCAAGCCATCCGTTCCCCATGACATTGTGAGAGCAGAGTTTGCTGCCACCACCGATGCTAGTGGAGGCACTCTTTCAGACAGTATATTTCTTTCACAGACTCAGTGACATGCCGGTGGACCGACTTCCGCGCATTGCTTTTGAGGCATCCAGGCAGCTTGCAGAGTCAGGGGACAGTCCCTCATGGTATACACAGGTAGTCCAGTGGCTCCAGAGTTTTGGGTATGATATGGACCAATTACCACCTACCCAGTATGATCTACATGCCCCACACCTCTCCCTCTCACACACTGAGAGGAAAAGTGTCATCAAGCAGGAGCTGATTCAGAGACATATCATGCGCACATGGGTGACACCGTCACAACCTCTCCGTACAAAGATGGCATACTACAGAGATCATTTCTTGATGCTGACGTATGATGGTTTCATTCAGAGACCACACCACATGGATCTATATCTTCCACATGCTCTGAGAATAGTGATTGGACAGCTCCGAGTTTCATCACCCCCTGGAGATTGAGGCTGGACGTGCAGCCCGCATCCCGCGGGAGGAGAGATTATGCAGAGAGGATGTGGAGAGCGAGTCACACTTTGTATGCAGATGTCCATATTATGATGGAATCAGAGCCACCTACCCTACTCTCTTTAGAGGAGCAGACACATCTTTTCAGTCCATCCTGCAGATATCACACCAACGAGTACTTGGGCGCTTCTTACTAGAGATATACCGACACAGAGAGCAGTTACTTGGGCGCTTCTTACTAGAGATATACCGACACACAGAGCAGTTACTCCAGTCAAGAGAGAGGAGAGCGCAGATCCGACAGACTCAGCTGACCGATTTCTTCCAAAGGACAGCCATGCCAAATCCCACAGTGATGGGCCGAGGGGTCACTTTGAGGAGAGCAGAGGAGATTCGAGCATTGCGGCGTCCACGAGCGCCCGGATACCGACCTTCCTGTAGACATCGACATATGATCAGGGACATTCGGGCACGACACCAGAGGCGACTACAGGAGAGAGGACAGCCGGGACCCATTGATCTGGCAGCCATCTTGCATATCATTACAACTGGCGCTGACATGTATGACATATTGCACCCCCCCCCCCCCCCTCACCACAGGATGGAGCTGACTAGGAGCATGCCTGCATTGAGCATCGTTGTATCACCCCGGCATATAGTTGTGCATTTACCCCAGTAGTGCTCCATCCTTATATATGTACATACATCCCAACCTCACAGTAGCAGTTTTCTTCCAATTGTTTTATTGTGCACTGAGCACCATCTGATACTCAGAGATACCACATACATTGTACATGGTTTTGTCTCATAGGCCAGTTCTCTTTGGCCTGAGAGAGACATTAATACAATCTTTCTTTCTCTCTCTCTCTCTCTCTCTCTCTCTCTCTCTCACACACACACACACACACACGAGTCTGAAGTCAGATAGAGACACTACATATAATAATGCTCTTACACATTATCCCCAGTTAGTCCTCTATCCCACGTCGTATTATCTTACTACAATTTGCACCCGTAGATGCATCATTTCACACACATTCAAAGGATTCATCACATGGGAGACACTTGAGGGCAGAAAAAGATTACAACAGCTGACCATGTGTTCCTCTATGCCATTAGCTACCGAGGGTCACACTGAGTGTTGGTATCCACATAGGAAATCTCATAAACTTCAATGGATGCATTACTGCCCTTCCAATACACACTATCACAAGCTGTCATTCTAACCAACTAAAGCCAAACAGAGTTGCTAGGGATGATCTCTGGCAGCTTTACATCCTCATACATGGGTTCAACCTGACACATTCCCATTACGAATGAGTCTATATTAAGGCTACTTTCTCACATTAACAGAGGGGTTTATTGAGATGCCCAAATATTTCAAATTTTCCTATCACATGCATTGAAGGTATTTAAAGACAGCTCCGTGTTTCATCACCATGGTTGCCATGCATTTTTTGAAACACGTTTTTTTAACGGATACAAAATGTTTTTTATTTTCTGAAGAAGTTTCGTATAGGGGGGTACAAGACCTAAAAATTACATATTTTTCTCTATATAGTTGGGCATCTCTTGTACAATGTCTAAACATGCAAAAAAAGCATCACTATATGCTCTAAAACATGGTGAATAACATGTTTTGAGTGTTGTATGCAGCACTCCAAACATGCAAAAAAAAACATCACTACATACTCTAAAACATGGTGAATAACATGTTTGGAATGATGGCACTGGAGTCTGGGCAGCCGCTGGCCCAAGAAAACCTACAGATTCATGAGTCATTATCAAGATTCTACATTCCAATAAAACAGAAAACTATAATGAATCGTGAATGAGAAGAGCTCTCAAAGAGCAGCGAGCCATGAATAAAAATCACAAGTTTGAAGTACAACACATAATTGTACCAATCACCAAGCCCAAAAAAAGATTCTCAAGAGAAGCCTCAAGTGTCTGCATCATCCTCGAGATCCTCCACAATCAAACAAAAAACTTATGAAAAAACTCCAAAAAACGTTTAGTACAAGTTGGAGATGTTTCAAACAAGTTTTTTCCAACCATCACACAATTGCATCATCAAATGTTATGCAGCATGAAGGAGGTCTTCAACACAAAGGAGAGAAGCGATTGGAAAAGCAGGAGTAGGACCTGCAGCCAGAGTTTTGCACCAAGACAGCTTCGTCCACGGCAACTTTGGCTAAGATCAGCAGAATGATCACCTTTTGTACCGAAAACATTAGGTTGTTCATTCATTAATTGCTTCCGTTGTGTCACCAAGATGAACAATAGCTCCATAATTATGATGGCTGGTTCACACTTATTTAGTATATGGGTGAACATTTTAATGTGTGGACAGTTTATCCTGGAAAAGCTTACACCTCATTGATACGTGTGTGTAAGGATGCATAACTTCACACACCTCGCACCCACTTGGAGAAACATGCAAGTTATTATTATTGCCCATTTGCACATCCCTCCCATCCACATCCCTACCTGTGCAAGAAGCCCCCTGTGGTCGCCCTCCGTTTTTCGGCCTAAGCCCCCTGCTGCCGTGCTGCACACGCCTGCCCTCGCCTTCCTGCCTGCAGCTCACCCCCCACCTGCCCCGTTCCTGCCTTTTGGCCCGCCCTACCGCCTGTCTGTTGCCGCCCTCCACCTGCCTGCCTGCTGCTTCCCCACTATTCCGCCAGCACCTCATCCTTCCACCCCTGTTTCCTCGGTGTCCCCCGCCTTCTCCCCCCTTCCCAGTCGTCCAGTGCCGCTCCCTCCTTTTCCTCTTCTCCTTCACCCGATTCCTATCCTCTTCAGCCTCTCTTTCGACATGGTTCTTGTCAGCTTTCGGATAGTTTGTTTCCTTGGTGAGGGTCTTCTCCTGTCATGTGCATGCACATGGGCATGCCTAATACAAGGCTAATCCCTGATGGGCAACAGGTAAACAATAGAGTTTAGGGCATGAGCAGGGCACACGAGGATCCCAAAAGCCACCCTATGGGTGCAGGAACAGGTTTGTAGAGCAGTGCTACACGGTTGGTCGGCTCCATGATTACATTCATTTGTCCTCTCTGTTGGCCGACAGCAGGTCAACCAGTTTGGGCCCATATAAGGCTTGTGCATGATTCATTCTTGGTATCTGGATCCCCTTTTGGGATAGCTCATAGACTAGGACAGATATAGGACTTTTCATAATCAAGACAACCTTTTTGGGTGTGCCCATGGCCACCAGCTTTGTATATACATACATACTTTTTGGTATTATTAATATACTGTAGATTTAGGTGAAAACTGTGTTTTTCTCTCTCTTTTCTCCATTGCTTCTACATGGCTACATCTATGTGTTCCAAGGAAAGGTGTTCAGGGCTGAAAGAAGACACAGAGCTTTCGCACATGTAACATCACCCCATCAGGAGAATCCATCACAACGGTTCCACCATCCCTGGACAAGGCCACCACCCCTTTTTTTTCCAAGAAAAGGTCATTCCATTGGTTATCAAAAATACAACCACAACGGCTAAGTACATGACCCAATCTCAATGAAGGGAGACAAGAAAAGCAATAGGGGATAGAGAGGGGCTCTTCCTCGCTGGCTGGTCGCTCTTGGAGGAAGGCTATCTCATACAATGGGGGGGAGGGGGGAACAGCCAAACAGGTAGTCTATAAAGCCATAACCTCGTTTTCTCTGCCCCTGAGGAAAGGATCGCTGCTCCAAATCTGCAGAGAAAAGCTTCCCGGGCGCTTCCGCGTACGCTCAAAGCTGCCTTGAAGCTTCTCCCACTGGCCATGAAGGGTCCGTATGATGTCCGTCCATATGCTTTGATGGTGGTGTGGTAGTGCCCTCCATGGCTCACTACAACGAGCACGCCAAATGTGCCATGCTGCTATACTACTGATAGGGGCCTGTGGGCCTCCTATCCCGTCTCCTGCTGTCTCGAAAGTCCAAGCTACCGCCCCCCAAGTGATGGTGCGGGCAAGTACCTGGTCCTTGGTGAAGATACAGAGGATCCACACCAAACCTTTTTTGCCTTGGGACAATCCCAAAGGCAATGCCGCTGTGACTCCAAGGGGTGTCTGAAGGATCAAGCCTAGGGTTAGGGTAGCACAGTGTAGAGCTAAGGAGGTTCAAAGATAGCCATAGTGTTGGGGTGTGTGCAAAGAGAGAGAGAGAGAGAGAGTGAAAGAAACACAAGCTGTAGAGAGAGATTATATTGCACGACTCAAGATGTGATCGCAACGCATGTAACAAACAACCTCTAAATCAAGGTAACTATAACCAAATCAGGTTGGGGCAGACACAACCACGATATCCACAACTCTCCGTTCTTAGTGTTCAAAGCTTTGCCACAACTCACAAAAAAACCAAATTGTTCAAACAAAGATGAAGAAAACAGTACACAACATCGGGACCAAAAACCCCCCCTCCCCAATTTCCCCCCCTAATGGATAACTTCTTTATTCTAGGAGTTCTTATAAGTTCTCAAAGGTGAGGGTGTTAACAACACCGGATTTCAAAAGATCAGAGTTTCACATAACATATCCTTCCTCTTCAAAACAGCCGGAAGAAAGAGCATACACAGCCCTTCATCTCCATGACGACCAGCATCAATAACAAACTGAGGTCAAGCTGTTTAACTGCCTTTTCGGCGATAAAATCATCAGAAAACTGATTTTTAGGGTTCCAAACAGAAAATCAGAGTTTTGAACAGCGGATTAAGAGGAGAGAGAAAAACAGACTGTTGTTCAGCCTGTAGGAAGCTTCATGAGCACTCAAACTCGCGAACACACGGTCGAGGGACCACCCTAGGTGCTGTCCATGCTGGTTTTCAGCATGACCAGCCATGCTTCAGGTTTCAATCTCTAGCACAATCAAGTGTTGTGAATGTTGAATGTATGCTCAAGGAGCCGGAGGCTCTAGGCACACATAATTGCTCTTGAACTACTATAGACTGATTTTATGAACGATGATTTATGATGCTGTGGACTAGGCGACTGCTTGTCGGCCTGTTTATATGGGACATAAAATGCTAGTTAACAGCATTTAATGCTGCACTTAACATCATATTTGCCCTTTTTATTGCTGGCCAACTGGAATCATCTACCTGACCTGCTGCTTCTTGTGTCCTATGCTGGCCAATTGGAGCATGTCCTCAGACCTCATGCCACGCTGTCGGCCTGCTGTATATGCTGCCTATGATGCTTTTCTGCAAGTGTTGATGCTGGCCAATGCTTGTAGGCATCTCGTGCTAGCCAACTGCAGGTCACAGGCTGTCGACTGTGTCCCATGGCCATGGGCTGGCCTTTGGCTGGCCCATAGGCATGCTTAACATGCATCTAGCTTCTACATGCTTGCTAATGCACTTTCTAAAGCTAAGGTTGACTTCTACATGAACCTATCTGATGAATTCTCCAAGTGGGTAAGGAGACTGACACATGCAAACTCTCTATTGTGGAAACTGGCCTACGTAGCTCGTACCTGACATGTCCCGAATTGGGGCTCACAATGGGGTCACGGAATACGACAAAATATTCCTAAAAAGGTAATCCTATTGTAAGAATGTTGCACTCATGTAGAGCCAGTGTGTCACATAGCACTCAAGGTGCATGTGACATTCCCTCATGCTTAGCTTGGCGGCAGGTTCATGGCTTCCAAGTAGTCAGTCGGCCACGAGTTGGGGGTACTCTGGAAAGAACTCTTCATCGAGCCATACTGCTTCGTGGGTACCGCGGTCCCTGAACTTCGTGTAGAATTGCCTTTGTCTTCGACTGGATCCATGCTTCCATTTGCGGAGGAGAATCTTTTCAAGCTCAATAACTTCAGCTTCGTCTATCATGTCTAGTTATTGTTAATTTGCAATATCCTGCAAAGCTGGACCAATGTAGGGCTTCAACTAAGAAACATAGAAAACATTATGCATAGTCAACTATCTAGAAGCTTAAGCTTCATAGAGACATCATTTATCTTTTTAATGATAGGAAGGGTCCGAAGCTACAAAAGGAGAATTTGGGACAATGTTTACCCACTCTCTGCTTCATTATCATACGCAATCCCCTTCTTTAAAGTTGACATCTCGTCTGGATTTTTTTGCTTGTCTGGTGTATGCTTCCTGTGCTTTAGCAAGGCGCTCCTTACAAGACTCAATAATCTCTCAAAAAGTTTTGGTGGGTCTTGTTGGCCTCCAAGGAAGGTGACACTACTCGTAAGAAGCGACGACCAAATGCTCCCTCGTACGGAGTCAGACCAATGCTCGATGAATAAGTGTCATTGAAGATGGCCTAGACCAAAGGAAGGTAATGCTTCTACTTTGACTACCTGTCATGGCAATACGATTTGAGAACATCAAATTCCAACTAATTATATATTTTTGGGTAGCTGTTTGTCTGCGGATGGAATGCACTGGACAGATGTAGCTTGGTCCCAAAGTTGTCAAATAATGCTCTCCAAAATTTTGAAGTAAACTTGGGGTCCCTGTCTGATGTTATTGTCCTTGGCAAACCACCAATGGGGTACCAATGGCAAATGAACAAGCAAGCGATGTCTTTGGCTATGGCCGTTTACTTGCACGGGATCAACGTGCAAAATTTATTGAATCTATCCACAATGGTCATGCACTGTGTGTTCCGAGATCCAAATGCAACAGGAAGAGGTCCAACAAAGTCCATACTTGTGTCTAGAAAAGAGCCTTTAGAAACTGGCAAAGGTTGAAACAACTCTGCCTGCTTCATATGAGGAACCTTCACTTTCTGGCATATCTGCCATGCTCAGACATGCTGATAGACGTCCCGTCTCATCTTAGGCCAATAGAATGATCGCTCAAGCTTCTCCAATGTACTATCAATACCTCTATGACCTCCGACGAGAAAGTCATGGGCATCATGAAGAAGTGTCGATCGCTTTTTCCCAAGTATGCATAGCCAATTCTTGTAAAATAACCAACCACCATGGATGGTATAGTGACCCGGTTCTTGACTGCAAGACCAATCTATACTGAGTCTCAAATTCCAAAGAATCCTCGTATTGTGCCAACTGTCGAGATATTTTCCCTGTATTTCCAGCACACTAGACTCCCACAAATTTTGAATTGTGCCTTTACAACTTGGAGCATCGGCAACGGGGTTATTCGAGCCAGGGATGTATTCAATCATACCACAAATTGTTAGACGATCTAACTCCATCTAAGTTATCTATCACTCCATTGGGCACTAGGCATGGTTTGCAACCATTTAAGTGCCTAATGATCTGTTTTAACTATGAAATCCCTCCCGTAAAGGAAATGTTTCCAGTTCTCATCACCCCAATAACTCCTTGTCATACACAGAATAATTCTTTTCTTCATTTCCGGCTATAATAAGCCATTGGACGCCCTTCTTGCTAGAGGACAGCTCCTATGGCTAGATTGTTGGAGTCGGTAATTATCTCGAAAGGATCATCCCATGAAGCCAATTTGAGAACCGCAGACTCGGAGGCAACTTTCTTCATTGCATGAAATGCCTTGAGTGCTTGAGACGGACACCTTCTGTCGATGCCCTTCAACGACCTATAAACTTGTCCATATGTGAAATGTATGCTTGGCAATGACCTACAAAAAAGCGGATCTCCTGCGCATTTTTGGGAACATCTCATTCAAGAATCGCCCTTACCTTTTCAAGGTCAAGGCTAATCCCATTTGCAATGATAACATATCCTAGAATGAATTTCTTCCACTCCAAATTCGCTCGTTTTTGCATTGATGTAGAGTGCATTGTCTCGCAAAAGTTGCAAGACCTTTTTAGCATCCTGCTCATGCTACTCTACAGTAGCAAAAAAGCTAAGTATATCATCTAAAAAGATGGTTGTATCTTCGTTGAAGATTTCTCCTTCCATATGTTTTTCTTGATAGCAATTATACCATCCACGGAATGCTCTCACTTTAGGGTGGCCAAGTTGGGTTACAACCTGTCGCTTTGTAGCTCTGATACCAATGTAGCATGCAATAAGTTGATCGTCGTAATGCGCAACAAAGCCTTCTTTATACCCGTGAGTGTAACATGCTGAAGCTCCGTGGATAGAATCGATAACTTCAATGTTCAGAATTCAGCAATTGTTCGCGATGAAGATAACGCACAACATAGAGAGAGATGTGCAGAAATAGAGAGAGAAAGAAAGAAAAGAAAGAAAGTTATAGTAAGCGTCTTCAAAAGACCCAGTGGATCTATGAGACCAAAAGTGATACAATAGTATACATGTAATCTCATCATGGTACAAAAGAAAACAAAGACTAGAGCTATGAGCTGAGAATGTCAAATCCGAGCCAAATGATACGAAGTGGGACCATCATCATACAACCTATGGAGCTAACCCCCCAGTAGGGGGAGGGGCTCGTCAAGGATATCGAGCATGGGGTTAGCCTGTAGAAGTTGCAGTCGACAGAGACTTGTCACCTTCATGAGCTGGCCAACAGCAACCTGAGTCCTCCACAAGGCTTCCCTGTCCACACAAGCAGCACATGCTCCTGCATATGGTCCAAAACCTTGTCTTTATCTGTTGCCCTTCAAGGATCAGCCTTGGAATCAACGTGTACATGTGCATGCACATGACATCCCCCTCTGCTAAACTTGATGACGAGATTCCAACTTCTGTTCTTGGATGACTGTCATAATCCCATTATCTATTCCTAGAGTCCCAAACCTGTCATCCTTCCTTCATGGCAACCTTTTCACTGAAAACCTTGCCTAGCTCCAAATCTGATGAAGATCTATACATCTGTTCCATCCTGTCCCCTATCCCTTCATGCCCTGTCCCTGAACACTTTCTCTGGTCTTCTTTTCCTAAGTATTGAGTCTAGCACTCTCACTTCACCCCTCAGAGGATCATCCTCCCTTGGAACTGTTGCTAGCCTTTCCTGGTGTGCCCTAAGTGGCACCCGACTCACAGGACTGCCATTCCCCTTGGGCCTTGTGGAACACCACCAACCAACCTCCTAGGAACTTCTTCCATGTCTTGTGTTCCTTTCCTTGGATTGTGCACCTTCATCTGGGATTGAATCAGTATTTAGCCTTGCTGAGCCTGATGCTGAAACAGTGTTGCATGGTCACCACACCACCAAAAGATCAAGACATGCAGCAAGGGTGGGTGGGCAACAATATCTCAAAAACAGCATCAAGCTCTGATACCAATATCACAAGCGGAAACTTTGGGAGTCTTCTTTCAGCCCTAAACACCATCCTGGAACAACCTGATGCAAAACGCAAGCAAGAGAGATGGAGAGAAGAGAGAGAGATTGTTGAGTTTCACTATATTCTATAGTACAAAAGGTGTTCAAGTCTTGGCTAGCCCATGGCTGCCCCATCAAAAGGTAGAAATACCTGGTCCACATTCTATTATGTGACCCTACTACCTAGAGGAGTGAGTATCTCTAACAATGAGCAATATGTGCCTTAAATAGGCCTTGGGAAATCCACATGGACTAGTCATCCTACTGTCGGCTACGTTCATGGACAATAAATTTACATAAGCTGCAGCCGACACAGACATGTCCCCTTCATGATGGACAATAAATTTACATAAGCTGCAGCCGACACAGACATGTCACCTTCATGAGTTGGTTGAGCACGTGCGCTTGAATCTAGTCCAAAACCTTGTCTTTATCTGTTGCCCTTCAAGGATCAGCCCTGGAATCAGCATGTACATTTGCATGCACATGACAGCACATAACAGTGAGTTTATGCAATTCCACTTTGCGAGAGAGAGAGAGAGAGAGAGTCAACACAGTATTGGGTTCCCCATTACCCATTGAAGGGACCTCCTTGCAAGCAGGAGTATTTGCTTATATTTCTTTGGAGAGCTTTGTACAATGAGTATGAAAGATGGCTAAGGTCTACCAAACGCAAGGACAAAGTAGACCGAACCCAAGTTGAACCATATGTTGTCCAAGCTCCTTTGAATAGCTCTTCGATGACCACTATGCAAACTCAAAACGGAGGGATGATGGGGAGAAACAGTTAGGTCATGTGGGAGACATACACAGAGAAGCAAGAGAGAGAGAGAGAGAGAGAGAGAGTTGTGGGGATAAGTCAACTCATGAGGCATGAGTGTGTGACTCCCCTATCACACATGTATATTGCACTAGTACACATAGTGCACTTAGTACATTAAAAGTACTAAGTGTACTATGTACTATAACTTATGGGCTTGTACACACTATAAGGGTGGGCATAACGCCTTTACCCCAACAACCTCCCACTTAAAGGCAAAGTGCCCTTAAGTAAAGGAAAAGAAAAATCAGCATGTACATGATAATATACAAGGCCATATCAAGGCTGAAACTGGCCTCATCCAATGCCCATCAAGTGTCTGCAATGAGCAAACCGCTCCGGAGGCAAACTCTTCGTCAACAGATCAGCCGGGTTGTCATCCGTATGAATCTTAACAAGCTGAATTTGCTTGTTCTCTATCACCTCTCTGATGAAGTGATACTTCACATCCACATGCTTCGTCTTTGCATGAAAGACAGGGTTCTTTGCCAACTGGATGGCACTCTGACTGTCACAATGCAACAATGGAATATCCCCTGTATAGCCCAAATCAACCACTAACCGAGATAGCCATAATGCCTCCTTGCAAGCCTCTGTGGCTGCAATATACTCGGCCTCTGTAGTAGATAAGGCAGTGCACTTCTGCATCCTGGATATCCATGACACAGCACCTCCTGTGAATGTAAATACATAACCGGTAGTAGACTTCCGGTTATCTGGATGACCGGCATAATCCGAATCCGTGTAACCATGCACTAATGCATCCTGTTTGCCAAAACAAATGCACATATCCTGTGTGCCCTTCAGGTATCTCATGACACCTTTCACTGCTTCCCAATGCTTCTTGCCAGGGTTGGCCATGTATCTAGAAACCACTCCCACTGCAAATGCAATGTCCGGCCTAGTAGCAACCATGGCATACATGAGACTGCCACAAGCTGAAGCATACGGAATCTTGGCCATATCAGCCCTGTCTCTATCTGACTGTGGGCTGTCCATAGCACTGAGTTTCACATATGGAGGCAAAGGAGTACTAGTCTTCTTCCCCCCGTCCATATTGAACCTCTGCAAAACTTTGCCAATGTATTCCTTCTGAGACAAATACAACACATGCTGATTTCTGTCCCGAAGTATCCGCATACCCAAGATGTGATTTGCATCACCCAAATCCTTCATATCAAATGTTTCATGCAGCCTCTTCTTCAAGGCATCCATCTCTTTACGAGATTTCCCGGCAATCAACATATCATCAACATACAAGATGAGGATCAATAGACTGCCATCCAAAGCTTTCTTGGTGTACAAGCAGTGATCTATGTCACTTCTCCTGAATTTCTGAGATTTCATGAATGTATCAAATTTATGATACCATTCTCTTGGTGCCTGTTTGAGCCCATAAAGACTCTTTTTCAGCTTGCATACAAGCTTCTCCTTTCCACTTACTGCATAACCCTCTGGCTGCTGCATATATATCTCCTCATGGAGATCACCGTGAAGAAAAGCAGTCTTCACATCCATCTGAATCAAGTCCAGATCATCATGTGCAACCAAAGCCAACACAGCTCTAAGTGTGGTCATTTTGACCACTGGAGAGAAGATCTCCTCAAAGTCCACACCATATTCCTGCTTAAAGCCCTTAGCCACTAACCTGGCTTTGTATCTTGGCTTTGCATCTGGTGCAACTTTGAGCCTGTATACCCACTTGCATGGCAAAACCTTCTTGCCTGCAGGCAAATGCACCAACTTCCATGTTTCATTTTTATGCAGAGAATCCATCTCTGACTTCATGGCACGCTCCCAAAGAGCTTTGTCTGCCCTCTGTAAAGCCTCCTTGTAACATGAGGGCTCCCCACAGTCAGTAAGCATCAAGTAGTCAACCCCTGGAACAAACCTGTCAGGGGCTCTGGAGGGTCTTGTGGACCTCTGTACCCAATGACCATCATTTGCAGGTTGCTGTCTAGCCTGCATATCACCCATTGGTGGCTCCTGTTCCATGCCATAAGGCTGAAAAATCATGCCCGGTATCTCCTCTAACTGTGGTATATCCAAAGGGATATCTTCTGCCATCTCTGGCTGTCCATTTGGACCATTTTCAGCACCATTTAAGGGCTGGTTTTGCTGCTGTAATGGCTGATTTACAGCCCTTTGTTGTTGTCCATGATGTCCATCATCATCAAAGATGACTCTGCCAGGCTCCTGTTGCCTTGCAGGCTCCTTATACATGCATGTTTCATCAAAAATGACATCATTGCTGCGTATGATCTTTCTATTCATGGGATCCCAAAGTCTATACCCCATTTCACCTCTGTCACCATATCCTAGGAATATGCATTTGTGAGACTTTGGATCAAGTTTGGTGCGCATTTCCCTGCGTATGTGCACGTACGCAACGCAACCAAACACTCTCAAGTGCTTGTATGACGGAGGCTTCCCTGTCCATACCTCTTCTGGCACTTTCCCACCAAGCCTCGTGTTAGGTGACCTGTTTATAAGGTGAACGGCTGTCATAACAGCTTCAGCCCAAAAACCATGAGGTAACGCAGCATGTGACAACATAGAACGGACCTTCTCCTGTATGGTCCTGTTCATCCTCTCTGCTGTCCCGTTTTGTGGAGGATCATAAGGAGTAGAGAGCTCCCTCTTGATGCCTTTAGCATCACAAAAGTCCTGAAACTGTTTGGACATATACTCTCCACCATTGTCGGAACGCAAAGCCTTCAGTGTTTTGCCAGTTTGATTCTCAACAAGAGCAACAAACTTCTGAAACACTGAGAATGTATCACTCTTCAAACGAAGAGGATAGACCCACACCTTGCGTGTGGCATCATCAATAAAAGACACAAAGTATTTTGCCCCTCCCAAAGAAAGCTGAGGCATCTCACATACATCTGTATGCACAAGCTCTAACTGAGCATCTTTCTGTCCAAGAGCTTTCTTGTGGGGGCACTGTAGTTGCCTACCATATATACAATGCTCACAAAACTGAAAACTTGAAAACTTTAGAGAAGGCAAGTAACCCAAACGAGACAATTGCTCCATTCCTTTGACACTCATGTGTCCCAACCGGCAATGCCACACAGAAATTTCCGGCAGCTCGGTTGCATTTACATTTGCATGGTGACAAACACCTGCATGCATAAAATAAAGAGTGTCCACCTTAGAGCCTCTGGCAACAACCAGTGAGCCCTTACTAATTTTCCACTTTCCACTACCAAATGTGGTAACATAATCAGCATCATCAAGCTGTCCAGTAGAAAGCAGATTCTTCTTGATCTCAGGCACATGCCTGACATCATGGAGCATAAGCTGTGAGCCATCTGAAAACACAAGCCTCACATCACCTCTACCAAGAATCTTGCATGCATGGTTATCACCCAAATAAACCACTCCTTCATTGCCAGCAGTATACCTGACAAACAAGTCTCTGCAACCTGTGACATGAAAGGAGGCACCTGAATCAATGATCCATGAGTGCATACCATGACCACCTGTAAGAAGTGAATGGGCATCAAGTGAAGACGTAAAGAGGACCTCATCCTCACTGCCACCTGCATGTGACATATTGATTTCTTCAATCTTGACTCCACTTTTGCCCTTTGGCTTTACATCTTTGGCTTCATCTTTCTCTTTGTCTTTGCCTTTTCCCTTTTCCTTTTGATCATTTTTCCATTTGTAGCATTGCTTTTTAATGTGTCCCTTCTTGCCATAATAATGGCATTCCAAATCCTTTTTGGAGCGAGACTTGCTCCTTCCCCTTTCTTGGCTTTTTCCCCTTTGCTGGGATCTCCCACGTGCATTCATTGCATTGGACTTTCCAACAGAGTTGTTTTTCCTGTTCATCTCTTCTTGAAGAAGAGCACCCTCAACATCTGCATATGACAGCATAGCATTCGAATTGCTAGTGGCTGTCCTGAATGTGTCCCAACTCTCTGGCAAAGTGCATAACAGAAAAGTGGCTTTGAACTCATCGTCCATTGCCAACTTTTGATTTATAACTTGGCTGACAATACCATTAAACTCATTGAGATGGGCTGTCATAGATGCCCCTTCCTTCATCTGAAGACCTATGAGTTTCTTCAACCAATACACTTTGCTTGAGGCACTTTGTTGGGCATACAAGTCCTGCAATCTCTGCCACATTCCCCAAGCTGTCTTCTCTTCACGAATGCTGAAAAGTAATGAGTCTGACACAGACAACATGATAGTAGATCTTGCCAGCTCATCCATATCTTCCCACTCTTCAGCAGTAAGAGAAGCGGGCATCACACCCCTTTCTTTGATAGGCTTGTGCTGCTTTTTCTGGAGCAACACATTGTAGCACTGGGTTTGCCAAATATCATAGTTATGCGAGCCTTCAAGCTTCTTGATGTGAAGCAATGAAGAGCTCTCACCTGTGGTTGCCATAGCAAAATGCAACCTGTCAATGCCTGACTCCCTGCAAAAAATGTGCAAACACTGCACCAAAAGCACACAAAGTGCTCACAGTTTTTCTTTCAAGCTTTATCTCCCACTGCGGAAGCAAGAATGCAACTTTTCTCCCACTTTATGTGATGAAAACACCAAAATCTGGTTGCTGCAGATTTTGGACAGCACCTTAAATGTGCTCTTTTGCCCTTCCAAAGTACTGTACAACAGTACCAATTGCTCACAAATGATGTACCAAACCTGTACCGGCAAGTACAGCAACTGAAATTGAACCTTTTGGTCACTCAAAACAGTGTACAGCCATGCCAAAACATGCACAAAGCTGTGCCAAATCTGTACCAGCAAGTACAATAGCAATAAATGCTCTCCTGGCTGTCCAAATGAGTGAAAATCAGACTTTTACAGTCGTGTATACTACATACAACAGTCCCGAACAGAAATTGGGCAAAAGCCCCTTGACTGCAAACTGATTTTTGAGGATTCAAGGCATAAATGTCTTGCCTGCTGCTCCCTTGATTTGAGATCAATTTCTGATCATACATGGTACATTGACGCACATGAAGGCATCCAGAGTGTTCACGATGCTTCCCCCTGGCCACATATACATCAAATACATGAAAGCCCTTTGATTTACAGGCACATTGAGTGCTTGTAAGGCATCAACACATTATCCACAGCATCAAATGCGATTGCCTGCATGCAAATCAACCAAATCAGCACAAAAGCCCCTTGATTTGCACTGCAATTTGCTGCAATTTTGCCCAAATGTGCGATTTTTCACATCATACAGCATGTATGAGTGCTTAATTGCACAATTACATCAAAAGCCCCAAATTTCGACATCCAATTTCCTGCAAATTGATCTTGATTTGACCAATTTCCTGCAAATTTATCTTGATTGTGACCAATGTCACCCAATTTTGCCAATTTTGCTCAAAAATTGAGCAATTGGGCACCTGTACCTGCTCAATTGATAATTGTACCTGCTCAATTGCAAGTCCCAAAAAAAAATTGAAGCAAAATACCTTGTAATTTTCTGATTTTTCTCTGATTTGCAGGCGAATTTGGTGCTGATGCTTGATGCTAATGCTGATGCTCCTGCAGCTGTGCAGGTAGGGACGGCTGGGTGACAAACTCCTGGTTTCCCCTCTTCTGCAGAGCTTTAAGCAACACTTTCTGCAGCTGCACGTCGTTTCCCTGGACCAATTGCTTCAAATAAGCTTCCTCGCTAAACTGCGCAGTAGCAAGCCTTCTTGCAGGTACGGCAACCCTCTTCTTCGAACCAGTAGTAGGCTGAGACGATATGTATGGTAACGTCACCAACGCTTGTGTTTGCTTTCGCTCAAGCCTAGCGCCTGCGTATCTTACTCGGTTGCGAGTGATACCAGTAGGCGAGTAGGCGCCTGGCTCATAGATGCCCCTCCCTTCCTTCAGGAGGTGATACAGGCCAACGGAGCACTGAAGGATGCCATGCAAGACACTGCGCTTGGGCTCTTGTGAGCTGTGCCAGAGGTTCTCCAGCACGTCGTGGCATTTGTAGTACTCCCCGCGATTGAAAAGCCCAACCCCACGTTCGAAGCTCACATCGGAATCTTCAGATTCGCTGTCCTCGTCATCACTCCATCGCCAACCAGCGGCCAGCACGTGTCTCGTACGTCTCCCATCTGATTCGCCCACGAGAAGGATTCCAGAAACGTGAAAACTGCGAAGTTGTATGGAGACGGGGGATGGTGAGTTTGCAATGGTACGAGGGAAGACCTTAGTTTGGTGGTGCTGGTTGGATGGTTTTGGGGAACAGGCATGTTGATAAGGAGCCTGCTCTAATACCAGTTGTGTGGGAGAAGGAAGAATTAGGGTTAGAGTTCATTCATGGGAGACATACACAGAGAAGCAAGAGAGAGAGAGAGAGAGAGAGAGAGAGAGAGAGTTGTGGGGATAAGTCAACTCATGAGGCATGAGTGTGTGACTCCCCTATCACACATGTATATTGCACTAGTACACATAGTGCACTTAGTACATTAAAAGTACTAAGTGTACTATGTACTATAACTTATGGGCTTGTACACACTATAAGGGTGGGCATAACGCCTTTACCCCAACAAGGGATGCACATATGCTGGCTGAATGCTGAAGAGGAGGCCTTGGAACTATAGCACAGTAAAGTGCTGAATGTTGAATGTATGCCCAAGAAGCCAAAGGCTCTAGGCACACATAACTGCTCTCGAATTGTTGTAGACTGATTTTATGAATGATGATTGCTAGGCAACTACTTATATATGACTTCATGCTGCTAGTCGGCCTATAGAAGAGCTATCGGCCTGTTTATATGGGACATCACCAGGTCGAAATATTCCTCTAAAAGTTGAATTGTCACGTGCATGCCCGTGCCATGGCTAATCTTCGGCATGAACTATCTTAATCCTTGATTAGTGCAGCAGGTAGCAGTAGCATCAGTGGCATTGTTCATGGCGTCAGAGTCATCATCAGCATCGTAATCATCAGCATCAACACCATGATCAACATAGTCCCGTGTGGTGGCAGAAAAAACAACGGTTCTCTTTGAAGTACCGCTCCTTCTCATCTGACTGGAAGAATCCTGCAGTAAGGCCCTCCTTGATCTTCTCTTCAGGTGTCTTCTTAGGTCCATCTTGTCACTCCTTCCCAATAGAAGAGCTATTCGGGCCCTTCTTCTAGTCCTTGTTGTTGGGTGTCCCCTTACCTGACTGTTGGTTAGACACCTAGTTCTGCTGGGTGGTCTGCATATGCTGCTGCTAAGGTTTGGGGGTGATTGGAGCGGTCTTGGGCTTGCCTCCATTCAACTGCGAGCATCATCTCGTGCTTTTGCACAAGAGTCAAAGCCCTATCATAACTTTGGGGTTCGACGTTTCAAACAGAGAGCCGAATGTTTGGATCCTCGAATAAACTGCTTCAGCTTCTCCTCCTTGGACTTCATTCAGCCTGCTGTCGGCAGCCCATGGGGGA
Source organism: Cibotium barometz (assembly GCF_041138505.1). Classification (NCBI taxonomy): domain Eukaryota; kingdom Viridiplantae; phylum Streptophyta; class Polypodiopsida; order Cyatheales; family Cibotiaceae; genus Cibotium; species Cibotium barometz. The sequence continues at coordinate 57,831,019 of NC_141049.1, read as the reverse complement.
CCTAGATAGCCTGTCAGTAGCAACAAGCAATGGCCAACAGGTGTTGGGCATCATGCAGGGCAAAGCGCAGCATTAAAGTAATTTATTCATGATTATTTGTCCAGACAGACGGGCCAACAGGCTGTTGGTGCTGGCTGACTTGTACCCAAAAGCATATATAAGCATCTCAACATTTTCAGCATTAAGCAAGTCATTTTCCAGCATCCATTCATTCCATAACATCAATAGAAGATATGTAGAAGGGCCAGGGTCACCCCTATGGGGCTGACCATAGCCCTAAGTCATGTACAAGCATCATGTAATCTTTTTGTACCACATTAATACAAAAAAACCCTGACACCAAGTATATCTCTCTTCTTCTCTCTCCTCTGTCTTAATTATGCTTTATTCAGCATCAAAGTTCTTAATCAAGCTTAGGGTTGTAGATCAGTACAGCAAGGCTTCCGCGCATGCAACATTGGTATCAGAGCATTCAGGCTTAGCCCACTAAGCTATGTCCCAAGGAAGGTGCACAGTTCCAACAAGGTAGCAAAAGGAGTGGTCTACAACAGGCGACGCCGGAGGAAGTATTCCCTAAGGGTAGGTACGCATACCCAATACCTCAGTAAGCTCTCATATCATTTCCAAAGGCCTAGCAACAGGCATGATCAGTTCCAGTACGTGACCCAACGTTGTGTCAAGGTTAAGGGAAAGCAGGCATGGGAACAACAGTGAACAGATGCTCAATTCTTCATCAAGACTTAGAAGTGGAGATCAGGAGTGAAGGTGTTTAGACAAAAATATCAATCAAAGTCAGTAAGTAGAAGTCAAAGTCGGTAGAAGTTCAAGGTCAATAGATGTCCAGCGAGGAAGGATGACAGAGTGTCCACCCCGTCATCAAGTTTAGCAGAAGGGAATAGCACATGCATGCCCATGCCATGGCTAATCTTCGGCATGAACTGTCTTAATCACTGATTAGTGCAACAGGTAGCAGTAGCATCAGTGGCATTATCCACAGCATCAGAGTCATAATCAGCATCTTCATCAGCATCATCATCATCATCATCGTAATCATCAGCAGCATAGTCATCATGATAAAGGGGTCGGGAACCCTGTCGGCAGCCAACAGGGGCATTCAGCCTGCTGTAGGCAACCCATGGGGAGCCTCGATAACCTGTCAGCAGCAGCAAGCAATGGCCAACAGGTGTTGGGCATCATGCAGGGCAAAGCGCAGCATTAAAGTAATTTATTCATGATTATTTGTCCAGACAAACAGGCCAATAGGCTGCTGGAGCTGGCCGACTTGTACCCAAAAGCATATATAAGCATCTCAACATTTTCAGCACTAAGCAAGTCATTTTCCAGCATTCATTCACTCCATAACATCAATAGAAGATATGTAGAAGGGCCAGGGTCACCCCTATGGGGCTGACCATAGCCCTAAGTCATGTACAAGCATCATGTAATCTTTTTGTACCATATTAATACAGAAAAACCTTGACACCAAATATATCTCTTCTTCTTCTCTCTCCTCTGTCTTAATTATGCTTTATTCAGCATCGATGTTCTTAATCAGGCTTAGGGCCGTGGAACAATACAACAAGGCTTCCGCGCATGCAACATGAATAATCCTCAGAGTCGTTTAAAATCACCAGTTTCGGGTACTGAGTGAATTCATGTTCCTAGCGCCCACAATACTCACAAACTCGATGAGAAATCTGTTTTTCTCTGATTACTGACTATCTAAAAGGTCAAAGAGTCATATCAAGCCGAAATTAAACATCGCTTTTCACCCTGCACTTGGCTTTTTACCACATGGCCTATCCCCAAACCCAAGTGGTAAGTTAGGGTCTCTTTTGAATCTTCGTACTCAACCGGAGGTGTCACCAAAGAAAGACAGGGTCTCTTCCTTTTATAACGCGAGTGAGTGTCCAAGCTATGTAACCATGTAACATGTAACAGAATTATGCATAGATGTAGAATCCTGTCACACGAAGTCTCACATCGCCTTCTTTATCCTGAGTTTCGTGAGTCTTTAGCAATCCACTTTATCACTTCACACTTTAAGAGATGAGAGAGAGATAGAGCTTTGTACACCTTATTGGGGTCCAAATTACCCACTGAAGGGCCCCCTCCTATTGCTAGGAGTATTTGCTTTATTACTTTGAAGAGAATGACTGACTTGGGATTGTAGATAAGCCAAACACAAGACCTTCGGAAGAACAAGAGTCGGGCTGAACTGTACACGGCTGTAGAAGCACCAATGATGTCCAATCTCAAGGCCAACGCACTGTTCCAAGGGGCTGTAGGAAGGCTGAGAGATGGGCTTAATTGGGACTATTCTAGGTTGTGAATATGCAAGATGAATGCATGAATATGTTGTGTTTACCTTCACCCGGGAGGATGGAGCGAACGATGACGTATGCGAATGCTGAAATCTGTTGTAGGCTAAGAAACGATAGGGGCTGAAGTGCTTCTTCCTTGACTGATTGATGATGATGCGTTTTATGCTGCTCAATGCCTTTCTGCTACAAGCGATGATGATCCAATGTTGAATGCTGAATTGTTGATGCATGATTGGTTCAATTGCTGAGATAGAATGATGAGATGCAACGCTCACTATTTATGAAGGCATATGTGACTAGTCAGCTGGCTACATAGCTGTAGCATTAAATGCTACACGACTTGTAATAATGTGTTATATGCTGAATAATATGATAAAATGATAAACAATGCTAATAATGCTGAATAAAGTTCTAAGGCTTCTACAATGGTTTACATGCACATGGGGATGAATGCTATGCAATGCAGAATGATTTCCAATGCAAACCCTAAAGCTTCTAATGACTTCTACATGCATGAATGATTATCTTCTAGAGGGTTAAGGGACTTTTTTTTTTTTCCCGAGAAAAGATCCTTTCATTAGTTATATAAAAACGCCCGTAGGGCTACAAAAGATCTCTCCTGCTCCTAAGAGAGATAGAGCAACGAATACAGCATGGCAGCCCGGGAGACTCTCCCTAGGTGCTGCAAAATACAAGCATCAGTACAAAGAACTGAGCGGCTAAATCATACAATAGGGGGGGGGAAGAGCCAAACAGGTGGCCTGTAGTGCCAACGGGGGGATCCCGTGTGTAAGGTGTAGAAAGGGCCACAGCGCCAAGTGGTGTGAAAGGCCTGGCGCCGTAAGATCGCCTCATCCGAGTCTCCCCGGATGCGGTCGTACTGTCCTCGTAGGGTGTGGATCAGCTCCTGCCAAATCCCCCGTACAGTCTCTACTGGTGGCTCCAATCTCCCCTCAAAGGCCGTAAAGCACCGGGCCCTCCAGGTGAACCAGATGGTGAGGCTGCTGAGGAGCTCCCATCGTAAATCCCTCTCCTGTGTCCAGCTGGCGGACGAGAAATCCGGTGCCGGAACCAGGCGAGGCTGGCCCCTAATAAATCTGATGGCCTGACTGCCCTGCTCCATCTCATAGCCCATAGCAGGCCCTGACGAAGTCGACCAAGCAGCGGCACCCCACGTAAACATACCCTCTGGAGAGAGGGGGGCCAGAATACGCAGCATCCGCAGCCAAATCTGCTGTGCCTGAGGGCAGTCCCAAAGGCAATGTCTCTGTGTCTCCATAGGGTGGCCACATCGGACGCAGGCCGCCGGAAGACCGCTGTAAACAAGCCAAGTGCCAACTGCTGAGCCCCTGTGGGCGACCAGCCACTGAAAAGTCGAGATCCTGCGGGCCTGTCGACTAGCCCAGAGCCGAGCCCAGAAATCCTCCAGGAACTCCTGTGAGAGTCCCTGTAGTCGCCAATGCCCCGCTGCCGCTGGAGAAACCGTCCTCCTCGCCGTCAAAATATGCCGCCCCAGCCGAACAGTATACTGGAAAAAGGTGATCTCTGTGGCCTCAAGGGATGCATAAGGATCATGCCACTCGTACTCCCCGGGGTCCCACTGTAGTAGCCGGGCCAAGGGGCGCGCTGCATATGCCCATATGCGCCAATCCGGGAGCACATCAGCAGGGTCGGGGTCAATATGCCACTTCCGAGAAGCGGCGGCCACTACCCGAATCCTCTGAAAGGTGCACTCTGCAACCAAAGGCGACTCCACCTCCACTCTCTGGAGTCTGCCCTCATCCTGAATCTCATAGTAGAGGCATCTGCCATCCTCAGTGCTAGCTCTGACAGCAATCAGGATCTCCAACTGTGTAAAGGCTCCCATCCACCGTGGGGCCACTGGCTCGAAAGGCGTGAACCACTCCTCTGTGAGTGCCTCCTGTATATCATCCCTCATAATCAACCCCCCTCTGAAGTGACTCAGCCTCTCCACCTGGATCTCCTCTGGTAGACTGCAGAAAGCCTGCCAGTCTCCAAAACTACGAGCTGGGCCTGCCGCTAAAGGTCCCCAGGCTAGACGAGGCCGAGAACCCAGCATATGACCCTGCTCCGTGCGAACCGCTGGGCTCCAGATGAGCGGCTGTCTGGCCCGCTCCTCAACACAAGAAGGAGGTCGCTGAGAGAGCCCCGGTCTCAGCAGCTCCCAAGCTCTCAGGATACTCAAAGCAAATCTGTCCTCCCATCCTCTACTGAGGCCTGTCCTCCTCATCTCTATGAAGATCCAGCGAATCTCTGGTGCCCAAGTACCCCCTGCTGGGGGCGCCCGAGCCTGCAGCCGCTGCAAGAGGAGCTCTTTCCAAGGCTCAGCACCTGGAAGCAACCCCCGAACAATAAGCTTCCCCAATAAGGCTCTACTCTGATCGACTGGATCTATAATGCCCAAACCGCCCTGATCCAGCGGAAGTGTAATAACTGCCCATGCAACCTTTGCCCGAGCTGGCTGACCGTCCCGCCCAGACCACAGAAAGTTCCTGATCAGCCTCTGTACCTGGCTGATGCAAGAGCTCGAGAAAATCCAGCAAGACGTAATGTACCACATGGTCGCTAACAGCACCTGATTTGCCACCACCACCCTCCCAGCCAAGGATAGTCGAGCTGTACTCCAATACAATAGCTTCTTCCGAATGCTCAGAAGAAGCGGGGCAATCTGCTGCTCAGGTGACAAATCTAGGCCAATCTGGCATCCCAAATACCGCACTGCTGTGCCTGGAGGTCCGGGCTCCATGCCGGAGTGGGAGCACTACTGATCCAAAAGGCCACTGTCTTGCGCCAATTGATCAATGCTCCCAAAGCTGCACTAAAAACCTGGAGCGACTGCTCAGCCCGAATAAGATTGGCCTCATGGCCATGCAAAAATAAACCCGTGTCGTCTGCAAACTCAGCATCAAGCAGGTCCTCCCCCCGGACTGGGAGCTGCAGTCCTCTCAAACCAACCTCTTCTGCCGTCAAATACATACTCATAGCCTCCGCAAAGAAGAGAAAAAGGAAAGGGGCGAGAGGACACCCCCGACGGACTGATCTGGTCAGCTCAAAACTCGGCCCCCGTCCTCCTGCAATCAGCACCTGGCTACGAGCTGTGGAATACAAAGCTACCACCCCTCTGATCCATCAAAGCCCAGGCGAAGCATAGTGCCCTCTAAGAAATCCCAATCAACTCTATCGTATGCCTTCTCAAAATCGAGAAGCATCACGACCAAGTCCTCGCCAAGAAATCTAGCTCGGGCCGTCGCCTCCCAGAAAGTAAAGATGTTGTCAAGGATACTGCGCTCCTTGACAAATCCCGTCTGAGTAGCATGAATCAACTCCCCCAGGAAGGGCTGGATCCTCAAACTCAAGGCCTTTGCCAAGACCTTGTAGACAGTATTGAGGATCGTAATAGGCCTCCAATGCCGAATGTCATCTGATACTCCCTCCCCCTTGGGGATAAGATAGATCAAGCCCTCTGAAAAGCTCTGCGGCATCACCCCAGTGTCCAAAACATGCTGAAAGCCCCTGCGGAGACCTGGCCCCAAAAGGTCCCAATAGCGCATAAAAAAGGCCGGCATCAGTCCGTCCTCCCCTGGGCAACTATGTCGCGGCAGGACCCTCAAGGCCTCGGCAAGCTCAATCTCTGACAGAGGCGCACCTAGAACTGTACGCATATGGTCTGTGACCCTCCTCTGCACATGGGCCCACACAGTCTGTCTGCAAGCATCTCGATCCTCAGTGGCTGGCTCCGCTGAAAGCAGGTCACTATAAAATGCAGTGGCAATGGCTCTGATCTCCCCGAGCTCAGTAGCTACCAATCCATCCGGTCTACCAAGCTGGCGGACTCCTGCTCGTGCATGACGGGGTCCAGTGATCTCAAAAAACTCTCCAGTCACTCTATCACCAAGCTGCGTCCACTGAGAGGCCTGACGACGATAGTAAAACTCATGTCTCTGCTCCTCTACCTCTCTAACCTCCTGGCGTGCCTGGCTCAGCTGGGACGCCACCCACTCACATGCAGGCTGCTGCTCCTGAAGGCGCTGTAGCGAAGCAAGGCTGCGTCTCAGCCGTTGCTCCCGCTCGCGAATCTCTCCCAGTCGTGTCAAAGCTGCAGCGTGTAGAAAAGAGCTAAGATCAATGAGTCCCTGGGCACACTGGCCCGCTGCATCCTGGTCAGAGCACTGACTATCATGCCAGATCCTCTCAATGTCCTCAGCGAGACTGGGATCTGTAAGTACCCTCTCTGGGATCCTCAACTGCAAGCTGGGCTCCCGTGTCCCCTCCTCCAATGTCAATATAACTGGCGCATGATCTGAAAATGAGGTGCCAGCGAGAATGCCGACAGAGCCCCCTCGCTCCCCTAACCAGTCGCCCACATAAAAGCGGTCAATCCGTGATAGATTAGTCCCTCCCTACCGGCGATCCGACCGAGAGAAACTAAGACTGTCCTAAGACCGGGAGAAAGCCCCATGCTGCCATGCATCGGTGATCCTCAGTGACATGCAAAACCGGTCCCAAGCTGCAAGCTCCGTGCCGTGCACTGTAACATGACTGCCTCCCACCCTATCTGCCGGGTCCTCAAGCATGTTGAAGTCTCCCCCAACACACCAATGTGCGGCCTCTGGCAATGCATCTGTAACCTGAGTCCAGAACTCTGCTCTGGCACTAGCATGATTGGGCGCATAGATGTTGAGCACACCCAATAGCTCATCATGCATCCTCAGAATGACATACTATGCTCTACCAGGCACAATGATCCCTCGATCCACAATGGCCTGCCGCCATACATCTGCAATGACCATGCATACTCCTCCCTGTCCACCCAAAGGACCAAACCCTGCAGACCAAAAGGTGTCCCATCTACCAGGCATCACCGAACCATATCTCCGGATCCTGCTCTCACCCAAGTGGTGCTCCTGCATCATCAAAATATCAATGCTGCCACCAACCAGGCATCTCTGAAGCTCCTGCCTCAAGCAACCACGGTAGCGTATAAAGTGTGCTCCGCCAAGGCCCTGTACATTCCATGAGATGATCCTCATGGATGCCCTGCTGAGGTGGATGTTGTCTCAGCCGTACGGCGGGCCTTCGCAAGCGGCTTGGATGGAGAGTAGTCCCCATCCGAACGGCTGCGAATCTGCCCACCCGGTGTACTGCAAGACTCCCGGATCAGGCGCCAGTGGCTGTGGCCCATGGCAACTGCCTCCTGCTCTGACAGAGCAACCTCGTGTATACACACATATCCAGGGTCGCGTGCTAAGTCTGCCACTATGCGCACGACCAAATGCCGAATCCCTGAGGTATCCACACTCCCGGGATCCAAGAAAAAATGAGCCAACTCCCAAAGTCGGCCTATCACATCTGTCACCTCCAGATCGCTCATGTGATGAGAAAACTCAACTGCCTGAGTCTTCAAAGTGCTGAGAGCGAGCTCTAGAGTCCACTCCCGATCGCAAGGGCCACATAGAGGGAACGAGAAGGCCACCGCTGAGTCTAGTGCCTCTTCCCCGCGGGCCGGAGGTATCACTACATGAACTCGCATGGGTGCTGGCTCATGGGGGCCCTCTCCTCCAAAAAGCCGTGTGAAGGTATAATCAAAAGCCTCCGAGCGCTGTCTAATGCCAAGGCGACTCAGCCGACTGCGGATAGATGAAATCCGTGAAGCCCTAATCGGCATAGGTCTCCTCTGTGATGCTCGAGCGAGGTCAGTGCTCAGCGCTCTCCGGACTGCAGGTGAGCGCCAGGGAACTGCCAGGGCCTCCCGGGAAGGTGAGGCGGGCGGAGGGGGAGGAGGGGGAGGCGAGGGAGGTGGAGAGGGAGCCGCTGCCGAAACCGGAGCGGAGACGGGAGGAGGCGATGGAGGAAGCGAGGCGGTGGGAGGGGACGGGGGTGGGGGGGGTGAAGGTGGGGGTGCTGGCATCTCCTGGTCCTCAGACGTCGCCGCGAGGGTCTCCTCCTGGAGAGGAGAAAAGCTGTTCCTCACGGGGACCCAGTGAGGCTGAGACTGTGGCTGCTGCTGCAGCGGTCTCTGGGCGTGCTGCTGTGGCTGTCTCCCTCGGCGGCGCCCCTGTCCAGGCTGCCACTCCGAGGTCTCTGTGGCCTGAGTAGGTGTCCCGGAGGCAGCCTGCCGAGCCGAATCTGTGGGCGGGCCATCAGTAGCCTGCTGCTGTGGTGAGGGTCGGGGTCTCCTGCGAGGGCAGGCCCTGGCCAGATGACCGACCTGCCTGCAAATGAAGCACTGGTTCGGGAGCCCCAAGAACTCCACTCTCTGATCTATCCACCCCCCCCTATCCTAGGTAGCTGAATGACCTTAGGAAGGGAAGAGATGTCAGACACCAACACTCTGACCGAAGGTAGCCCAGCTGCTCTGGCCACCACTGAAGCTGCTGAGGGGCCCGTCTCTAGTACCGAGCCCACCAATGCTCCGAGCCTGGAGAGGAGCGGAAGATACTCCCGGCAGAGACCAGGGAAACAAACTGTAACATGGAAGAGGCGCTCTCCCTGCTCCGCCGCTGCCGGGTCAAATCCATGCTGCCAAGGTCTGAAGAAAGCCCGAGCACCCCTGATGTCAAGGGGACTCATGGCAAGGACCTTGGCAACGCTCTGGGCGGCCTCGAACTCGATCTGATAATGTCCCCGGCCCAGAAGCTGTACATCCAGGATCTTGCCCACATCTGCAAGAAGGCGGGCCTGAAGAAATCCCTGATCTCCCCTCTGCTGGGGCGAGTGCCGACTATACGGCAGATGGTGGAATGAGCCTGGAGGCGTTCCACCTCTGCGGTGAGGCTCGCTTCCTCTTCTGGCGAAAGAGAAAGCCTGATGGGGGTGTCCTCAGGGGCGGGCGAGGGGGCTGCGGAAGAGGCGGGGCAGGAGGAGCCTCCATCAGAGTCTGAAGCTGCGGCGAAGGCGAGGCGAAGGCGAAGGCGGGAACCTGCTGGAACCGAGTTGCACACAGAGAGGCGGAATACGGAGCGAAAAAAGAAAGCAAAACCCCCAGGGGGCGGAAGCAAGAAAAGGAGGGAGGGGGGGGGGGGGAGCAGGCGAAGGAGATAAAACCTAAAAAAAAAGGGGGGGGGGAGGGCGGGGGCTGCGCGCAAGAGGGATGGGAGGAAAAAAGCGAGCTGGCGGAGGGGGGGGAATGAGTCGCTGCAGAGAGGAGGAGGGCGCGAAGACAAGGGGGGGGGGGGGGCGTGAGGGAGAGGAAGGCGGCGAGCAGAGCAATGGGCGGCAGCGAAGGCAGGCGGAAGGGGGGGGGCGCAGCAGCGAATGCAGACGGGGGGGGGGGCTAAACGAAAGGCGGCGGGGGGCAATGAAGGTGGCGGGCAATGCAGGCGGCGGGCAATGCAGGGAAGGCGGGGAAGCAAGAAGCGAGGAGGAAGCGAGAGGGCGAGCAGGCAGGGAAGGCGATGGGCGCAGTGCAGCAACGCGAGCAGGGAGAGGGGGCGGGAGCTTCAGCGAGCCAGCGTCGAGTCCGGATCATCCTAGAGAGGCACCGATGAGATGGAGGGTTAAGGGACTTGACTGACTGACTCACACTCTAAGGCTGAGGAATGACCTACGTAGCTCGTGCCTGACATATCCCGGATTGGGGCTCACAATGGGGCCACAGCATACGACATTTTCATATCCTAAAGGGTCCTACTACTTTACAATGATGCACTGATGATGAGCCATCTTCTCACCATGCACTATAGGTGCAGAGTGCATGTGACATTCCCTCTTGCTTAGCTTGGCGGCAGGTTCATGGCTTCCAAGTATGTAGGCATATGCTCACTTATAGTAGTGCTAAGTGTGAACAGGGCTTAACCAAGGGCACTTTTTCCCCTGTGGTTTTTCCCCTTGGATATCAAGTGTGAAAGGACACTCTATCCATATAACTTTTGTACTTCTATATTATATGGATGTGACTCACATGCAAGGGTTGACTTGCATTTGTGATCACCACACATTTTGTGTCTAGCTCCAGTATGGTACAGGATGTATACCATTTTATACCCCCAATATGGTATAGGATGGAGCTAGCTACGTTGCATATCATGATTGTATACTCCATGCATATAGCTTTGCATTCTCCTAGTAGTAGAGCTCCATCCCCTTCCCCCACTCATTGTACTTATTGCACACCCAGATTCAGCTTTTTAGTTCAGTACTTTTTCATTTTGTTGGGATGACAGAGGATACCCCACACAGGTACACTGATTTGTCTCATAGGCCGAGTTCGGTCTTTTGGAAGATGTTAATAAAATCTTTCTTTCTTTCTTTCTTTCTTTCTTTCTCTCTCTTTGTGTGAGCTTCTTCTTCCTGCATCTAACCCTAATCTGCAAGAAGCCTTGCTGTGTGTGAGTGTGTGAGCCCCCAACAAGTGGTATCAAAGCCTTGCTGTGTGTGAGTGTGTGAGCCCCCAACAAGTGGTATCAAAGCCACGTTCCTGCTCCCGAAAATTCCTACAGTTTTGTCGCCAAGCAGCTGTGCCGTCCGTCGTCGATTGGTTCCGTCGCCAGCAACTGTGTTGTCTGTCGACTGTTTCCATCGCCAAGAGCTGTTCCGTCCGTCGCCTGCTTTGTCTCCGTCGGATCCCCTGTCGCCTCTGCTCCGCCCCCTTGGCGTCCCTCAACCCTTTATAGCCACCAACCCGGGCGGAGCTAGTGGGGAGGGCTCCACCCCTGCCCCGCCCACAGGTGGCGCTCACACCAGGAGAGGCGGCCCAGGGCAGAGCTCAACCCCCTTTAAGGCTTACGTGGCAAAGGCCACTTTGGGTGCACAGCTGGAGTTGTCTTCCCGTTGCCATCATAGATCTGGCCGTCGCTATGAGAGATCTGCCAGTCACCGTCGCCTTCGAGCCGCCGTCATCCCACCGTTGCTGGCCCCGTCACCTGCGCCTTCTGGGTCCTACCATCTGCAGCTGAGCTTTCAACGTTTCCAGCAGCAGCCTGGTCACCCATCACCCACCTGCAACAATCGTCCCACAGCAACAGCAGCTCGCCTGTGGTCCCACCTTCTACTGCAATAGCAACCCGCCTGTGCCCTGCTGCGCCGACTGTAGCAGCCTGCAGCAACCCGACCAACAAGCCATTTGCCTTCTGTACTTGGTCGCCCTTCTTCCCCTCTGCTCCTAGCAGCAGTATACCACCTCAAGGTCACGAGCAGGACTCCGAGTCACTTGCAGGTAAAAACAAATAAAAATAAGAATCTTTTGATTTTACACATCAAATTCAGACACTTGCAGGTGCAAGCATTTGGGGATTTCCGTCAACTGCCTTATGGAATTTGGGGGATTCCTCAATTTGATGCAAAACTGAAAAAATTGAACATATTGCCTTGCTTGGAATTTGGGGATTTTTCAAATTGAGGCCAAAATCAGCAAATTAAGCCTCTTCTAGTTGTAGAAATTTGGGACTTTTGTGAAAATTGGAAAATTGACTGCACATTGAAGCAATTGCAGTGCATGAAAATTGGGGCTTTTCAGTTTGGATCATGTAATCGGGGATTACAGCGGTGATTTGTCACATATGTATACACATTGTGTGTAATTGGACAATTTGGTGGAGGTTTACACTTGCTTCAGGTTGTAGGCAAAAGTTTGCACACGACATTTGGTTGCTTGGCAATGCACATTGGTGCTTGGTTTGCTTGCAGGTGTATTTTGTCGACATGGCTCAAAATGCTACAAATGTATTTGGTGTGCTCACCCAGGGGACAAGTTGGATGGATCAAACTACTCCCTCTGGAGTTTCATGATCCGTAATTTGCTGGTAGCCAAAGGACTTTGGGGCATCATGTGTGGTGACGACACACGCCTACTTACCATACAGCCAGCAACGCCTCAAAGGAGAGGTGCTCAAAGAGCTCCTGAGGTAGAACCTGCTCCCACACAAGAGCAGAAGATATGGGACTCTAGGGATGCACATGCCATGTCCTTGATAGCCCTTTTAGAGAAAAGGTCTATTATTCCACACATTCGGTCTTGCAAGACATCGAAGCTTGCATGGGACACATTGGAAGCAATGTATTAGGTACGCAACGAGGCAAGAGTTGCCTACTTGAAGAGGAGATTGGATCTTCTTCCTGTGGATAAGGGTGACTCCATGTCAGATCATCTCACCAAAGTGAAAGATTTGCAAGAACAATTGCTCAACATTGATGAGGATATCCCAGACAGACAACTGGTCACCAACACTCTTCATTCTTTACCACCTTTCTACTTGGGCTTTCACACCACTCTCAACCTCTCTATGAGAGGAGGTGGTGATCCCATCACTTTTGAAGAGCTGGTGGGTTTACTCTTGCAGGAAGAGCAAACAAGAGCAAACCTATCTAGCAACCGTGATGGAGACAAGGCATTATAGCCAAGGATAAGGATAAAGCAAAGAGCTTTAAGCATGGGGGACAACAATCTAGTAAGGCTGTTCATGGACAGCCCTTTTCTGGTGGTGAAAAGTCTAACAAAGGGGATGCAAACAAGCCTAAAAAGAAGGGCAAATGTCACTACTGCCATAAGCCTGGCCACTAATGAATGTAGAAAGCGGATTGCAAAAGAGAAAAAGAAAGATGTAGGCAATGCAGTAGCAGACTCTTCTGATGAGAAAGCACAACAACCGGCTAATGTAATTCAAGAAGAGTACACTTTTTTGGTCACGTGCACTAGTGACACACCAAGTGCTTCAGACAATGATGTGTCTTGCAATGCATCTGATAGACAGGATGTATCATGGTATTTTGATAGTGGTGCGTCAACCCACATCACTTCATGCAAAGATGTATTTCAACACTTGGTTTATGCTTCAAATGGCCGCACTGTATCATGTGCAGATCATACCACATATCCAGTAAAGGGAATTGGCAATGTCATACTTGTTGCAGCCAATGGTGGCAATATATGTATGACAAATGTGTTGTATGTTCCAGGGATAAAGAAAAATTTGCTCTCCGTCTCAGCCATAAATGACCAAGGTTTAAAGGTGGAATTTGAAGATGGGAAGTGTTTGGTAAAAGACCCATCAAAGGGTTATGAAATAGTCACTTCCGGAACACGATACAAAGTTTGTATAAGCTGGACAGCTATAATAAGTACGATGGAAATACAGTGGCTGCCCACACTCATGCTATGCATGATGCATGCTCATTTTGGACATGTAAATTTTCGGAGTTTGATGCTTTTGCAGAAGCATCATATGGTTGATAATATGCCACCTCTCGAGTCTCCAACAAGACATGTATGTGAGGGGTGTATTTTGGGAAAGATGCATCGAAAACCATTCTCCAGGGATGGAGCTGTTAGAGCTGAAAGTAAATTACAGCTCATACACAGTGATGTATGTGGTCCAATGTGGACACCATCCATAGGGGGGCATCTTTATTTCCTCACATTCATTGATGACTACTCCAGGTTTGCTTGGGTTTACCCCTTGAAAGCGAAAGCAGAGGTGTTTACATGCTTTCGACACTTTGTAGCAATGGCTGAAAATATGTGTGGATGTAAAGTCCAAACACGCCGCTCAGATAGAGGTGGAGAATACATGTCAAATGCATTCAAGGATTATATGCTTCAAAAGGGCATCAAACACCAATGCATTGTGCCTTATACACCACAACAAAATGGTGTAGCTGAGAGGAAAAACAAATCTCTCATGGAGATGGTAAGATACATGGTGAAAGCACAAAAGTTCCCTCACAATTTTTGGATGGAAGCTATAATGTGTGCGACTCACGTGTTGAACATGTATCCAACAAAAGCTTTGAAAACCATATGTGGGTGTTTGGCATATGCACATGTGCTACAGAACAACTCCGAACAAAGCTAGATGATAAAGCAATGAAATGCATTTTTGTGGACTAAAGCAATGAGAACAAAGGATACCGTCTTTATAATCCAACAACACGCCGGATTTTTGTCAGTAGAGGTGTGGTATTTGCTGAAAATTCAGTGCAGCCCATGTACAGCTTGTATAAAAGTCATGATACAGGTATACAGGACATGTTTGATGGGCTATTACCCATTGAAATTAGGGGGGATTCAGATCAGCCTGCCCCTACACAAGAAAATCCTCATGTAGAACATGTGGATTTGCCAGCAATTCAACCCCCTTTTATGGAAGAAGTTGAAGATCTTGTCAGGGAGAACAAACAGCCATAGATACAGCCAAGTCGATGCTAGGATGGTTGCTAAAAACTTTGCAAGATAGCAAATTTGCAGCTCCACTGACAGGTAGAACAAGGGCTTGTTTCAGCCATGCATTGAATATGCATCATGGGAAGTCTGCATTAGCCATGGGTAGTCTCCTTGATTCAGAAGAGCCTTCTTCTGAAGAAGAAGCACAGGAGAACGAGCACTGGGTGCAAGCCATGTAAGATGAAATCTCTTCTATCATGAAGAACAATACTTGGGATCCTGCGGACTTGCCGAAAGGCAAGAATGTCATTGGAACAAAGTGTGTGTACAAAGTCAAAAGGAAGTCTGATGGTACTATTGACAGGTACAAAGCAAGCCTTGTGGCTAAAGGCTTTTCTCAGAAAAAGGGAATAGATTATGAGGAGACTTTTGCTCCTACTTCGAGAATGACTACAATCTGATCAGTGATTGCATTGGCTGCACATAAAGGATGGAAAGTGCATCAATTGGACATCAAAACTGCATTCTTAAATGGGGATTTACAGGAGGAAGTATATGTAAATCAGCCCATTGGTTTTGTAGTTCTTGGTGAGGAACACAAAGTATGCAGGTTACACAAAGCATTGTATGGGTTAAAGCAAGCTCCAAGAACTTGGTATGATAAAAATTAAAATACAAGCTCATCTAACCAGCCAAGGTTATGTGAATAGTCCAGTTGAAAGCACATTGTATGTAAAGAATACCGGTGCCGATATTCTCATAGTCATCTTGTATGTAGATGAGATGCTCATAACAAGGACTAGAAAAGCACAAATTTCAGATTTCAAGGCTGATTTGAAAGCTGAATTTGATATTTCAGATTTGGGGCCTTTACACTACTATCTCAGCATATAGTTTATGCATAGAGATGATGGCATTGTTATGCAACAAACTAAGTACATAAAAAGTTTGCTAAAAAGGTTTCACATGGATGAATGTAAGCCAATTTCTACTCCAATAGAACCAGGTGTACGGCTTACTATGCATGATATTGGAGAGCCTTTTGAGGCCGGCATTTACAGCCAGGCAGTGGGATACCTCATTTACTTATGTAACACGAGGCCTAACATATCTTTTGGGGTGTCTTTGTTGAGAAAGTTCATGCACAGCCCAGTGGCAAGCAGTCAAACGCATTTTCCGTTATCGGCCAGGTACCTTGGATCTTGGTTTGTTCTATCCCAGGGGGGCAGCTTGCAGCTTTATGCATACAGTGATTCAGATTAAGCTGGTGATTATGATACTAGGCAATCCACCAGTGGGAATTGTTTTTTTCTTGGCAGTTCATGCATATCTTGGTTGAGCAAAAAGAAACCCTTTGTTGCCACATCTACTTGCAAGGCTAAGTACAGGGCAGTCTTCATAGCTACAGTAGATTGTGTATGGTAGAGGAGATTATTAGTTGATCTTTGTGAGTGTCAATAGACACCCACTACCATTCTCACTGATAGCCAGAGTGCTATGGCCGTGGCACTAAATCCCGTATTTCATGCACGTACCAAGCACATTGAGATTCATTATCACTATGTCGGAGAGAGACTACATGCAGGGGAGATCAGTTTATCTTACTGTCCTACACAAGATAATGTTGCAGATCTGTTAACAAAGGCTTTACCTCGAGAGAAGTTTGAAGCTTTCGACAAAGCTTTGGGTTTACTCTCATACAGAGAGTGATCTGCTGCTACCTTGTACAGGTTCACACTTCCACTACAGGGGGGATTTGTAGGCATATGCTCACTTATAGTAGTGCTACGTATGAACAAGGCTTATGTCACGACCCTGTGTTTTTCTTTGGACAGTATGCAGGTGTGCACGGGGACATGGTGGACAGTGTGAATGGCATCAGATTGGAGTTGAAAAGGAAACCCATGTGTGGACAACCCCAAGTGTGAAGGGGGCAAAGAGATTTTAACTCAAAAGGTTTTAAAAACCTTTAAAAACATTATAATGCCCTTTATGAAAGTAAACGTGGCCCATATGCTATTATTGGGACCACGTGTGCTTTTTCAAAAAGAGGGGCTGGCAGGCAGAAAGCAGGTGCCTCTCTCTTGGTACTCTTGCGCTTGTGCTTTTTCTCCCTCTCACTTGGAGAAGGGCGAGCAGATGGCATGGCAGCTAGGCGCCTTTTGATTAGTGAAAAAGCACAGCACTGGACTGCAGATAACAGAGCGCCGCTTGATGGCTGGACAGCACTCACACACGGGACAGCACTTACACACTGGCTGGCTGGATTGCAGAGAGCAGATGGCTGGGTGCGCCTATCTACTGGTGGAAAAACAGTAGGACTGCACATGCGCCTTGGATTTCTCTTTCACTCCCTTGCTTGCTATGAAACGCCCAGCAGCACTGGTGCTTTTTGGAAGAGGCGTGTTTTTTGCAGGTGGCCAGGGGGCTAGTTTCTCTGGACATAAAGGCGGATAGGGGCTGGTTTTTCATGAGCATAGACATCATGTCAATGGCATTCAACTGATGGAACTTTCAGCTTCTCTTTGCTTTGGTTCGGGACTGTTTTGGAAGGGTTTATGGACTGTTTTGTGGCAGTGCATGTGGCTACGAACAATTCCGTTGAGATCAGTTCGATGACTGTTTATGGGCTGTTTTTGGTTGGCTGCAAATTCAGCTACGTGCTTGGGTTTCCGGCTGCAAGTACAGGTCAATTGAAAGTGTTTCTTGGCATGGGAGTGATGCAAGCTCGCATGGCTACGTGCTCATGGAGCAGATTGTTTTCTTCCTGCTAGAAAGGAACAGAGGGACCTTCAGTTATGGGCATCTCTATGTTTCCTTATGTTTCATGAGGGAACAGGTAACTAGATGTATGCCGTGTCAAAATATGCAACGGAAATGATAACCAAACTTGGGTAGACGAGCAAGTAGACTGCAGAAAATAAACAGCACAAGAAACACAGAGAGATAGGTGTGTAAACTCTTCTCTATACACAAGATCCCGGAAAAACTGAATGAGAAAGTGGTGGGGGCTGAGGGGCTATATATACATCTCATAGAGGGCAATCGGCCAGCAGAAATAGTGCCCACGACTGCAGAAAAAGTCCCACGACTGCATAAATGCAGTCGGCCAGCATACAGATGCCCACGACTGATCAAAACCAGTCGGCCAGCAGCCCTGAAGCCCACGACTGAAGAACATCCAGTCGGCCAGCACTGGGGCGCTCCTGGCATCATCTGGCAGCCCTCCCACCACTAGGAAAAATGGGAAAAAATAGGAAAAAAATACGAGGAGTGTGAAAAAATGATAAAACACCTCATAAGGGCGGGCACACCCACAACAAAGGCCCTGGTGTATACAAATAGACAGGAGATGACTTCTAACACCCCCTCTCAGCTCCTGGCTGTGAAACCAACCCAAGGGAGCTGGAGTGCCGCCTGAGCGTAGCCTGAGTTAGAGACTTCGTGAAGAGGTCCGCCGCATTGTCCTCCGTCGAACAATAAAGTAGCAAGATGTCACCAACCAAGATCTTCTCACGTACAAAGTGATACTGTATCTCTATATGCTTGGTCCGGGCATGGAAAACCGGGTTCCGAGCAATAGCTATACAACTCTGGTTATCGCACTGGATGACTGTGGGCTCCCTCTGTGGAAACCCAATCTCGCCTAGCAGCCTCCGCAGCCATACAACCTCACAAGCAGCACCACAAGCAGCCCGATACTCTGCCTCTGTCGAAGAAAGGGCAATAGTAGGCTGCCTCTTGCTGCTCCAAGAAACTGCTCCTGAGCCGAGGGTAAAACTGTATCCTGAAGTAGATCTCCTCGTGTCTGGATCTCCTCCCAATCTGAGTCACTCCAACCTTGGAGCTTGACTCCATTCCCTCCTGTGTAAAAGAGTCCCAGATCCTTCGTACTCTGCAGATACCGCAAGATCCGCAATCCTGCGTCCCAATGAGTCTTCAATGGCGTCTGCATAAAAGAGCTCAACAGCCCCACGGAGAAGCTCAAGTCCAATCTGGTGTTCAGCAACCAGATCAATGAACCAACCAACTTCCTGTACTGCGAGGCATCAAGGATCTGTAACGGTTAACTTTGTGTTCGGGTCCATCGGCGAAGTAATAGGCTTGCAGTTCTCCATCCCAAAGGCCTCAAGCAACTCATGAACATACCGCTGCTGAGAGACGAAAAACCCCCTCTGGGTCTGCCAGATCTCCAATCCCAAGAAGAAGTGGAGTAAGCCTAAGTCGGTCATCTCAAACTCCTTTGACAAGGCAGCCTTCGTCGCTCCAATGTGCTCCACATGACCGCCGGTGAGAATGAGATCATCCACATAAAGGATGATAATCGTAACCATGCCGTGTTCTCGAAAGAGATACAGGTTGGGATCTGCAAACGATCTCTGAAAACCAGTCCGAATAAAGAAGGAATCAATCTTCTGATTCCAAGCCCTGGGAGCCTGCTTAAGACCATACAGGGCCTTACGTAACCTATAAACCATCCCTTCCGATCCTGGAACAATAAAGCCTGGAGGCTGCTCAACATACACCTCCTCCTGCAGGTCACCATTAAGGAACGCAGATTTTACATCCATCTGGTACACGGGCCACCTCTGAGAAGAAGCAAGGGCAAGAACGGTCCGAATCGTGGTCATCCGCGCTGTCGGTGCAAAGGTATCCTCGTAGTCGATGCCTGGCCGCTAAGCATAACCTTTAGCCACAAGCCTGGCTTTGTGTTTGTCCACCGACCCATCAGACGCGTATTTGGTCTTAAAGACCCATTTGACACCAATGATTGACCGCTTCGACGGCCTCGGTACCAACTCCCAAGTGTTGTTCTTCTCGATGGCATCAAGTTTCACCTGCATGGCTTTCCTCCAAGTATCCTGTGAAAGGGCTTCCTTTACGGAAGTGGGCTCTTTGTCCCGCATGATACGAGACATCAAAGCATAGTTCACCTGAAGAAGCTCCGCCGTGTTGCTTTTATCTTGGACTCGATGTGATCTTCGAGGGCCGTCCTCTGTGGTCCACTCGGAGGGTAGCTCCGTGACACCTGACTCCCGAAGGGTGTCTAACAACCACCTAGGTACTCGAACAGATCGTGGAGCCTCCTGTGATCGCGGGGGCTCAACTCCAGCTGCGGGCTCAACCTCCTGTGATGATTGAGGTGGATCAACTGGAGTGATAGACTGGGAATCATCATCAAACTCCTCTGGATCTCCAAGAAGTGGCGGCTCCTCGACAGTGGATGCTGGAACATGCTCGTCAAAGACCACATCCCGGCTGACAACAATCTCGTTCCTCTCTGGATCATACAACCTGTATCCCTTGGAAAGAGAGTTATACCCCACAAATACCAGCTTGCGGGACTTGGAGTCAAGCTTCCCCCTCTGCTTCTTCGGAACATGTACATACGCGTCACTCCCAAAGACACGGAAGTGCGAGACATCGGGTTTCCTGCCAAAATATGCCTCAAATGGAGTCATATGGGGTACAGAAGTCGTCGGAGAGCGGTTAATGGTATGGACAGCCATTGCCACAGCCTCACCCCAAAGTGGACGAGGAAGATCACGATGCTCCGGCATGGTCCTCGCCATCTCCACCACAGTCCTAGTCCTGTTCTTACGTTCAACAACTCCATTCTCCGAAGGCAATCCGGTATTGGCCAATTCCCTTTCGATGCCATGGTCTGCACAAAACCTGAAAAATACAGTCGAGGAGAATTCACCTCCTTTATCAGCCCTGAGAGTCTTAACCTGATATCCAGACTCTTTCTCCACCATCACGTGCCAATCCTTGAACCGAGCAAAAGCCTGGTCCTTCTGGGAAAGAAAGTAGACCCACGTGAATCTGGTACAATCATCAACAAGCAGCATGAAGTAGAGAGATCCTCCCAAGGATGGAATCTGCTGTGGTCCACACAAGTCAGTGTAAATCAACTCCAATGGTTTCGAAGCCCGCTTGGAAGCCTGCTTCGGAAAGGATTCCCTGTGCTGCTTACCACGTATGCAAGAACTGCAGCGTCCTTGCCTACTACCAACATCTGGCAAGCCAACCACCATCTGGTCCCGGAAGGCGCGCCGCAAAGCATCCACATTTAAGTGGCCAAAATGAAAGTGCCACAAATCTCCGACCTAAGAGCCTGTCAGTGAGGAGAGTGCAGAGAGCTTGTAGATGCCATTCTCCACACCGCCTTCCCAAACAACTTTGCCTGTCTCACAGTCCCTTAGAGCAACTGAATGCTCCTCAAATTCCACCCGAAAGCCAGTCTTGCATACCTCATGCACTGACAGAAGATGAAAACCCAGAGCAGGGACATAAAGAACACGGGAAGCATGCTTGCCCCCCTTGCCGTCGGGAATAATCTCCATCCGGCCCTCACTATGTATCGGAATAGTGGAGTTATCGCCAATAAAGATACGACCTGACAGCCGTTTCAGATCCAGAAAGAAGTCACGGGATGGAGTCATGTGCCTAGAAGCACCACTGTCGAGAATCCATTCCCGGGTATCCTTCGCGGTGAAGCCAACTGCCTCCTCGCTCGAAGATGATGAAGCATCGGAGTCCACCATCTCTAAGTGCACAAATGCCGGAGTCTTCGCAGCTGAGGCTGAGGAATGAGCACTCTTCCCTGTCCGCTTAGGGCACTTCCTCCAGTAGTGGCCTTTCATTACAAGATCTTTCGGCCTTCAGCTTCTCTCGTTCTGGATCAGGCTTCTTCTCAGAAGACTTCTCCGGTGAAGCCTTCCCTTTGCCCTTGTTGGTATTACGGCCTTTCGATCGTTGGCCAGTTAAGGCCTCCGAACCTCCGCCGTGAGGAGGGTTCGTGAAACGTTTCTCCTGGTCCAAGACCATTGGCACAAGCTCCTCCCAAGTAATGGTGCTGAGCCTGCCACTCGTGATCAACGAGGAATAGAAAGCAGAATACTGACCAGGTAAGTGGGAAAGTAACGTGATGGCCATATCTTCGGATCATATCTCTTTCCCAGCTTGAAGGACTTCCTGCTGAAGGGCCTGCAGCTTGTTGATGTGTTCCCGCATCGTCAAAGACTTTGCAGGGTTCATAACCCGCATCTGCACTTCCAAGGATATCCACTTCATGGGTGACACCCTGTTATACAAGCCAAGTGCTCCCATATGCCTCTCGCCAGCATCATGTGCTTCACATGATTGATCACTTGTGGTGTGCAATTGAGGAAAATAAACGACCGGACCCTGGCGTTGACACGATCCCACATGTGTGCCTGTGCCTCTCGGTCCTTCCTCGTCGATAATAACTCCCCTTCCTCAGCTTCCGGCCGTGGCACCCCGATGATAATAAAATCAGCAAGGTCATATGACTCCAGAACTGACTCCATCATGACCTTCCAGATGCCATAATTGGACCCGTCCAACTGACGATCCACTGGGAAAGTGGGGAGAGTCGGAATCTTCACGTGCTTCTCAGCCATCTCTAGTAAATCTGCCATCGCGGAGAGTAACCTGAAAGGGTGGGTGGGTGGGAAAAAAAAATCTGAAAATCTGCAAGTGGCTGTCCAGCACCTTTGCCCGCCTTCCTCTTGCACCTTCTCTTCCCGTTCAGCCCAAAACAGTCCACCAATCAGCAACCTGTTGCTCCCCCTCTTGCTCAAAAAAACGCCCAAGATCTCCTAGAGCCTAGGGCTCTGATACCATGTCAGAATATGCAACGGAAATGATAACCAAACTTGGGTAGACAAGAGCAAGTAGACTGCAGAAAATAAACAGCACAAGAAACACAGAGAGATAGGTGTGTAAACTCTTCTCTATACACAAGATCCCGGAAAAACTGAATGAGAGTGGTGGGGGCTGAGGGGCTATATATACATCTCATAGAGGGCAGTCGGCCAGCAGAAATAGTGCCCACGACTGCAGAAAAAGTCCCACAACTGCATAAATGCAGTCGGCCAGCATACAGATGCCCACGACAGATCAAAACCAGTCGACCAGCAGCCCTGAAGCCCACGACTGAAGAACATCCAGTCGGCCAGTACTAGGGTGCTCCTGGCATCATCTGGCAGCCCTCCCACCACTAGGAAAAATGGAAAAAATAGGGAAAAAATACGGGGAGTGTGGAAAAAATGATAAAACACCTCATAAGGGCGGGCACACCCACAACAAAGGCCCTGGTGTATACAAATAGACAGGAGATGACTTCTAACATGCCGTTGTTGGCACTGTTGTTGAATGGTGCTGTGAATGGTTCTGTATGAAAACAGGACAAAAGTTTCAAAGAGAAACAGCCCTAAGGGTTTCATGTGGAAACAGGTCGTAGGTTTCTCGAGGAAACATGTATTTGGGTTTCCAGAAGATAGGTCACATGCAGGCAGAAGGTACAGGAATGGACACATGTTTGGTACAGCCTTGCTACTCATTGGACAGGGGACAGGGAATCCATGACAGAGATGGATAGTACCCTTGGAAGGTAGAGAGGGTTGGTACAGGTGTGTCGACTGTATGGTATGCTGTGCTGTGATGCGAGTTCTCTTTTCAGAGAGAGTTTGGGAGTCTGTGTTGTGATGCAGAAGCACTGGATGTGTCAGGGTGTGATGCTGTTCATAGGGTGAGAGGCTCTGGATGGTTGTGGCAGCCCTGATCATGGGAGAAAGCTTCTATATGCAGGACTCAATGTGTGAGTCTTTTGATGTGAACAATGGCTGGACTTGTTTGTGGATGCCAAGTGGATATGAAGCCATGATGCAGGGTATCTGCAGGCTTCAGGGGTTCTACTGTGACGGCTGAGTTTCCAGCCTTATTGTAATCAAAACTCTTATAATCAATTAAAGAAATACCGCAAGGGGCGCCACTGCGTTTTGGGGCCAATCGGTGTCCGTGTACTGTTTGCAGGAGCACTCTGGCTCCCCCTGTTTGTTTTCCTTTTCTACGTCCTCGATGGTGTTGAAGTGTTTTGTGTCTAAGTTTGTTTTTGCACTGCCCTTTGGTTTTGTCTGAAGACCGAGGCCGGTTCACAACTTAACCAAGGGCACTTTTTACCTTGTTGTTTTTTCCCTTGGATATCAAGTGTGAAAGGACACTCTATCCAAATAACTTTTGTACTTCTACATTATATGGATGTGACTCACATGCAAGGGTTGACTTGCATTTGTGATCACCACACATTTTGTGTCTAGCTCTATCTCTCTCTCTCTCTCTCTCTTTTTTTTTCGTGAAATGGTGTTTTATATTATATGTAAAAATGTACATCAGCCACATGGCTCACACAGAACCTATGGCCCCAAAAAAAACCCCACAAAAGATCCTCTAAAGAATCATGACCATGCAAACCTGTACACTAATAAGAAAGCCTCCTAGCCAAATAAGCATCCCAGATAAAAGCATCAAAGATGAGCCAGCCGAGCCACCGTAGACCATAACGAAATAACATCCGCATCCAGTAGCTGAGCTGAGAGAAGAGAAGAAAACTGCCAAAGCAGCAAACCGCGGATACGTAGAATGTGCCCATGTATTCCAGACAAGGAATCAAAGATGAACCCATTCCGTGTAGTCCAAATATGCCAAAGTCCTGTCCATCTAAGGAAATGGAATATCACAAGGTGACTGTCCGAAGTAATGACTTGAGGACAAATCCCAAATATCCACTGATGAGCCAAAACAGTAGACCTCTCTACTGCCTCCCAAACGCGAGAGACAAAAGACCAAATCTGACGGACCACTGGACAACTCATGAACAGATGCATAACTGTTTCAATGCATGTCGTGCAGAAGAAGCAAGAGGCCAATGTAATTTTGCGACGGCTGAGCTGATCCCGTGTAGGTAACCCTCCCACCAACATCCTCCAAATGAAAACCCTCCCGTGTAGGTAACCCTCCCACCAACATCCTCCAAATAAAAACCTTACCTTGGTAAGGGAGTTTAGACTGCCAACCACGCATAAGAGTTTTCTGCCACCATGATTTAGACTTGTGCAATCCCCACACCTTATTGGCCTTGGCTGAAACCCAATCTTTCTCTGATACGAGCTTATGATAGACCTGGTTAGCTGAAAGTGATATCAAGTCACCAGATTTACATAGTGCCCAATCAAGCCAAGGCTGATCTGCAGATGGCCGAGGCAATGGAGTAAAAGGCTCAATTGCATGCATGATGTCAACCCATAGTGGCTGAAATATCCGAGGAACCCTAAAGTGCTGCCAAAAACGACGAAACGAATATGGCCTGTCACGACCAGGTATCACAGCATCTCGGATTCTAACCAAGCCTAACCTGACCATGCGGTTGAGTCATATGCGTGAAGCATCTCTGTCTGGCCAAACAATGACACGCGACTCCACAAATGTTTCGAACTGCAAAGAGTTCAAAAGTAGTCTTTCATGACCAGGATCCCACCGAGCCAATAGTAGAACTTCATGCCAAGAAAGGAGAATATGCGATAAAATGTCTAGCTCTCTCTCTCTCTCTCTCTCTCTCTCTCTCTCTCTCTCTCTCTCTCTGAGCTTCTTCCTCCTGCATCTAACCCTAATCTACAGGAAGCCTTGATGTGTGTGAGTGTGTCCCCCAACAAAGTAGTCCGCCAATAACTTGGGGCACTCTTGAAAGAATTCTTTGTGTGACTTGGTTGAACACAATGCTAATCAATACACTTAAATATACCAAGATGCTCAATGTAAGAAGTAATTTACTGAATTGACAAGAGACGCACAGTGAGCTGGAACAGCCGGCCCTTCTCTCAAATAAAGTATATTGATCTCGGGATAATCGAGTACATAGTGTCATGGACATTTGATTTCCATACCAATGCATATGAAAACAGTATTGCAAACAATGTATTTGTTGGTGGACTTGCAACTCACACTACCCTCTCAAGTGCCCATGTTCCCTACCATCTACTCTCTATTGTTCCACCAACACATGGTAACAACAATCTGCAAGAGAGCACGTAGGACAAGAGAACACTACACAAGGTATGTGAACATGAAGTCCAGTTCCTTTCTCCTGCTACTTGCTTTTGAAACCAATCCCATCAAGTGGAAATAGACTCCGTTTTTCAGTTATATTGGATTTTTGAGACTGTCTCGTCTCGCCCAATCGATGGGACATGATTATATCTTGAATATATGGCTTGAAGCTTAAAGTTGCGGACAACTTTTAAGAAGTTGGGAAGGATGTCACCAGCCTGGACATTTCCCAGTCTGAAAGGGTGGACTCTAGGATGTTTAAATATTTGGAAAGTACAAGCTTTGGGAATGGGGGATTATCCTAGAATACAAAGGACCACACTCCTAAAATTTAGGAGAGTTGCTATTTTTGGCCCGACTCCGATGGAAATTCTGTTCGCGTCATTACATCTGGAATTGAGCAGATACCAAGAGTTGGCAAAGTGCCTATGACAGAATGTCTACCAATTGGGATATTTTTAGAGGTAAAGATTATGAAAGGACCCATCTCTTAGATTGGGACATGTGGCAAGAAAGTGGACCAAAGTGAGACAAGTGGCCTGACACTTGTTAGAAAAAGGATCAAAGTGAGACAAGTGGCCTCACACTTGTCACTTCAGCTATTGTGTGGCTCTCCACTTGTCATTGTAACCTTCTCTTGCCATTTTAGCTCATGGGAGGCCCAAATCTATAAATTGGAGCCCTCTCTCTTCATTAATGGAGGCTCTCTTGCTCCACACTAGCCTCTACCACCGTTACAGGTTGCCCTAATGATGGCTACTCTCTTTCTCTCTCACTTGAAGGCTGCCCATGAAGAATATCGGCTGTTGGGGACTGTTTTGGAGGCTTCCATCGCGAAGAAATACTGAAGGCAAGGGTATTTAATCATTTATTATGATTTCTAGCCATTGTACTTGTTGTACCAACATTTGTACTTGTTGTACAAGCTATACCAGCCCTTGTACTAGCTGTACCAGCTTCTGTACTTGCTATACCACCCATTGCACCGACTGTACCAGCTTCTGTACTTGCTGTACCTGTTGTACCAGCCACCGTACTGGCTGTACCAGCCACTGTACCGGCTGTACCAGCCACTGTATTGGTTGTACCAGCTTTTGTACTTGCTATACCACCCATTGTACCGACTGTACCAGCTTCTGTACTTGCTGTACCTGCTGTACCAGCCACCATACTGGCTGTACCAGCCACTGTACCGGCTGTACCAACCACTGTATTGGCTGTACCAGCTTTTGTACTTGCTGTACCATCCATTGTACCGGCTGTACCAACTTCTGTACTTGTTGTACTTGCTATACCTGCTGTACCAACTGATGTACCGGCTGAATGGGGAGTTGTACTTGCTGTACCCTCTCTATTGCATGAAGACCCGTGGTTTTTGGGGAAGAATCAGTACCCACACGGAGGTATATGGATTATATTGTTGGCTCAGCATTTCTACAGCCTATGTTCCGGCTTGGTTGCCTCGTGTTGGGCTGTGTTACGGCATTTGTATATGGATAATCCGGCATCTCCCGTGGGGAGAGTAAGGCCCTCAAAGCTTGTACATGATATTATTCTCCTTGGGTAATAAAATACTCCAAGGGGGGGGGTCGGCCCATTCCGGCCTCTATGCGGTGTCACACGTGCAAGCTCCATTTTCAGCATTTGTGGATGTTTTGTCCAACTTTATGTTTTATGCAAAGTGATGATGGATATGTGTTAAGGTTGTGGCCATGTTTAAATGTTTTAATATGCATTGATGGTATCAACAAGTGTGTCAAAGGCCCTAGTCCCCCGGGCACCCGCCGCGAGTTTCACTATCACCTTTTGTATGAAGGCAGCCTAGGGCTGCAGATTTAGGTACCTTTTTGTACCATCAGAATATACTGAATTTCCAACATCTCCCTCTCTCTCTACTCTCCCTTCTATCTGCGTTTTTGCATCAGCATGTTCTCAGTGGTGTTTAGGGCTGAAAGAAGACCCCCCAGAGCTTCCGCGTGTTACATAGAGAGTGAATTAGCAATTTTCCCCTTTTGTAGAGAGAGAACCAGCTGTACACAAGGGGAAAATACCAATACACAGCTTAAATTCATCTCCATGACGACCACCATTAGAAACAAACCAATACATAGCTTAAATTCATCTAATGGTGGTCGTCATCTCCATGACGACCACCATTAGAAACAAACCAAGGTCAAGCTGTTTAACTGTTTTTTCACAAATGACCAGAAAACTGATTTTTAGGGTTCCAAACAACAAATCAGAGTTTTGGACAGTGGATTAGGGTTTTTTTGGGAGCCTGTACAATCTGTATCGAATCGACCAAAGGAGAGAGAACAACAACTTGCTGTACAGCCTGTATCAAATCAACCAAGGGAGAGAGAGAGAGAGAGAGAGAGAGAGAGAGAGAGAGAGAGAGATCATCAAATGAGAAAGGAGAGGTGAAGCCACCACTCGAACCTAAACGGAAGCCTTCAGATCAGCGGTTGCAGTTGAATTCTATGGTAGGTGTGGTGTTGGCTACTTCACGACTTTTGGAGTGGCCTGACAAACTTGTTGAGCAACCAAACTTCAATAGAATGGCTCGATTGGGACTAGTGAGAATTATGGATGCTTTGTTGCCACGTAGAGGCCGCTTATTGTCTTTTCGAAAAATCCATCAATATTTTCGGGTTTCGCGTGGATATGTACAGTTATGAGAGAAGGTGAGGGCAGGCCTTACATCGTTTGGTGATATTCATCAGCTGGAGGATGAGCAACCTGATAGAATGTGCCGCGGAAGAAGGGAAAGTGGAAACACAGAAGAGAGAGAGAGAGAGAGAGAGAGAGAGATGGAGAGGAAACACAGGTGAGAACCTCCTCTCAATATCATCACCAAAAGGAATATATGTCCCGAGCAAGAGGGGAGAACCTCGTATGTGAGGGACTGCAGCTAGACAAGCTAGGCAAGCAATGAAATATGAGGGAGGCATGCCGGCTATATATACCTCTACATGAAGGCAGCCGACTGGTGATAAATATCTCCACGAATGGGAAAAATACCCAGGACCATAAATGGGGAATAAATATAGGTAAAATACATGTGAGGGGTGACTAGCCCCTCAGACCAACATGGTCAGTCCTAGAGGCTAAAATAGGACACCAAATAGGAAGCCAGCAAGTAGGGGATGATATACCCCCTCTTAGCACCGGATGCTGAGCAAACTCCAAGAAGCCGAAGACGCTGTCCTCCATCAAAGATGAAAGACTGCAGAAACAGGTACCAAGAAAGCTCCACAAGCAATCTCCTCAGCAACTCAGCTACAAAAGCAACAGAACAAAGCTGCCAGGTACACCACTCCTCTGGAAGAAAACAACCATATAGGCTGCGACGTGCTGCTCCAAATAATGGTTCCAAACCCAAGTGTAAGAACACTCCCCGAAGTCGAATGTCGTGTATCCACCCTGGAGAAGGTATGAAAAACCTCATAACCAAACAAGATCAGATCCTGTATATAATCAATCCTGGGAGAAGCAAATTGCTCCTCACTGGAACCCTCAAAAGAAATAGAGTCAATCTGCTCCAACTCTGTACCAAGAGTAGCCAAATGCTATATAAAAGCATCCTCTGAAAAGGTCGGCATCACAAGATGTAAAGACCCTGTAGAAAAGATGGGGTCCATCTGCTCAAACTCCATAACATGAGTTGCCCAATGTTGTACATAAGTACACACCACTGAGGTGGGCATCGCAAGATGAAAGGACTCCACATCCCCCTCCGAAAAAAGATATCGTCGGACTGGTACAAGCCCAACCTAATTCTGATCCAAATCCAAAAAACTCTGGAAGTACCACTGTGCCCCAGGCACGGTTAGCAACCACAGATCCAAAGCATCCCACTGGGTCCAAAAAACATCCTCCAAAACAACAAACCTGCAGAACTAGCAGGGGGAGGGGCATCCTTAGAAGCATCACAAAGAGAGACAGAGGAAGACTCCTCACAGTGAGGAAGGGAAGCAGGAATATAAACTGCAATGGTAACAAAGTCCTCAAAAGCATCACAGATAGCAGAAGACTGTTCCAGAAGTAGAACCAGATCCCAAGAATCAGCAACAAATAAATGATCCATGTGAAAGGATCAAACCGCAAAGGGCAAAACACCCTCCTTGTTCTGCGAATACTGTAAAGAACACAAGCTCGGACAAAATAAACTAAGCTCAGGATCTCTGAAAAGATCACTGCTCTCCTCCAAAATCTGTAAACTCTTATCACAGAAGAAAGTCTCCACAGAAACAAAACTGATCCTCTAAGTGAAGTAGCTGGAGATAGGCCCCCTCTAAGTGTAGAAAACTCCTGTGGGAAGCAAAACGCAGCCAAAACAATGCTATCCAGCAAAAAATAGCACTCCACCGCCAACAGAAGGCAAGGAACATGAAGAAACCGGGAAACCAAGTAGGCCAGGAGCAAAACACAAGTATAGATGCTCCAAAATTAGCAAAACACTGACTGAAATCTGAAATTCAGAATCCTCCTCAAGAACCAAACTGCCTCCAAAGCCATAATCCAAACAAGAAACCCCCTCTGCAAAGTGATCTGTGTCCACTAGAGAAGAAAACGCAGCCAAACAAGGGCTACAAACCTGAAAATTCAGGTCAACCAGTGTCCACACTTCCTATGAGGAAAAACGTTGAAGAGAAGGTACCTTCGGATCCAACATATGAAGCCCAAGTGAAGGTAGAGCTACCAGCAAGATCGGTTCAGAAAAACGCAGCAACCATGGCTGTAAATCTGAAAACGCAGAGGTAAAAGGGGCTGTAGAATAGGCTGAATATGGAAACGCTGAAGCCTCAAATCAAGAACCACTGCAGAGAACAAGTAAAATCGCGAGGGGGGGGGGGGGGATGGCACAAGATAACCAAAAGGGACAGGCAAAAGAGGAGCCCAGAGAGCTCCAAGAACAAGGCGTGGGCAAGCCCAAACAGGCCAAAAACGCAGCCTGTTTGGGACAGCTATGTTGCTGCCTAGACCTGAAAAAAACGCCTGAGAACCCTGGAAGGTACCGCCAGAAGAGCAGGCATGCTGTCCTGAAAAAAACGCCCCTGTCAGGCCGCCTAGAGGCTGCCAACTAACACCCTAATGAAGAGGGACTGCAGCCCACTGAATTGGGGATGAGTCTCTTTCTCCCAGGTCCTCAGTTTTGTGATGAGTGGCAGTTTGGTAATGGCCACTTAAGTGTGGATACGCTGCAGGTGCAGGCTTTTCGGGACCAAATGGAGGATAGCTTTGATGGCAGCAGTTGGCAGGAACTTTCCAGTACAGATGTTGGTAGTTCTAGTGTTCGTCAGTCAGAGGAACTTTATAGGTAGCTTATGCTCTGATGTCTCGTAGTATTCGGGACAAAAACACTCCTGTAGATGAGGAAGTTCTTTCCACGGGGACCTCTTGGAAAGCCAGGCAGGTGACGGTTGCTTACTTGCAGAAGGAGGTGGATGTTGCACATTCTCCAGGCTTTGTGGTTCTAGATTCAGAGGGGGTTGGTTACAGGTTTCCGAAGGCCTTGAGTGGTCTTCAGCAGGTTTCCAAGACTTAGCATCCCACCGTAACAGTTGTTGATCCTTGTGATGAGCAGTATGGTGCCTCTCTGACTCGGAAGCAGAATGGTTCATTGATTTGGTTGATGTATACCAGATTGGATGGGAGCTTCCTGATGAGGCTGTTGAGCTCATGTTTGCAGATGACTTTGGGAGGCAGGATTGCGTATCTTGTGGTTTCTGCAGCATGCGAAGGATCTTGGACTCTTTTACACAGGAGGGGGATTGATGGATGGAGTCTGACTCCACAGTTGGAGTGACTCAGATTGGGGGGGAGATCCAGACACGAGGAGATCTACTTTAGGTGACAGTTTTACCCTCGGCTCAGGAGCAATTTTATGGAGCAGTAAGAGGCAGCTATCTCTAGCCTTGTCGACAGAGGTAGAGTACCGGGTTGCTTGTGGTGTTGCTTGCGAAGGTGGTGAAGTTGCAGAGGTTACTTGGCAGGATTGGGTTTCCACTGGTGGAATCCTTGGTCATCCAGAGGCACTTTGTTCGTGAGAAGATCGTTTGCTGATGACATCTTCCTAGAGTTTTGTTCGACGGAGGACAGTGCAGAGTGGACCTCTTCACGAAGTCGCTATCTCAGGCGTTGCTCTGGCGGCACTCCAGCTCCCTGGGAATGGTTCCACAGCTAGGCGCTAAGAGAGGGTGTTAGAAGTCATCTCGTGTCTATACACATACCCCAGGGCCTCTGTTGTGGGTGTGCCCGCCCGTATTAGGTGTTTTCTCATTTTTCCCCACTCTCCATATTTTTTCCCCATTTTTCCCTATTTTTTCCATGGCTTGGGAGGCTGCCCTGTGATGGCAGAAGGACCCAGTTTGCTGGCCAACTGCATCAGTTTGCATGTGTTCACACTCTGGGAGCTGGCCGACTGATTTGCATGAGTCGTGGACTTCACAGATGCTGGCCGACACCTTTCTGCTAGCCGACTGTACACATCTGCAAGTCGTGGCCTTTTGGTGTCCTGTCGGTTGTCCTTGATGCAGGCCGACTGCATGTTTGGGGCCATATAAAATGGCCCCATTGCCCCATGCCATTGTATCTTATTCTTCGGGATCTTCTTGTGTATATAGAGCAAAGTTAGACGCCTGTCTCTCTCCTTCTCTTGTGCTGTCTATTTTCTGCACTGTTCTTGCTCTTGTGTTCTCAGATTTGGTTATCATCTCCGCTGCATATTCTGACACTGACATATGCAGAAGTAAAACGCAGATATGGTGCAGAAGTAAGCCTGATGTAAGCGCCAAAAACAACCTGATGTAAGGCTGATGGAGCCCTACAGAAGGCGGCTTGGACCAGCAGAGGAAAATGCTGATGTGAGCCCTTGCTGTAGGCGGCCAGATGGTACCTGATATGGCGATGAAGTGGTACATGAATGATGAGGTATAGGCAATGCTATATATAGTGAAGGGGGGGTGCTGGTCGGTCACCATAAAGGTGTAGGCAAGTAGCCAAAACCCCAAAAATAAAATATAAAATATCCAGAAAGTTCCTTTTTAGGGCTGGAAAAAGTGTTGTTTCTTCACACCCCCTCTCAGGCCAAAAAAGCAGAGAGGGCTGCAAGCTTTGGTGACACGGGTGCTACATACCGGAAGCAAAGAGGGCTGCCGTCTCGATGTAGCAGAGGGGGCTGTCGTCCCGATGTGTAGCAGAGAGGGCTGCTGTCCCAAGGGCTGTGGCAAAACGCACAAGATATGCTGAAGGTAAGCACGGATGTGAGCCCTGATGTATGCGCTGATGTAAGGCTGACTAAACGCTGATATAAGCCCTGACGTAAGCCTAATGTAAGCACAGATGTGGGCTGATGTATAGAGCTATTGTATGCTGTAGCAAAACGTAGATGACTGGTGAAGCAAAGCGCTGATGTCTGCTGAACCAAAACGCAGATGTAAGCTGATGTATAAACGTTGATGTATGCTCTGATGTAGGCGCTGACATATGCAGAAGTAAATCGCAAATATGGTGCAAAATTAAAGCCTGATGTAAGCGCCAAAAACAGCCTGATGTAAGGCTGATGTGAGCCCTGCAGAAGGCGGCCTGGACCAGCAGAGGAAAACGTTGATGTGAGCCCCTGCTGTAGTCGGCCAGATGGTACCTAATATGGCGACAAAGTGGTACATGAATGATGAGGTATAGGTAATGCTATATATAGTGAAGGGGGGGTGCTAGTCGGTCACCATAAAGGTGTAGGCCAGCAGCCAAAACCCCAAAAATGAAATATAAAATATCCAAAAAGTCCCTTTTTAGGGCTGAAAAAAGTGTTGTTTGTTTCTTCACAGTCTCTTCCTTGCGGCCAGCTCATCTGGTGGAGACTGACACGGCTATATATTGGATGAGGGACCTCCAAGCTACACCTATGGTTCGGAGTAATTAGTGAGGGAAAGCTAGTACATCATATGGCGGCCATGTGGCCATTTGTAAAGTAATTTTTGGTAATATATCTTCTATAGAGAGAGAAAGCGCAGATCTGTTGAGTGAGGAAGTTGTACAGCAGCAACTAAACAGCCCTGAATCCACCAGCTACCCTCCAAAAAAAAATGCATAAGTGCCCATAAAAGGAGTCGACTTGCTCAAAATATCAAATCTATCCCTTTTTAGCCACACAACCAGCTTTATGCTCAATATAGAGTGCTTTTTGAATTTTCTAGTCTTTAAGATTGGCTCCAGCCCTATGCTTGCCCAAAGCATGCTTTATTTGTCCATGAGTGCTATAAATGATAAAAACATCCTCCATAAATGTCCAACTTCATAAAAATGTGATGTACAAGTGGGCAACCTACTTCATGTGTCCACACATGCTTATAAACACTCGTCTGCATGTCCATAACCTATATCAAAACCATAAACATGTCCACACATATAGAAGTGTCTTGATCAAGATATTAGTGCTTGTTTCACTAGATGAAAAAAGTTACATTTCAGGCCACCAAGGTTTAATATTCTTAGAGTTAAATCCAAGGCTCTAGCATCGATAAATACTTGGAAATCCCTCGTTCTCACCTCTGTACTTGATGTCGGGCTCCACCGAACATTGCCCACACTAGAGAGGGGACCAAATGGTGACAGGAACACCTTGTATGAAGGGTAAAATTCAGTCGATTCTCTCGTTACAAACATGTAAAACGTCTCTAACCCAAGACATTTGCAGGAAAAAAACGCCCAAATTTCACCAAAGTTTTCTTTTTGTAATGTTGCACAATGCTTTGCTTCTCTTATGCACCTACTTTTACTCTATTTCCATGCCCAATTGTCGCCGGATTTGCAGCCTTATTCTGCCCGTTTGCTAGCATCCCAACCCCCCTGCTCCAGCCTGTTTGCTCGTAGCTATTCCTCCAACTCTTTTCTCCTTTCTTTTCTCTCTTCAATTCCTCTAATTTCACAGACTTTTCCATCTCTTTCAAAAGCTGTGACCACTTGAACTGCTTGAAGACTTTTCCATCTCTTTCAAGAGCTGTCACCACTTGAACCACTTGAAGACTTTTCCATCTCTTTCAAGGGTTGTGAACACTTGAGCTGCACGAGGACACCGATGATCCGTCGGCTCAATCAACTCCAAATCAAGAGGTACCTTCCAGTACATCTTCTCAATACAATTGGTTTTGCTTATGAATGTGTTCAAAATATGGTTGGACGAGCTTGCACAAAAAGAAGACAAGCCAATCCCCAAGGACAAGATGGGGTTCAATAGATTTGCAGTAGCAATAAGGATCTAAAATGTCTAGTGAAGATGGAGCATCTTGAAGACCCTCCACCCTTTTGATCCACGATCAGTGGATATGTCACATGTACCAATCGGAAATCCTTGGATGCATGTGCCAAGACCACTACGAATATGTACACAGTAAGTAGTCTACAGGAGTTAAGATTTTAGCATCCCATGTTGTGAACCTTAATCTAAAAAGGGACAAAAGAGGCAACGTGTGAATGCAGTTGACGCAAAATGCACATTAACAAAAATTTAGCCAGCTAAGGGTTGGCCTCCTCTTCCTACAAATAGGAACACACACCCCCCCCCCCCCCCCCCCCCATTATTCTACAAGCCTGTCCTAAACAACAGCAATCAACGCAAATCAATCCAAGGCTTGGTTTCTTGCTCTATTCAAAGAGAAGTTCAATTTTCAACAGATCAAGTAAGATTCATTGTAGATATTTCAGCTTTGTAATATACAATAGGTTAGGTTGAGAGAATCAAGTCTTCCGCTGTCATTTTCTCTATATTTTCAGTTTTGAGCTTCAAAGTAGTTCAAAGAATCATGTCTCTGTCAGTGGTGTACGTGATTTTTGGTGGTTTGCTTGCAATTCTGCTCAATTAGTTAAATGCTTGCATATATAATTACTAGTCTAGTGATACAAGACCGTTAGAAAGGGATTACAAAGTGCCGGATGGTAAAATGGTGGAGGGGTAGTGATGTGAGAGGAAAAGAAGCCATTATTTGGCTTCCCCCTAGGCCCCATAGTCAACCCACCTTATGGGCAGCCCCACACCCTCGCCCTATGCAGTGCCCCTGCTTGCATGACTTGGGCACTCTTTTTTTTTTTTAGACGACCTAAAACCCCAAATATGCCAAAAATGAAAAAAAACCATCATGGATAAAAATATCAATAGAAATTGAGCAGCACTGTGAAAGAAAATGAAGGCTGTTATTAAACAAATCAGAGAAAAATACACTTTGGTTAAAAATAGAATTGAGTTCAATATGAATCCTGAGTTAATCTTCTCCCCACAAGAGAAAAACCCAAACTGATTCAGAGGGTTGTTACCGAGAGGCGAGGTAGCGGAGGGCAGAGTCGGAGCAGTGGCGGGTGGAGAGCTCACGGAGAGTACCAGAGCTGCGATCAACGGCGAGCTTAACCATGTGTTCCATTTTGATCTCGAAGGAGGGCTGCCACCAGACGGCGGTCTCGGGTCTCATTTTGAAGCAGTCCTCCATGTGGACACGCTCCCAGCAGGCAGGGTCCAGAGAGGCCGCCCGCCAAGCCTTGCACACCAGCGGCACAGCGACATACAGGTCCTCGAACCCCACTCTCTTCAATATCTCCACCACTGCTTCGTATGTAAGGTCCGCCCAGCTCCTCTCCATCTCCATCACTCGCGCACCTGTTTTTCCACCGCCACTTACCTAAGATTGATTGAACAAATTATGGACCCCTAATCACCTTCGGCAGAGCGCGCTGCGTACAAATTCTGTTGCCAGTCTAGAAAGAATGGTGCCGCCCAATTCCCCGAGTGTACCGGCCTTTGATGTCCTCCACGGTGCACCTTTTTCAGTGATCTGTGTTGGTCCACTTATGGTGTTGTGACAATGATTACTACTATAATTAGGTTCCAATTCTCTAAGGGTGTGTAAGAACTTAAGTTGGAGTAAGTACTTACCTTTTAAAAAGGTTGTAAGCCAAAGGGTAGGCCAAGGGGTCTTCACATATGAGCTCTTGAACTCTATCATCGTCAAATTTCTTATAATTTTCTTATTGGAACGTACACCTTTACACATGACTTCCACTCCACTGAGGCCATCCACTTGGGAATGCAATCTCCACCATCCAAAACCCTCTCCCATTCCTAATTTTACGAATGATTTCAAGAATACACGCGTAGGCATGTAACACAATCATGTCAAACCACTCTCTCATTGCCAAATCTTCTGTTAACTTTTTTGATTGGCAAGTGCAACTTCAACCATGAGTGCCACCCACAAAGTACATGCACTTGGGCAAGCAATCCTCCACCATCCAAACTCTCACCCATCAAGAAATATGTGTGTATGCATAGGCCCGTGTGTTAAATCAATCAAATCAAGGAAAATATTTGATATGTAAACTATGTGTGACAATGATGACAAAGGGTGCATGTTCGAGGTGTTAGCTTATCCCTTTCAATCAAGCTACCTCCCATTGAGAAAATTGTGTTGCCTTGTGAGTCTTATTGTGATAGGTTGTGGAATAAGTAGATCCATTGTAAAAAGTTGTCTTAGCCTCCTTCATATATCCACTCCATTTGTCTTGCCCCCACAAATATCCACTCTATTCAAACATAGTGGGCCTTTTCTTGATTTTTTTTTTTAAGGGAACACCTTTACACTTGGCAATTTGTAAGATGACTACTAGGAAGATGAATTTACTAAGTTTTAAAATAGAGCAGTACACATGTTGGAATCTCTCCCTTTAGAACTAGATGAATCATAATCATTAAAGTACTATATCCTAAAGCATTACATCCATGTTTAAGTGTTGAGAGATGTAATCACGGTGTTGTGTGTATGTGGGAAAGCACCCTAGAGGTGCAAGATATTGTGGTAAGGTAAGAATGCCACATGTGATATTGTATGGTGTGTGAGTGTTGACCAAAAGAGTGGAAAAGGGAGTGGCACATGAATGATGATATGTAAAGTAGGATAAGGCTAGAAAGCCTATATCATTGTATGGTTCATTGCGAATAAAATAGAGAACTTGTGTTGAGTGTGTAATCTCTCTCTCTTCTCTCTCTCTCTCTCTCTCTCTCTCTCTAGTCATGGAGTTTTTAGTGTAGTATAACCCACCTTAATCTTATGCTTAATCTTGTGTCTATCACCATGATCAATCCCATATTACGATTGTTAACATGGTATCAGAGCCTAGTTCATGCTAAGAAGAAAAGTGGCAAGCAAGAGAAGCACAGGAAGCGGTACGAGGGTAAGAGACACCCTTGTCGAGAGCTCTTCGGGAGGCATCGGCAAATGAACTCTGATTGAGGAGCTGTCTTCGCAAGAGCAAAGCTACAGGGCAACAATATTGGACTAAAGGATTTTTTTATATTAAAAGTGTGATTTTCATCATAAATGATTTTTATGCATAAAAGAAATTCTTTTATGGAGATGTCATTTTAAGCAATAAAATGATGTACTCTCTTGCTCTCATTTGAGTGAGAGAATTTTGATAGAATTAAGCTTTAGCCCTTATTCATTAGCTTTTCACTATGATAGTCCTTAATGTTAACAATCCTAATATGGGATTGATCATGGTGATAGACACAAGACTAAGCATAAGATTAAGATGGGTTATACCACACTAAAAACTCCATGACTAGAGAGATTGCACACTCAACACAAGTTCTCTATTGCATTCACAAAATGAACCATACAATGATATAGGCTTTCTAGCCTTATCCCACTTTACACATCATCATCATCCATGTGGCACTCCCTTTTCCATTCTTTTGGTTAACACTCACACAATATCACTTGTGGAATTCTTATCTTACCACAATACCTTGCACCTCTAGGGTGCTTTACCACATACACGCAACACCGCGATTACATCTCTCAATAGCCCCTCTTAATCATAGTGTTCCACAACTCACCCATCACCCATAACACCAATGTAGCATTGCCAAATGCAACGCGTCTCTCAACACTCCTCCTCAATGCGAAATTGGAGTGTTAGGCAATGAATGTGTGTGCGCATGTCTACCATCTTAGACACCAAGTCCATTTTGAGCCGACTCGCTTATAACGGAACCATTGAGTTTGATTTGAACATAGAAGTTCGGGTGGGAACCAACCCATGCACATGCACCTTGCACGTGCATCGCTCATGGGGGAACCCTCATACCAATGGGTGAATACACATCTTGTTTTGAGCGTAGAGAGTTGGGCACAATTTCCCTCATATATATGGGTGAAACAAATACACCTTTTGGCTGAACTCGGGTAGCGAACCCAAGTGAGAAATAAACCACGACATTTCCCAACAATGAAGCCAATATTTGCTTGGTATTTCAAGACAACATAAATTTTATGTGATAATTACAATTCTGCTTATGGTGGCCATAAGCGGACAAGGGGATTCATGTGTGAACATATTCTTGTTTGGGGTAAGTGCGTGAATGCATCCTTATAGGTAATAAGGATAGACCTTATCTTTACAAGAAAAAAACAAACAAAAGAAATGAATTCTGCAAATCAGTTTAAGGAAAATGATAGACCCTAGAAGAGAACACACAAGATGAGAGGTTGAAAATTCTCCTTCTTCATAACAAAAGGGTTCTCATAAACGATAAGGAAAATACAACATAAGTACTAAAGTACTCTGTATATGCGGTCCATAATGTGAACACGCTAAGTGTAGTGGGTAGGTGTGGACTAGTCAGTGTAGTCCAGATGTAGAATCTATGGCGAAGATATGTCGGTGCCAGCTACCAACAAACTCGCCAGTGATGTAAATGTCGAACGGTCA
Source organism: Cibotium barometz (assembly GCF_041138505.1). NCBI lineage: Eukaryota > Viridiplantae > Streptophyta > Polypodiopsida > Cyatheales > Cibotiaceae > Cibotium > Cibotium barometz. The sequence continues at coordinate 57,791,905 of NC_141049.1, read as the reverse complement.
CGCAGGCACCTCGTGAGTGTCAGCTCATGTTGAGCTTGACATCTTGTCTACAACACAAACTCACCAAAACAACACTTTGTTTGACCTTGCACAAACTGTTGTATTCTCTGCAGCGGTACTATACTGCACCCAAACTGTCACAACCAATGACCTCAATTTGCATACATACACCCATGGCAATTGTAAGACCTCTTTGTTGCAATACACAGTGTCTGCACAACCAATTGCCCTTCTTGGAGTTCAAAAAATAGAAATCTGCAGAGAATTGAAACTTACCCACAATGCACACACGAACACCTACGAACTAAAAAACGGAGGTAAAGACGTGCTCGAAATGTGTTTTCGAGGATGCTTCCCCATCTCTCAATGTTGAGACGATGATGCACATGCCTACCGTTATTGTTAAGTCCTTCATGCGTGTTAATAATTGTAATTGTGAGAACTTAATGATAGCAATGCATAACAACCTATCCATGATCTTTTAGCCTTTGATTTTATTCCAAAAGAGTCAGAAGACTCTCTATACCATGGCTTTTAAGTTTTTGGCCTCTTTATACCAATCATTTCAAATTTGTTAGGGAGAAGAAATCTAAAATGATTGGTATATAGAGGCCCAAAACTTAAAAGCACTTAAAAGCACTTAAAAGCCATGGTATTATTCCTAAAGAGTTTGAAGACTCTTTATACCATAGCTTTTAAGTTTGGGCCTCTATATACCAATCATTTCAAATTTATTAGGGTGAAGCATTGATTTCCCAACACCCCTCCTCAATATTCGTATTGTAAAATAGAGATAGTCGGTACCTACATAATCATGCTGAGGGTGAAGAATGAGGTTTTTTTTTTTTGGTGAGCGTTTGGCAACGAGATTTTTTTCATTTTGGTGAGCTTTTGGTGCCAAGGTTTTGTTAATGTGGACCCAAGGTGATAAGGTGGTAACAGCGTGTCCATGTTAGCATGGGATTATACATGTGCATACATACAACATCACCATGATGATCATGCATGCCATCATGTATGCCCATAATAAGCCATGCATGTTGTATGTGTGTGAGATGGGTTGTATGTGTGCGAGATGGGTTGTATGGCCACCATGAGATGGGTTGTTTGTGAGCTATATGGGTTGTATGTGCACATGAGGACATGTATAGACACCAAATAGGCTAATGTGTACCGGATGGGATGTATGGACATAGGATGGGTTCTTTGTGATCTAGATGGTAGATGGGTTGTATGTGCGCGAGATGGTTGCTTGTAATTCTAGATGGGCTGTATAGCCATGAAATGGGTTGTCTATGAGCTGTTGTCTATGAGCTACATGGGTTGTTGTGAGCTACATGGGTTGTACGTACACGAGAGGGCCTGTATAGACACCACTTAGGCTATATGTGTGCGGGATGGGATGTATGGATGCGGGATGGATTGTTTGTGATCTAGACACAGTAGATGGGTTGTATGTGCATGAGATGGGTTGTTTGCAAGATGGATGGGTTTGTATCTATACGGGAGGGCATGTATGCACACCAAATAGGTTGTATGTGTATGTGATGGGATGTATGGATGTGGGATGGGTTGTTTGTAATCTAGATGGGTTGTATGTACGTAGGATGGGCTGAAGCCATGACATGGGTTGTTTGTGACCTAAAAGGGCTAAATGTGTGTGGGAGGGGCTATATGGGCACGAGATGGGTTGTATGTGTGTGGGATAGGCTGTATGTGTGCAAGATGGACTATATAGGTATTGTATAGGTTGCATGTGACCAATATAAGTTGTGCGTGTGCACGACAGGCTGCATGTGAGTGTGATGCTGCATGTGTGCATGGGATGGGCTATATATGTGTGAGATGGCCATAGGACATGTTTGGATTGGTTGTCTATGTGTGGGAGGGGATGTATATGCACTTTGATAGCTTGCATATGAGCGGTATAAGTTGTATGTGTGAAAGATAGGCTGCATGTGAGCGTGATGGACTACACGCATGCATGGGATGGGATGTATATGTGTGAGACGGGATGTATGCCAATGGGATGGATTGTTTTTGAGCTATATGGGCTAGTTTGTAATCTCGATGGTAGATGACCGGATGGGTTGTTTGTAATTGTAGATGGGCTATATGTGCACAAGATGGGTTTTTTGTGAGATGGATAGGTTGTATGCATACGCGAGGGCATGTATGGGCACCAAATTGTGTGTGTGTGTGTGTGTGTGTGTGTGTGTGTGTGTGTGTGTGAGCGTGATGAACTACATGTGTGTGTGTGTGTGTGTGAGCGTGATGAACTACATGTGTACATGGGATGGACTATATATATGCGAGACGGGATGTATGCCAATGGGATGGGCTACTTTGTGATCTAGATGGTAGACGAGACGAGATGGGTTATTTATGATTGTAGATGGGTTGTATGTGTACGAGATTGGTTGTTTGTGAGATGGATGGGTTGTATGTATCTGGGAGGGCCTGCATGGGCACCAAATATGGTGTTTGTGTGTGTGATGGGATGTATGGATATGGGATGGATTATTTGTAATCTAGATGGGTTGTATGTGCATGGGATGGCCTGAATGGCCATGACATGGGTTGTTTGTGAGCTAAAAGGGCTAAATGTGCATGGGAGGGGCTATATGGGCACGAGATCAGTTGTATGTGTGTGGGATAGGCTGTATGTGTGTAAGATAGACTGTATATGCACTGTATAGGTTGCGTATGTACGGGCATGAGATGGGTTATATGTGTGTGGGATCGGCTGTATGTGTGTAAGATAAACTGTATACGCACTGTATAGGTTGCGTATGTGTTGAGATATCGAGCTCATCTAGTGAGGCGGTGGACACTGATGACCCGCTTGGGGGATAGGCCCCACACTTACACCACTGGCATGGTTGGTGAGATCATGGGTGATATGCAGCCAGTGGGATGACAGGCTGTGTGACAGCCATTCTAGATACTGGCATAGTTATAGCGCCAGTTCATTTAGTTGGGTTCACACTATAGAGAACCCTAGTATGTATTTGGTTGAGTACCTTTTCATATTATGTGTACTCTTATCTTTGTATATGGTGTGTTGAGTGTTGTGTGAAGAAGAAGAAAATTTTCAGCCTCTCACCTTATGTGTGTTGCGTGCTGTGTGAAGAAGAAGAAGATTTTCAGCCTCTTATCTTTGTATATGGTGTGTTGAGTGCTGTGTGAAGAAGAAGAAGATTTTCAGCCTCTCACCTTATGTGTTCTTTTTTAGGGTTTTGTGAGTGTGTGTGTGCTTTGCAAGAGCTCAAGCTCTCTTCTCCCGTGCATCTTTTCAGTATGTACATGTGCACACAATGGCTACATGTGAGTGTGATGATGCATGTGTGCATGGGATGGGCTATATATGTGTGTGAGATGGACATAGGACATGTTTTGGATTAGTTGTTATGTGTGCAGGAGGGGCTGTGTGGGCACAATATAGGCTGCATATAAGTAGTATAAGTTGTATGTGTGCAAGATGGCATGCATGTGAGCATGATGGCATGCATGTGAGCATGATGGACTATATGTGTGCATGGGATGGGCTCTATATGCGTGAGACAAGATGTATGCCAATGGAATGGGATGTTTTTTAGCTGGATGGGCTGGTTTGTGGTCAAGATGGTAGATGACAGGATGGGTTGTTTATGATTCTAGATGGGCTGTATGGGCACGAGATGGGTTGTTTGTGAGATGGATGGGTTATATGTATATGGGAGGGTCTGTATGGGCACCAAATATGATGTGTGTGTAAGTGATGGGATGTATGGATGTGGGATGGCTTGTTTGTAATCTAGATGGGCTAGATGGGTTGTATGTGTGTGGGATGGGCTGAATGACATGGGTTGTTTGTGAGGCTAAAAGGGCTAAATGTGTGTGGGAGGGGCTATATGGGTTGTATGTCTGTGGGATAGGTTGTATGTGTGCGAGATGGATTGTATAGGCACTGTATAGGTTGCATGTGAGTGTGATGTTGTATTTGGAAGGTCAAAGGGTCCATCTTGTATAGGGACCCATCTGAGGGGGTAGTGATGGGCTAAAGAGGCGGGAAGCTAAAGGGAGTAAGAGAGAGAGAGAGAGAGAGAGAGAGAGAGAGAGAGAGAGAGAGAGAGAGAGAGAGAGAGAGAGAGAGAGAGAATTTCTCTATGGGTGAGCTTGAAGTAGTTCCACCAATCATGCTGGTGTTTTACCCCCCTTTCGGAGCCATTCGTGTAGACATTTTTTCTATCTGGGCAGTGGAGAATTTGTGATTTGCAACCGCGCACAGATTTTCAGCTTACACAGTGTTTGTGTTTACCTTAATTTCTATGTGGGTAAGCCTGGAGCGGTTCCACTAGCTATGCTATAGTTGTGCTGAGGTTTTTCTTCCCTTTTGGAGCCATTTGTGCAAACATATTTTCCATCTAGAGAGTGGAGAATTCGCGATCGGCGTGCGCAGATTTTCTGCCTGCATAGTGTTTGTTTTTGCCCTAATTTCTCTGTGTGTGAGCCTGAAGTGGTTCCACTAGCTGTGTTACTATTTTACCCCCCTTTCAGAGCCACTCGTGCAGATAGATTTTCCATCTGGGCAGTGAATCTTCTCCTCTTTGTTTGCACGGCTGAAACGTAAGTCTTCTCCTTCTTCTGGTGGAAGCATTAATTTTCGGTGTTGAGCAGTGGAAATGAGTCAGGGAACCATAGATATGGATTTTGTAGAGGCACATGTCTCAACAGAAGATGCATAGAAGTTTGAGGGTGAAGGGCTAGAGTAAGAGTCTGACGATCAGGCTAAAAGGCAGAGATTGATCGCGGGCAATGAATATGGAGAGAAAGAGGTTGTCGGATGCTTCAGGATACCTTGCTTCTTGATGCACCTCAGGAAGAGAACCTTGAGGTGGCTTTTGACTTTTGAGTGCACAAGCTAATCAGATTTTACTGCCATATGTGATGGCAAATCATGTTAGGGCTACCAAGGTTCCAATAGAGAAAGTGGTAGATGCCCGAGTGCAAACATGGCGGTTTGTGGCACAAGTGGAATCCTTTCATAGCAAGGCTGCAATTTTCTTTTTTACTGGATAAATTCCATTCTTCAATAGGATTACAGATTGGTTACATGATTTATTAGATGGTAATTTTATTTGGAGAAGATCTTTGACGGTCCCACAGATTCTATGAGGTCCTATTCTCATCCAAATAAGTTCAAGATTTGGTTATGTAGAAAGTCCGGTTATTTCTAGATGGACAATTGGTGCATGTTGTACCCTAGCGCCATATGGCAGAGTATAGAGATATGTTGCGCCAGGAATGCCCTATTTGGGTGGAAGTTGAAGACTTTCCATGAACTATGTGGGAATTATCGTTGGCCATGTGTACTATTCAAGAGTGGTGGAGCCCAAAATGTCGTCCAAGAATAAAAATAGGGTTTGTATGCTGTGGGATACTGGGAAGCCCCGACCTTGACAATTGAGGTTATGCGTGGATGGATTTGACCTTGACAATTGAGGTTATGCGTGGATGGATTAGACCTTTGTATTTAGAATTAAAGTGAGGATCATTTGTAGGCCATCGCTTCCATTGTGGGAAGATGGGTCACTTCATTTCAGAGCATCCAGAGGAGAGGTGAATGCTTAGTCACAACCAAATGTGTCCCAAGGTCAAACTCATAAGGATACATTAGCTCCTGTTTTGCCATTTGGTTTGAATATAGAGAAGGGCAAACAAGTATGAAATAAATTGAGCAAGTGGTAGATAAAGGTAAACCAGTTTTAGCAGATAAAGGTAAACAAGTTTTGGCAGATAAAGGTAAACAAGTTTTGGCAGATACAGAAGATAGACCTTGGCTTGTGGTGGTGAAGAGAGGTGCTTGCCAGATAGCTACTTCTAGTGGTGGTAATCAAAATGTGGGTGCTGGTCATGATGCATGTTTATCATTTTGTCCTGGTGCTACAAGATGAACTCGAGAGAAAGATAACCAAGGCCCCAGGGTATCACACTCTCGGTATAATTTGAGACCTTGAGTTACGCGAAAGAAAATCATGTAAATTTTTCTCTTCTATTTGATAAAAAAGGGGATATGGTCTCAACCTGGGACAAGAAGTATCCGAATGTCAAGTGGAGATAGGATACGTCACCTGTAGTGATACCCGTACACTTTAGGTGAGAAGGAACGGGTGGATGTTTTGCTACAAAGAGTATGTGAATAGATGGAGAGAGAAGGCATTGAGGATCGTGTGCAATATTTTAAGGAAAGAGAGGCCGATGGTGGTACATCTCATTGATTGGCTTTCTTTTTTGATGGATTATGAAGATTGCTCTTTGGAATGTAAAAGCTATGTGTTCACCATCCAAGAATTATCGCATGTGGTGTAATGTGTTTCAAGGTCAATGGGATATGTTTTGTGCTATGAAGCATAAACAACATTCCATGGTTGGAGAAGTATATGATTACAAGGAATTTTGTGTGTTTAATAGGGGGCACCCCACTACACAATCAGGGGTCATGATTGTAGTGAAATCTCAGTTTAAGCTATCATTGGTTATGCAAGATGTCCAAAGGCGGTTCATTGTTGTGAAAGTGGAGTTTATGGATGAAACATTATGGCTTGTGGGGGGGCTGTATGCGGCTAATGGTGTTGCACGACGTCGTTAATTATGGGACGATTTATTGTCTTTGTGCAATGCGCAGTGTAACACGCGAAAGCTCTGGGAGTCTTCTTTCAGCCCTAAACACCACTGAGAACATGCTGATGCAAAAATGCAAACAAAAGAGAGAGTAGAGAGAGAGATATATAGCTGGAAATTCAATATATTACCCCTAATCTACAGCCATAGGCTGCCTTACATAAAAGGTGTTAGACACCAAACTGTCCTAAACTTGGACCCATTCCCTAGTGGAATGAAAGAATACAATGAGGAGCATCTTATGCCTTTTATAGGCCTCTTGAATACTTGGCAGAGCTGGCCGACTGGGCTTGGCAGAGCTGGCCGACTGGGCTTGGACTCCATAAATTCTGGTCGGGTTCTGCCTCTCCATGAACTGAAGCGCCTGTTTTAGCCGACCCCTTCTGGTACAACCGACTCCACTTTCTTGCTGCCGACTAAGCCTCTTGCTTAGTTCTGGTACAGCCGACATGCCTTCCTCTTCATCCCCTCCAAGCCTTGCTCCAAGTCCACACTGGCCTCTAGTGCACTTTGTGCTCCAACTTCTGGTTCTTAAACTCTTTTTCTTGGCTGCCCCTTCTGGAAGAACTCTGAGAATGTCCATCACATTTTATGCACATGACACTAAGCTTGGCTTTGTGTTGGGTGATTTTAATGTATGTGAATTGCTGGAGCATACTTCTACACCTCACTCTATTATGGATGGGCCGGAGAGGCTTAGGTGGAATGTGTTTTCCAATCAAGTTTTGAAACAAGATATGTGGTCATTGGCTTCACCTGCATGAGAGAGGATTTACATATGCCTCTCAACAGTACGTGGATAAAAGAGCTCGTCTGGACTGAATGTATATTTGCCAGCATTATTTGTTTCTGCCAAAGATATTGTCCATGCAAGTGGAATATAATCATATTTTGTCAGATCATTTCCCTTTGGTATTGGAGATACATAGCTATTATGTGGATGCTTATAGGCCATTATTGGGAAAGGCTCCTCTTAAGGTTAACTAGACTTTCTTGGAGTATACTATTTTCCATTAGTTTATATTACAGGTGTTAGAAAACTTTCAAGGCCATGTAATCTCTGTTGGGGTGTCAGCTTTGGAGTGTTATATGTTCAATATTCAAAAGCTTGCTTGCTTGTATGGGATTCATAATGCATCATATTTTAGGGAGAAGTTACGGAACCTAGAATCATTATTGGTTGATTTGAACCAGGTGGTTCAAGAGGACGGTTCTTGCCCTGACATTAAGATAACTATTAATTGGTTGTCCCATTAGGTTGCAACATTGCTTGAGAATCAATATATGAGATATAAGCTTATGGCTCGAATGGATGCCCTAATGGATTCTAATTGTCAGTCACATATGATCTTTGCTCATTTGCAACAAAAGCATGCATGTGAGAATATTGTCAGGATGCAAGATAGGGAAGGAGTATTGATTATTGATCCTGCTTGTGTTCTAGATGTGTGTATGGACTTTTATCGCCATTTGTTGGGTCTGCAGGAGGCCATATCTCTTAATGTCATTATAGCTAGAGAGTCTTTGTTTCACTTGGTTCACCACCAGGTATCAGATGTTTCTGCAAATGAATTGGTGGAAAGAGATATTTATAAGGATGAGGTGGAAGCTGTTTGAAGCATTTCCTTAAAGGGAAAAGTCTAGGATGGGATGGGCTCCCCAATGAGCTTTTCACAAAGTATGTTGGATGAGTCGAAGGTCCCTCTCGATTCTATTTTTCAAGAGGTGTGGAATACAGGTATCATGCCTGCGAGTTGGAAGATTGGGCTTATACATTTACTGCCTAAAGTTCGATCCCTAGTTAATCTACATCAATGGAGACCAATCACATTGATGGGGGCCATGTATAAGATATTTGTAAAGGTCTTGGCAATAGGTTGCAGAGTTTTCTTCCTACTTTGATTCATCCTAGGAAATATGGATTTATTAAAGGTTGAAATATTTTGCATAATATACTGAATGTAAAAATTGGAATTGATTATGAAAGGGCTTTGAGGCAAGAGTTGGTTATGATTCAACTGGATATTGAAAAGGCTTATGATCACGTTAGTTGGTCTTTTCTTTCATAGCTTATGCAAGCTATGGGATATGGCCCTCCATTCAGAACATATCATTCATATTCTTAACACAATAATAGTCCATTAGACCAAAAATTCCATTTGAACATTCCTCCATGGAAGTTTTAGTTATGCAGGTTTTTAATTTATCCTCCCTTAACTGGATCCACTGGGTCAAGTGTTAACAATAGCAATCTGTTAGCGCAATCCATTAATCTCGTAGTGATTTGTTGAAGTCATTATCACCATTCCAGTTATGAACATCATCACAAGGACTCGTCCCATTCATCCTCATTGTGGCTTTGTTCAACTGGTCGCTTTTCAACCAAAATTCAGGAATCATCTTTTTTTCAATCAGAATCCAAATCAACTCATCAATTCTCAACCAGAATTTTGCAGTGGCTAGGCTTATGAATGATTAATGGTGAGGTGACTGAGCCCATTCATTTAACGAGATCGGTCAGGCAGGGATGCCCACTTAGCCCTCTCTTGTTTGCAATTGTTACACATCCAATCTTATCTCGACTATATAAAAGCTAGTGGAGGACGGTGAAGTTGTAGGGCTTACACTTCCAAGCGGAGAGCAGATGGTCAGCCAAGCATGATTCTTTCATGTTCCTTAAGTCTCAAAGAGATAATGTTTAGAAGGTTATGGCTGTTTGGGATACTTTTGGTCTTGCTATAGGGTTATGCATTAATATGCCCCAATAAGCTGTACTGAGAGTTATTTGCTTGGTTTGGTGGAATGGGCAGGTCATACAAAGGGGATGCATCACACGCCACTTGGGTTATCCGATGATTGGAGTTGATGTTGATTAATAGTCTTTGTTGGCATGGATTTCTGCAAGGATAAATGATAAGTTTATGTATTGGAAATCTTAGGGTTGGCCTATGCAGCATTAATATGTAGAAATATGTCCCAATAAGCTGTACTGAGCGTTATTTGCTTGGTTTGGGATGGAATGGGCAGGTCATACAAAAGGGGGTGCATCACACGCCACTTGGGTTATTCGATGATTGGAGTTGATGTTGATTAACAGTCTTTGTTGGCATGGATTTCTGCAAGGATAAATGATAAGTTTATGTATTGAAAATCTTCGGGTTGGCCTATGCATGTTTGGCTCAAAGTGGCACAATCCATTATGATTAGCATGATATCTTTTTCTTGCCTTTATTGCCATGGACGAGCAAAACTTTGCATCAGATACAACAACCAATTTGATTTATGCTAGGAGGAAATAAGCCAAGGCACACATGGATTTCTTAGAAACATGTCACTACTCTAAAGAGGAGTGGAGACACAGCCCTATGAGATGTCAGATTACATATGGTCGCTAGGAGATAGCATGTATCTCAAGAGCCATGGGTGGTAATGGCTTAGGCCCTCATAGAGGAGGTCGCACTTGTGCATGGTAGTACCAAGATTGATGGTACATGGTGGGATGTAGTGAATGTTTGATAGAATGGCTCGATTGGGCCTAGTGAGAATTATGGATGCTTTGTTGCCACGTAGGGCCGCTTTTTGTCTTTTCAAAAAATCTGTCAATATTTTTGGGTTCCACGTGGACATGTACAGTTATGGGAGAAGGTGAGGGTAGAACTTACACCGTTTGGTGATATTCCTCAGTTGGAGGATCAGCAACCTTGGTTAGATTGGGCATTTAGAAAGCCTCAGGACATTGTCTAGCATACAACAAATCAAGTGTACCATATGATGGTAGAAGATAAGCGTTGGATCACTGAGAAGGCTAATAGGGTATGGAACATCAGGAAGAGTAGGGCCTGGTGGAAGGAAGTAATTTGATAAGGCTGGTGGTCTAAGATTCCATATAAAGGGAAGGTGTTCCTATGTCGCATGCTAGTTGGAGGCCTACCATTGGGGGACCAGTTGCAAAAGCGGCGGATTGCTTTTGGTAATTGTGTGTTTTGTACTACATGCTTGGAAACATGCCCATATCTTTTCATTTCATGTCTGGTGTGGCAAAGAAGGTGTGGGATTTCCTTTCTCGCATGTGGACTCCGTTGATAGATAGGCCCGTAAAGGTGAAAGACTGGATTTTTTGGCAAGATTCCGAATGGGCCAGATAACCTAGAACATTCAGTTTTCTTTCATTTTTCAAGTGGACAGGTTTGTGGCATATCTGGTTAACTAGGAATGCCTTCATATTTGATGCAAAAGTTGGTATTATAGCTCACATAGGTCATATCAAAGGGCTACTATTGTGGCAAGTCTCTTCCTTTTGCGGTCAACTCATTTGGTGGAGAATGACACGGCTATATATTGGATGAGGGTACTTCGAGCTACACCTGTGGTTCGGAGTAATTAGTGAGGGAAACTAGTACATCACATGGCGGTCATGTGGCCATTTGTAAAGTAATTTTGGTAATATATCTTCTATTACAAAAAAAAGATAGAGAGAGAGAGAGAGAGAAGGCATTATACCTAAGAAAAAAAAGGGGCAGGGATGTAGCACCTGACTATAATATCTAATTCAGCTAACCTTTGACCTCTGTCAGATTCTTATTCTCTAAACCTTTAGATTTTCCTCAAAAACTAGCAATCTTCAGTCCTCAAATCTCTAGCTCTAGGACCCTACTAAATATGTCAGTTGTCCTCTACTAAGTCTTATTTGACTCAGGTCTGACTAAATTGATTTAATTGACTCAGATCTCCTTACCTATGTGTCCTTTGACACTCATAAACACTTCAGATCCTACAGCCCTCCCCCCCTTCTTTTTTCTTAGGTTTAATGCTCTCTCTCTCTCTCTCTCTCTCTCTCTCTCTCTCTCTCTCTCTCTCTCTCTCTCTCTAAAGCCAAAAAAGGGGGGGGGGGCTGTAGCGCTCTCTCTCTCTCTCTCTCTCTCTCTCTCTCTCTCTCTCTCTCTCTCTCTCTCTCTCTCTCTCTCTATGCCAAAAAAAAGGGAGGAGGGCTATAGCGCCCGAGCGCTACAGCCCCCCCCCCCCTTTTTTGGCTTTAGAGAGAGAGAGAGAGAGAGAGAGAGAGAGAGAGAGAGAGAGAGAGAGAGAGAGAAGGCATTAAACCTAAGCAAAAAAAGGGGGGGAGGCCTGCACCACCAAGAACAGGCCCGCTTTTCCTATCCCCCTTATCTGTGTCTATATGCTTTCTTTCATTTGTTTTTCCAAGCAATGGAGTTTGCAGAGAGGAAAATGGCTTGCTTGCCTCCCCTCCTTTTTTTTTGCTTAGGTTTAATGCCTTCTCCTTCTCTCTCTCTCTCTCTCTCTCTCTCTCTCTCTCTCTCTCAATAGGCAAAGAGAGAGAGAGAGAGAGAGAGAGAGAGAGAGAGAGAGAGAGAGAGAGAGAGAGAGAGAGAGAGAAGGCATTAAGCCTAAGTAAAAAAAGGAGGGGAGGGCTGTAGTGTCGGGCATAAAACCTAAGCAAAAAAAAGGGAGGGTGGTGCTACAGCTCTCCCCTTTTTTTTCTGGCACCTATACTACTGGCTGCCCATTGCTTCTTTAAGCTCGCTATGGTCACCTTCTACTTCACCTCCATCTCCATGTTTTCAGAGTAGGATCCAAGCACCGACATTTTGATCAAGCCTTCAATTTTATTGCAATTTTTACATCATTTGAGCATTTCAATTTATCCATAATTCTCAAAATTAAGTGCTACATGGAGTAATGATTACACAACCAGACCGTGCATGCTATTGGCAAGCTAACATAACTAGGGTCTAGTAGATATATTGGACTATCATTAGATCAAGACCTAGGCAAAACCAAGGTGTCTGGACCCATCTACATCCATGTTCCATGTGGCAGTAGAGACATGCAAGGTTGCAATTTACTGTAGCCTCGTTTTTTAAGGATTTTGATGTTACAGATGACATCCACATGGGTTTGGATGCTGGGATGAGAGTACACCCAACGTGTATATAGGTGAGCCATCAAGTTTTTAAGGGTTTTAAAATGTGGGTCCCACTAGGATAGGTCAAAACAGTGAGCAACACAAGGTAGGCATGTATATTGTCACACATACAAACCATTTGGACCACATAAACCACACAATAATTACAGAGACCACAAAAAAGATCACATGTCCATCCCATTTTAACCATGCATGCCACACTGGGATGATAGTGCTCGTGTAAAGATCTTACCACACCTATATGACATTGAGCATGTAAAGATCTTCGTTAGCCCATTCTGACCATGTGCAAACCATGTCAGTGCTGCATAAAGTCCATTGCCATAGTATATGGGCCACAAAGATAATACAGACCGAGCATGAGCTATATTGAACATATATAGATCACTTGGAGGCCATCCCGATCAAACACATGCAATATGGACCATATAGGCTGTACATTCAACCCATTGTCATAGTATATGGGCCACAAAGATAATACAGACCGGACATGAGCTATATTGAACATATATAGATCACTTGGAGGCCATCCCGATCAAACACATGCAATATGGACCATATAGTTCACTGTACATTCAACCCATTGTCACCTTGTACATACCATATAGTTCATGATGACCTTGTACAAACTATACTGAACCCATAAAGATCGTATGTAGTTCATTACCACCCATACAAATAGACCATATAGACTATACATATATACAAGGGCTATATTGAGCACATAAAGATCACATGCCTTTCAAAGGATACACATATGGTTTGGATCTTAAAGACCACAAGGGGACAATACCGACCACATAAAGATCACATCCAGTCAATTTTGAACTAATGGGGACCATACAGACCATATGGACCACACACAAAGACTATATTAAGCATGTAAAGATCACATGGAGCCCACTCCGATAATATATGGATCAAATGGACCGTACGAAGACACACAATCCATAGACACCACATAGGGGATATCTCGGCCACATAAGTATCACATGCATCCCATTCTAACCATACATGCCACATGATGGATAATACCAAGCATGTAAAGACTTTGGGTAGCCTATTCTGACCATGTACGTACTTGAGTTGGTGCCATATGGACCATACAAGCCACACCAGGGTAAGGCCATGTGTGCAAAGATCTCTGGAAGCTTGTTCCAATCATATGCGGATCACATGGATTGCACATACCATACCGAGATGACACTGAGTATATAAAGATCATGAGCAGTCCATTTTGACCATGTATAGATCACATGGAACACCATGCACAACACACCATGAGATGATCAAGAGTGACAGTCCATTCCAACCATGTATAGATCACATGGACCACCATGTAAAGCACACCATGAGATGATTGAGATCACATAGAGCCCATTCTCACCATGTATGGGGGGGGTCACATGGACCGTATAGACCACACTAAGATGACATCACGCATGTAAATAACTCAAGCAACCCGTTTGGACCATGTATAGATTACAAAGCATAAGGTAGAACAGAGTTTTAGAAGACCATGCAAATAGAAATCACGTAGAGCCCATTTCGACGATACATGGATCACATGGACCATACAGAGCACGCCGGGAAAAGAACAAGCATATGGAGATTCCATATATAGATCACATGGACCACGCAGAGCGCACGGGAGAAGAACAAGCATATGGAGATTCCATGGACCCCATTCCGCACATATACGGACCATATGCACCATCTAAGGCCATGTAGACTACACCGAGACAACACTGAGCATGTAGAGGTCTCAAGTATCCCATTTGGACCATGGAAAGATCACAAAGGATAAGGTACAACACACCTTGAGAAGACTAAGCATATAGAAATCACATAGAGCGCATACCAACCATATGCGGATCACATGGACTATACAAAATACATTTGGAGAAGACCAAGCATGTGGAGATTCCATACAGCACATCTTGCACAATTACATACCATACTGATAATCCAAGGCCATGTAAATGACACCAAGATGACACCGAGCATGTAAATGTCTCGGGCAACCCATTCGAACCATGTACATATCTCAAAGGACAAGCCAGAGAACACCTTAAGATGACCGAACATATAGAGATTACATAGAGCCCATTCTGATCATATGTGGATAACATGAACTGAACAAAGCACACCGGGAGAAAGCCAAGCATGTGGAGATCCCATACAACCCATTCCACACATGTGTGGACCATCCAAGGCCATGATCCATGACATCATGCATAGCCATCATGTGGATGATGCATGTATGTCCATGGTGCACTGCATAGAAAGATGCATAAAGGATTTTTTTTAAAATAAAAGTGTTATTCTCATTAAAATTGATTTTTATGCATAGAAAGATGCATAAAGGAAAAACAAAATTATTACAAAAGTGTTATTCTCATTAAATTTAATTTTTATGCATAGAAAGATGCATAAAGGAATTATTTTTTATTACAAAAGTGTTATTCTCATTAAATTTGATTTTTATGCATAAAAAGATGCATAAAGGAAATTTTTTATTACAAAAGTGTTATTCTCATTAAATTTGATTTTTATGCATAGAAAGATGCATAAAGGAAATTTTTATTACAAAAGTGTTATTCTCATTAAATTTGATTTTTATGCATAGAAAGATGCATAAAGGAATTTTTTTTATTACAAAAGTGCTATTCTCATTAAATTTGATTTTTATGCATAGAAAGATGCATAAAGGAATTTTTTTTTATTACAAAAGTGTTATTCTCATTAAATTTGATTTTTATGCATAGAAAGATGCATAAAGGAATTTTTTTAATTACAAAACTGTTATTCTCATTAAATTTGATTTTTATGCATAGAAAGATGTATAAAGGAATTGTTTTTATTACAAAAGTGTTATTCTCATTAAATTTGATTTTTATGCATAGAAAGATGCATAAAGGAATTATTTTTATTACAAAAGTGTTATTCTCATTAAATTTGATTTTTATGCATAGAAAGATGCATAAAGGAATTTTTTTATTACAAAAGTGTTATTCTCATTAAATTTGATAGAAAGATGCATAAAGGAATTCTTTTTATTACAAAAGTGTTATTCTCATTAAAATTGATTTTTATGCATAGAAAGATGCATAAAGGAATTTGTTTTTAATTACAAAAGTGTTATTCTCATTACATTTGATTTTTATGCATAGAAAGATGCATAAAGGAATTATTTTTATTACAAAAGTGTTATTCTTATTAAATTTGATTTTTATGCATAGAAGGATGCATAAAGGAATTATTTTATTACAAAAGTGTTATTCTTATTAAAATTGATTTTATGCATAAAAGGATTTTTTTAATAAAAGTGTTATTCCCATTGAAGTTGATTTTTTTGCATGAATAGATGCATAAAGAATTTTTATATCAAAATTAGAATTCTCTCAAATTCTATGTTTAAATTCTATGAGAATTTGATAAATGAAAAATTAAATACTCTAAAAGAGAAATTTCTATCGTTTTATATTCACGCGAATTGTAAAAAGAAAATTCAAAAAATTTAGCGAGATCAAAATATTCAAATAAATGATTAATCTGTTCCTCATTGGAATTCGTAACTAATTTAGAAATCAGTTAAGTGAATATTCAAAGAAAGAAAGTCAATAAAATAGTAACTGAATTATCAAACCTTTTCGAGAAAGATAGTTCAAGAAAAATCTTATCCGACTCGAACCTTGAATCAGACTATGACCAAGACCAAACTCTTTCGTCAGTTTCGAGGAAAGAAGGTGTGACCAATTCAAAAAAATATACTCAAAACTCCCGCCAAATCTAAAACTAAGTTTGAGTCCCTTCGAATTGAACTGTGGATCAAGGTTATAGAATTCGAGGAATTCTGGTATGAAATTCAGAATTCCGATCAAAAAGTTTTGGGGATACTGATTCAAGAAATACTCCTTGTATTAAAAAGTAAATCAAACTGAAAACTTGCATAGGAATGAGATGTGATGTGAATAGATGTGAATAGATGTGATGAGATGCGATGTGAATCAGATAGATGTGAATGAATGGATGGATGGGATGTGATGAGAATCAGGATGTGAAAGTGTATGTGAAGAATGGATGTGGATGTGTATGTGAAGAATGGATGTGGATGGGTATGTGAAGAATGGATATGGATGTGTATGTGAAGAATGGATGTGGATGTGTATGTGAAGAATGGATGTGGATGAGTATGTGAAAGAATGGATATGGATGTATGTGAAAGAATGAATGTGGAGGATGAATGAGATGAGATGTGTATGAATGAGATATGATGTGGATAGAATGTATGTGATGGGATGGTTATGAGAATGAATGTGATGGATATGAATGAATGTATGTAATGGGATGGTTATGAGAATGTATGTGATGGGATGGTTATGAGAATGAATGTGATGGATATGAATGAATGAATGGGATGGTTATGAGAATGAATGTGATGTGATGGATGTGATGTAAATGTGATGTGATGGACGTGAATAGATGTGATGTGATGTGAATCGGGATGTGAGTGAATGAGATGTGATGTAAATTGGGATAAATGTGAATGGATGATATGTGATGTGAATGAATATAATGTGATGAGATGTGGATATGGATAAATGCGAGTGGCTGAGATCTGATGCGGATATGTGATGTGAATGAATATAATGTGATGAGATGTGGATATGGGTAAATGCGAGTGGCTGAGATCTGATGCGGATATGTGATGTGAATGAATATAATGTGATGAGATGTGGATATGGGTAAATGCCAGTGGGGCTGAGATCTGATGCGGATAAATAAGGAAAGATGTGATGAGATGGAAAATGATGTGATGAGAATGGGAATACTTATGAAATAAATGAGGATTGATGTGGAACAATGTGGAAAGATGAGAGTTCGTTTTATAGAAACTGTATTTATGACCTATTTTTAAATGATTGTTTTATGTCAAGAATGGTGGGGAAGCATTTTGACCATCTTGTGAATGAGGTCGTGGAGACCTATCTGATAAAGTTGCAACAGCTGACGGAGAGTCAATGGAGGACGTCTCGCGTAGCAAGGTCGTCTTGTCCAGCCTCAGTTCGATTTAAATGGTGAGCTTCTGGTACGGTGGATGAGGGACTAAGGAAGCGGCCTATGAGTGAAGCGTTAGGTGACTTGCGAAGGACCCTAGAGGGTGCTGACCATACGGTGCTCAGGCTCTAGGTTGCTGAAGATACCCACATGTACATCATGGAAGATATTGGAACAAGGAGTAAGAGTTGTTTTCTGAATTCAAGCATGGATCTGGTTGATTGACCTTGATGGTCCTCAGTGGATGAGTCCATGGCTCTTCTATATGGATCTGTTGGTTGATCTTGCTGATCTTCAACGGAGATTCCATTTTGATTTTTATAAGTGAATATATTGTCGGTACTGTGAGCTAGGAACTATCAAAAAGGCCCCTAAATGGACAGGTGGTGAGCGTTCTGGTTGCCAATGATGCCATAGGTACACTGATGAAGGGAAAATTGGAAATTAGGATTCAACCGGATATTTTGGAAATTAGGATTCAACCGGATATTTTGGAGGATTATGATCAGTGATGCTATAGTTTCATTAAATGATTGTTTTAAAGATAGCTAAATCTGTGAAAAATGCAATTTCATATTGGGTGTGTAAGTGGTGTGACTAGTTTTAAGTTTTCATGAATATCTGGCTAGGGGGCCTGGGAACTCTTTTCCCTGGTACCCGGGACAAAACCTAACCAAATTCTTAAATGGATCCCATCACTACAGTGGTTGGGCAGTTGGCTAACCCATGGGACTGAATGGGGTTAAGCTAGACTGATGGATCCCTAAAATGAGACTCAATTCTATTATGGTACGATAGATGAAGTAGATCCCGGATAAAAATTGTTCTATGGAAAAGAATCAACGGCTGTACCTCTCAATGAGGAAAAAAGCGTTGGTCTCTATGATCCAAGTGCAAGTCTTTTCCTTGATCTAACTATGGGACTTACAAGTTCAGTTAGATTAGTTCACTTAGCTAAGGCTCTTGACTACGGTAGAGTAAAATTATCTTGGAGGAATCCCCCGTGCTTTCTCGGCGAGGGAAGTTTTTCCGGGTTCGGTTTGGAAGAACCGAGGGATTAGTCTCTTGTCCAGATATACGTGGGTGAGGCCCCAAGTGAGGGACCCTACCCCATGCAAGAAGTGCTATTTCCACTGCTAGCACCCTAGAATTTGCTGTGCGGTGGGGACAGGGATCTTTTAGTAAACATTCTGCCCACTCTGTTACCTTTTGCAACAACCTGCACTTATCTTTAAAGTCTTCTACTACATAACAGTCATGAGGGTTAAACCGAATCTACAAACCCTACTCAATCGTCTGGCCAATAGAAACCAAGTTCTTTGTATTGTTTGGAACATAAAGTACATCTGCAAGGTACTTCACCTTACCATCCTGCATAAAGAATGGCATATCTCTAGCATGAACAATTAGATGAGCAATGCCATCCCGTGTTTCAACCAAACCTAGTCTTTCAAGACTCTTCATTTCCTTGAACCACTTCCCATGATTTGTCATGTGGTTCAAAGCACCTGAATCAACATTAAAGAGAATGTGGGGGAGAGGGAGAGCTTCAAACCCTAGCAAGCAAATACACACACACACAAGAGAGAGCAAGACACAAGAGAGAGATGGATGGCTGAATTATCTTCTATCTTCTATCTTCTATCTTCTTCTTCTCTACTCAGCCAACATAACATAAAGATAAGAGTACACACTATATGGGTTAGTACTCAACTACTACAACATACAAAGGTCGGTCCATAATGTGAACCCGACTAAATGAGTTGGCAATATAACTATGTCAGTCTCTTGTAAACCAAAATGACTGTCACATAGCCTATCATCCCATTGGCCGTATATCACTCATAATCTCACCAACCATGCTAGTGGTGTAGATGCGGAAGCTATCACCCAAGTGAGTCATCAATGTTCACCGTAGCACTAGTTGAGCTCGATATCTCAACACTCCCCCTCGAGCTCAACTCCACACACTGCACTCCAAGTAAGCTCTTAAACTTGTGGAGCTTCTCTGTGCCCAATGCCTTCGTGAAGATGTCAGCCACCTAATCCTCTGTGCTGACATATACTAGATCTATATTTCTTGCTAGAACCTTCTCCCTCACAAAGTGATAATGCACCTCAATGTGCTTCATTCTAGCATGATATAATGGGTTGCTGGCCAACTGTATGATGCTCATGTTGTCACAATATATGACAAGTTTCCTATCCACGGACTCTCCCATGTCACCAAGTAGCTTCTGAAACCAAGCTACCTCACAAGCTGCCATAGCAACACCCCTGTACTCTGCCTCTGTACTCGACAAGGCAATTGTTGGCTGCTTCTTACTGCTCCAACTCATAGCAACACTCCCAAATGAGAAAATAAAACCATTGGTAGATCTCATGTTTGCAATACTACCAGCCCAATCAGCATTTGTGTACCCATGCAATTGTATCTATGTACCAGCCTCATAGAAAAGTCCATAATCAACTATAGACTTTATGTACTCGAGGATCCGTCTAGCCACATCCAAGTGTGGCTTCCTAGAGGCCTGCATAAACTGACTCGCAAGTCCAACAACATAGCTCAAATCTGGCCTTGTAATGGTCATGTAGATCAAACTACCCACTATGCGCCTGTATGTAGTGGGGTCCTCCAAAAGCTCACCTGTATCTATGGAAAGCTTTGTGTTCTACTCCAATGGCACTAAAATAGGCTTACAGCCTGTCATACCATACTTGAACAACATGTCCAAGCCGAACTGCCTCTGCAATAGCAAAATGCCATGAGGTAATCGCAATAGCAAAATGCCATGAGGTACTCTCACCACCTCTATGCCCAAGAAATATCGCAGCTCACCCAAATCCTTCATCTCAAACTTCTACTTCAAAAGCATTCTGACATCATGTATGTATGCATCACTATCACCAGTGATAATCAAGTCATCCACATAGATGACTAATAGCATGATCCCTCTATCTATCTTTTTCACATATAGTGAAAAATTAGCATTGGCTCTATCTGAAAACCAATGGTAACAAGATACTCCCCGATCTTGTCTCTGGGTCCCTGCTTCAAAGCCATACAAGGCTTTGTGTAACTTGCACACAAAATCTGGATGTGCATCACTCTCAAAACCTGGTGGATGCATCATGTACACTTCTTCTTGCAAATCACAACATGCAAGAAAGCATTCTTTACATCCATTTGATGCACAGACCAACCCTTTGCTATAGCCATAGCAACGACAGCTCTCACGGTTGCCATTCTTGCAACCGGGCTGAATGTCTCCTCATAGTCTATGCCATAAGTCTATGCACATAGCCCTTGGGAACCAATCTTGCCTTGTACCTACTCACTGAACCATCAACATTGTGCTTGACTTTATACACCCACTTACATATTGCCTTCTTTTCCTTAGGCAAAGGCACTAACTCCCATGTTGCATTTGCATCCAATGCTGCCATCTCCTCATCCACGGCATCTTCCCATTTCTTATTTCCAATTGCTTGATCAAAGCAAGTGGGCTCAACCTCTTGTATTGCTTTTACCATGTAAGCATAATGATGGGCTGTATATCCATCATATCTCAACCTGTCAACAGGGTATCTAACCCTCGTAGACTTGCGTACACATGGATCACTGCTGCCAAGTGTCCTCAAAACAGACCTGATTCTCCTTACACCAGGAGTAACCAAAGATAGAATGCCAAGCTCCTCATCAAGTCTCTACTCAGAGCCACTAGAGTCACCATCCACATGTGAGTGACCTGCTGACAGATCAAGCACAAAAAGTTGATCTACCTTTTCCTTCCCTTTCCGTGATACATTTGAACCTGCATCATTTCTCAACCTGCCTGACCATGGGCTAACATTGGATCCACTGCTTGAGGACTCCCCATGTCCACTCAGCACCTGTGATTCTTGCTCTATATGTGGTGCAACATCAGGACTTCTTACATCTGCATCTTCTATTGCCTTCACTACTACTGGTGCATACCAGCTATTCATCTCATCGAAGACAACATCTCTGCTTACTCGCATCTCATGAGTGGTAGGGTTATAGCATCTATAACCTTTTTGCTCCATAGCATAACCAATGAGGATCCAACTTTGTTCTCACTTCATCAGGAACATTTCATCAGGAACATGTACATATGCAATACACCCAAAAACTTTCAAGTGAGACACATCCGGTCTTATGCTTGTAAACTTATGTTCAGGTCTCATACTATGAACAACTGCAGTGGGTGTCTTGTTTATAATGTGGCATATTCTTTTAAGCCATCAAGGCACATGCCACTTTTGCAATGTGCCTGTTTTTTTTGCAACACCATTCTTTACGGAGTGTACCTGCATGTAAACTGCCTCTTGATTCCCTGCTTTCTCAAGAAATCGCTGAACTCATGGGAGAAATATTCTCCCCCACCATCTGATCTTAGACATTTTATTTGCATGCCTTTTTCCTTCTCGACCAAGGCTTTAAATCTCTGAAAGTGAGCAAACACCTCACTTTTCTACTTCATGAAATAAACCCACACTTTCCTAGTGTGGTCATCAATGAATGTAACATAGTACCTACAACTTGCAATTGTTGCAGTCTTGGTCGGTCCCCATACATCTAAATGTATAACATCCAATGGGCTTGCACTGACATGCTTTTCATGTGGGAAAGCATGTTTGGCATGCTTACCAAGTTGGCATGCTTCACATACCTTATGCATACCATCAACCTTAAACTTTGGCAAACCTACAATAATATTTTAGGCCTGCATAGACTTCAGTCGCAGTATATTCACATGACCAATGCGCTTGTGCCATTATGTCAATATCTACAATGACACATGTTCCATGCGCAAAAATGGTTGCCTTTATCTCATGCATGTTCACATCCAAAGTAAACATCCTGCCATTTCTGTTACCCTTTGCAACCAAGCGACACTTATTTTTGAACTGTATTTGTATGTAAAACCTATTTTTTAAAGATTGTCTTATGTCAGGAATGCTGGGGAAGCACTTTAACTATCTTATGGATGAGGTTGTGGAACCTAAGTGGAAATGTTGCAACAGTTGTGACGGAGAGTCAAAGAAGGCTGTCTCGTGTGGCAAGGTCGGCCGAGGTCTTGACTAGCCTTGGTTCGATTAAAATGGTGGGCTTCCGGTATGGTGGATGAGGGACCAAGGAAGCGGCCTATGAGTGAAGCGCTAGGTGACCTACGAAGGAGCCTAGAGTATTTTTTCAAAGAGAAAGTGTTGGTGGATGGTACAGTATGGATTTGCAGTATGTGAAGACTAAAGAGCAGGTGGCCGACATCTTTACAAAGCCACTTAGCAGGGAGAAGTTTGAGTACTTCCGTACTATGTTGGGAGTACGTGGGATAAGCTTGAGGGGGAGTGTTGAGAGCCTTGATAGCCCAAGCTCATCTACATCTTCATCTATGGCAGTACATCATGAGCTTGAGAGGGACTGTTGAGATTCAAGCTCGATGTCAGCTTGTGCCAGTTGCACTATGTGGTGCTGGCATGTTAGGTAGCAGCATGTGTGACATAAATGACCGCGTCCAGCTGGCATGTTAGGTAGCAGCATGTGTGACATAAATGACCGCGTCCAGCTGGCATGTTAGGTAGCAGCATGTGTGACATAAATGACCGCGTCCACACACTATGACCGCGTCCAGCTGGTCATAGTGTGTGGACATTAGCTAGGGTTAGCAGTGTGTGGACACAACACATAGTGTGTGTTGTAGATTATGGATTATGGCTTTATGCGTTGTGTGAGAAGGGAGATGGCTTCCCTCTATGGTTAGGGTTTGCAATATACATTAGGGTTTGCTCCTCTGTGTGTGTCTCCTCTCCCTCTACCTATTTTTCATCATTCTTCAGCTCTTCAAATGTATGGAAGTGTTCCAGACCATATTGGGTATACCAACTGATGGCTTTGCCACCCAACATTGTGGCGAAATACTCCGTCTTTTGCCCCAACAGAGCTCTGTTTGCCTTGAACGTGGTTTCAAAAGCAAAGATGTGGGTTTTCGGATCCTCCTCACTCTTGCCTTTGAATTTCAGGTATTTGAGAGACATCCTGCCCCCAGCTGCTAGTTCTTCCCCTCCCTGAGCTTCCATCCTCCTATTTGGTAGTTCTTAATGGTCTTCTTTCGTAATTCCTTGGTGGTTCTAGAATCAATCTTTCTTGCTAATGTGGATTCATGTTCAGTTCCTGGTGATCTTCTTCCTGATTCCTTTGTTGTTACGAAATCAGTCTTTCCAGCTGCTGTGGAATTCTGTTTGCCAATCTTCTTGGTCAGCGTAGAGGATGGTGCAGTGGTGCTCCTTATTTTACGACTTCAGCTTGTCTATGTGACTGTACCGTATTTCCTTGTTCTATGACTTCAGCTTGTGTAGGACGGTGCCGTATTTCCTTGTTTGAGCTTCCTTCATTCTCCATTCCTGCTCCATTGTGCTTTTATGCCTCTCTGGTTAGCATTCTTGACCCTCTAGTTAGTGTGTGCTTTCTTTTTGGGCTTCTTTTGGCTAGTTTACCCTACTAACCATGCATGACTTAACCTATACTAGCTTCTATATCTCTACTCCCTACCCAGTAGTAGGGAGTAGGGAGTAGAGATATAGAAGGATCGCCAAAAGTGTATGTGTCTAGTCGAGACCTGGCACTTGTGTGGCTCTAGACCACCTAGTTGGTTCCAGAGGAGACACGACTAATGCAACTGTGCCCAACATGATAAGCCTATGCTAGCGTGTTGCACCACCAATCTACCTAGGCTAAGGGAGTTAGTTGTGATAGTGTAGTGGTTAGTTTCTACATCTAGTGAGATCCTTAACATGGCTCCTAATCCTACCTCTGGAGACAGGAGTCACTTCCATTGACTGTAGACTCAGACACAAGTAAAAAGACATGTTCAACATAGAAAGCACTGACATAACTTCATAACTTAAGAGTAAAATAGAATCGCACAATACAGAGAATGAAGAACTACGCCAACAATCACTCCATTCCTGAGTAAAGCTTAGCCTGTATAATGCCATAGTGCCCCTTACTCTTTACTCTCCTTTTCTTTACATTTTCCCATGTACTCGTTGGCAAGAACAATTACAAGGTTGTTACAAGAAAAAGAACAATTACAAGGTTGTTACAAGAAAAAGATCCAGAGCTGTTGCCCAATGGATATGCTTGGCGCCAGTCCACCGCTGTGGATAACCGTGACACACTCTGCACAATCTCCAAATCCTACACACCATGTGAGCTCCAAGGCTCCAACATGGTGTATCAGAGCTAGGTTCCGTCTTAGACCTCTTGCACAAATCTGCCATATCTCGCCTTCCGCATCATCTATAGCCTCTAGTGATCTTGTTTTGCTGTTATCCAAATCTTTGAGCATTGCTCCCACCACTAACACCATCTCCCAATTGTATAGATTTATGCCATCTCAGAGGAGCCATACTTCTCTATGTCGACACTACACAACTACTACATCAGCTATGCTACTCTGCACTATTACCATGTCAGCCCCCTGCCTGCTACCCCTTGCTACTAGTAGCACACACTTTAGCTCAATGCGTGAGATCAAACGCATCTGCATCAACATTGACATTTGACATTCTACCTATGGCCTTCAGAGTTTGACATTTGGGTTATAGCTTCCAACCTGTAGATGTCATATCAGCTTCTACCATGTGTGAGCTTCTGACCCCTACAGATGCCACGTCAGCTTTCGACCTACGCTGATGCCACATAAGCTTCTAAACTTGCAGATGCCATGCTAACTTCTGACATGTGTGAGATTCTAACCTGCTGATGCCATGCAGCTTCGAACCTACACATTGCCAGAGTTAGCTATCTGAATCAGTCATCTTAATCGGATGTCAGAGTGAGTCATCAGAGTTAGCTGTCTGAATCAGTCATCTTAATCAGATGTTGGAGTGAGTCATCAGAGTCAAATGTCAGAGTCAGCCATCTAAATAAGATGTCTGACTTAGTTGTTGGAGTCAACCTTCAGAATCTACCACTGTTGAAGTCAGCTCCTATCAAAATCAACTTGTAAGTGATAGCAGTACACTTCATCTTATCCATTAAGCACTCATGGATTCTTCCAAAGCTTTGGAAAAGCTTCTTTCTTAGATTTCTCGTTGTATGTGAGACACAGTGATAGAGGGGTTGTGCTTGTTGTCATCTATGTGGATGACCTGGTCATTACGGGGGGGAACCATGATGTAGAGATCTTTGATGTAAAGATCTTGCTTAGACAAAAGTTTGAGATGAAGGATCTGGGGGAGCTCAGGTATTTCTTAGGCATTGAGGTGATTAGGTCACCACATGGTATTGGATTACTGCAGAGAGACAATATGGCTTGGACATGTTGTCCAAGTATGGTATGACATGCTGTAAGCCTATCTCAATGCCATTGGATCAGAATGGCAAGTTGAGTGCAGATTTAGGAGAGATTTTGGAGGATCCTACCATGTATAGGCGCATAGTAGTAGGAAGCTTGATCTACGACGATCGTCAGGCTAGATTTGAGCTATGCTGTTGGGTTGGTGAGTCAATTTATGCATGTTCCTCGAAAACCGTATTTGGATGCATTGAGACGCATACTGAGGTATGTGAGGTCTACTTTGCATTGTGGACTATTTTATGAAACTAGGACAGAGATATGTGTACATGGGTACACAGATGCTCATTGGGCTAGTAGTATCTTAGATGGAAGATCTACTAACGGCTTCATGTTTTCTTTGGGGAGTGCTGCTGTGACTTGGAGTAGCAAGAAGCAGCCTACGGTTGCTCTATCCAATACAGAGGCCGAGTACAGAGGTGCTGCTATGGCAACATGTGAGGTAGCTTGGTTGAAAAAGCTACTTGCAGATTTGGGTCTATCAGTGGATAGACAGGTTGTCATTTTCTGTGACAACATTAGCAGTATACAGTTGGCTAGAAACCCAGTTTTTCATGCTCGCACGAAGCATATGGAGGTCCACTACCATTTTGCTAGAGAGAAGGTGTTGGCAAGAGACGTTGACCTTGTTTATGTCAGCACACAGGATCAGGTCGCTGACATCTTCACCAATGCATTGGGTACAAGATTAGGTCGCTGACATCTTCACCAAAGCATTGGGTACAGAGAAGCTCCGCAAATTCAGGGCTTCGCTTCGTGTACATGAGATGGAGTTGAGCTCGAGGGGGAGTGTTGAGATATCGAGCTCATCTAGTGAGGCGGTGGACACTGATGACCCGCCTGGGGGATAGGCCCCACACTTACACCACTGGCATGGTTGGTGAGATCATGGGTGATATGCGGCCAGTGGGATGACAGGCTGTGTGATAGCCATTCTAGAGACTGGCATAGTTATAGCGCCAGCTCATTTAGTTGGGTTCACACTATAGAGAACCCTAGTATGTATTTGGTTGAGTACCTTTTCATAGAGTGTAGTCTTATCTTTGTATATGGTGTGTTGAGTGTTGAGGGAAGAAGAAGAAGATTTTCAGCCTCTCACCTTGTGTGTTCTCTTTTAGGGTTTTGTGAGAGCTCAAGCTCTCTTCTCCCCTGCATCTTTTCAATGCGGTGATGCCCATGGAGTTTTTAGTTCCAAGCCTATGAATTGCAGTATAGGAAAGGCTTATTCAAAATGCACTAGCCAAGAGATTGGTTGATTTGGAAAATTTTGATGAAACTAGGCTAATTTCATCACATGGGCTTATGGTTGAGAAATTCTGCAAAAAGCGTTGTTTGACCATAACCTAAAACACAAGGAACTAAAAACGAGAGACCTCGTCCTCCTATATGGAGTTGGAGGTAGAAAAAGAAACTCAAGTACAAAGGGTTAGGACCCTTTAGAGTGTCTGAAATCACCCCTCAAGGGTCGGCGGTTTGAAACCATCGAGGGAGTACAAATGGAAGGTCGCATCAATGGGAGTAAACTTAAAAATTACTATGGACCCCTGACCCAGGAAATGCTCACACAAGAGCATCTTCTGAAACTAAAGAAGGAGCTAGCCAAAGAAAAAATCCGACAAGCTCTAGAAGAAGCCAAAGCAAAACAAAGACTCTAGGAAAAAATGATGCACGTGAACTTGGCTTCACTTACCTTGCTTGAGGAAGACTTGGACATTGAGCTTGCACATCTCAATGTAAGAGTTTCTATGAGAAAGAGTCATACCAAAAGCATTGCATTGATTGATACAGGATCAAGTCATAACTTAATCTCCTATGAAACATGGGTAGCTCTAGGCAAACCTCACCTCGAGGCATCTAATGCACAAGTTTGCAGTGTGCATTTGTCAACCACCACCAATGTCAACCACCAAAGAGAAAGAGCTGACCAAAATTATGAACCAGGGTAAAGCAGACCTGCACTCACATGCACAAGAAATAGAACAGGTTCACCATGATTTAGTGGATACACTCCTCAACTAGATGGAGGGAAAAATCTGAATCTCTCACTCTGAACTGAAAAGATTGCAACAACAAATACCCACAGGTTCCAAGGTACCCCATTGGTTCACATGGCCATAAATGGAGAAGAATCATAAAGGTACCCATCCCCAAGCAAGTGGGTACAAGGGAAAAGAGTATTCCTTTCATGCTGTGAGATACGTTCATTCGTTTCACGTGCACTATTCACCTTCTCTGAATGCATGATATGTGGCCTTGACTGATTGAGCATATAGGAAGCCATAGGGTATCAAAATGTACATGCAAAAGGGATCAGACAGTTTCATGCTGTGAATGAGTGAACGGGTCTGGGCTACTTCACACCATGAAATACTCAGAACCGTTTCACGCCGTGAAACACTTCAAAATGCTTCACAAGGTGAACCGACTCTAGCGCTTCACGCTGTGAAATGGTCACAAGCCTTCCACCTATCGCAAGATGACATGTGGCATTCCTAATTAAGATGGCCGATGATCGACATAGCTGAATCATAAATATTTTTTCTTCCCTTTTTGGTGCATTCTTTGTCGACCCACTCCGTTTGATCTTCCTGCATTTGGTCTGCATTGATCTTCATCGCCTGCTGAATTGCGTCCGCGGTGTCGGTGTGTGATCTTTCTTCCTTACTTGTTGCGACCATCACTCTCAGGTAGAAACACACTATCCAGCCTTGTTTGTTTCATTCATATGAATAAATCATATTGGGTACAAAATAAATCAATTTGTATCTTATCAATCGATTGCATATGTCACATCCCCTTTCCTTCTTGTTTTTCACAATCCATGCATGTAAAAATGTTCATCTCTTTCCCCATACCAATTCACAAGTACATGTGCTTGTTAACCCATGAAATAGTAGTCTGCTATTTCACGAGGTTCACACTAGCCCCTCAAAAGGAATAACATTACACCGAACCCTTGAAATTAGTTGTTCCTACAAAATCTACATCACTAACCTCACTGACAATCATGACCCACCAAACCTGCTATCTCACGAAGTAAACTCTGCTACTTCACGGGCTAACCACTTCACATGCTAATAAGAACCTCGTGCACTGTTATTTCACGACCTACACCTTCACAAATTAAAGTTTATACCCACACACACACATGTTATTTCTCACCCCACTAACAATCTTTACATTAATACACAAACATCCACACACTCACACAAAAAAAAGGAGAGGGGGGAAAATGAGCTCCTACGAGTCACCACGACTGACGCTCTTTTCAATGTTCCAGATGGCTTCCTCTACAACATCAAACCCCAAAGTAGAAGGGACTTCGGATGTCACTCAGGCTAGTACTACAGGGTTGCTGGTGGATAGACGAAAGAGATCATCCCGAGGCACTAAACTTTGCTATCTAGGGCCATATGCCTAGAAGTTTTAGGGCTCTGTAATCAACATAGATATACAAACAACACACAGAAAGATCTTGCTCTAGTACCACAGCCCAGAGTGCTTACAGATACTGGAGGATGCAAAAGTCAAGGACAAGCTGGAAAAGGTGGGCCTTGGTCAAACAACAGAGATCATCCCACACATTATCAACACAAATTTATATGCAGAGTACCTGAAGACTTATGACAAATCTACCAAGAGGGGTAGGCATCTGACAAAGTCATATGGCATCACTAAGTAGGTTGTCATCAAAGGAGCTAATCTCAGATGCCCTGCAGTTGCCCCCACAAGTTCCTACACATATAAATAGTTTTGAGCAAATGCCCATGAATGAAATGTTGAAGAGAAGTTCTTATAACTCTAATATGGGGCAGAATATGATAATATAAGGAATAAGGTGGATGAAAAGGCTTGCAGAGCATTGTCTATGCTTATGCAGGTTAAACCCATGGACAGGTATAATAGGGTCCCCATACATCGCCTCGCCAAGATTCATGAAGAAAAAGAAGAGGATTGAGCATGGTACATTCATTGGGAGATGGAGAATTATCTTAAGTCACACCAGTCCAAGGTGTGTAACCCTTACCTCCTTATGAGAGTGCTTGGACATGTAGCTAACCTTCCAATTCCAAAAGGCACATAGGGAGTATAGGTACCCCAGGCTGCAACACCCTTGGAACTATCCGCTAATATTCTTGTCGAGTTGCAACAAGGACAAATAGTCTTAAAAGAAACAAAAGAGCTGTCAGTAATTGAAGAAGGGTAAGAGGACCAAGAAAGACAAGAAGATAAGGGGGATCCTCCAGCAAGTTGAAGCTGAATACTAGCGCTTGGACGTAGAAGTGTCAGAAGAGATAGCATCATTGAAGCAAGCGTTGGAATAGAAAGAAGCACATGGCACTATGTAGCTCCTGCAATGCCTCTTCACACACCTCCCTCAAGCCCTACTCAAATGGTATTCCCAAACCTCTCACCACTCTGGGATCCTATCATTTCTGATCAACCACCTTTAGTAGAGATAGGTGCAGAACATGCCCCACAACAAGTATCCCAGATAGATGTGGATACGAGATATGAAGAAGCTACGTTAGCATAACCAACTGCCACAGGGGAAGGTCACGATACTGACAAGAGAAGGAGAGCAGAAGAACCTACAAGCGCCGCTATGTTCCATGCTTAGTCTATGTGTTCAATCTTGCAAAGAAAGAGAGTGATGGTGATGGAAATCATTTGCTTGTAAGAGGTTATCACCATCTTGATAACCCTTCTTAACAACACAAAGACCCATCTAAAATATGTTGATCAAGGTTCAATATGCCATGAGATTTGCACTTGGATTCATACACAAAATTCGTGCCACTTAAATTGCCTTTTTATGGTAACCCCACAAGTTCATAAGTATGATTATCTAGTTTGAATCTACTTGCACCTTATCCAAATTTATGGACTCCTAAATCTTCATCATCTTTGGCATGAGTGTATAACGTATGTGGCACTTAGCATGTAGAGAGATGTAATATCTTGCCCTTCTACTGGAAAATCTTGTTCTAGTTTGTTTTCAAAGTATATCCATCGTTTCAAGAATGTGCATCCAATTCTCATAGTCTTTTGGCTTCGAGAGGTGCAAATTCCATACTATCCCTTTCATCTTCCAATATCTTGTTACATGTATGGCATAGGTTCATTGCTATATACTCATTGGATGGATGTTCCAAGTGTGTAGGTTCACTTTTATTATTTGATCCTTTTTTTAGATGTAAATGTGATCCTTATTCCAATCATGGATCATTACCCACTTTTACTTGGTGGCCAAGTTTCTTCTTTGAGGGCTTTACATTTCCCTAAAGAATCAAGCAAACCAAGGGTAAGCCTAAATCAATGATGTTTTCCTCTCTTTTTCAATGGTAATCTCTTCCCAACCTCCCTCATGCTTGGGAAGCATTTTATTTTGTGGTTTTTCTCTTAAAACCATGCTTTTCTTGATTATGATGAATTATGTTTATGTTTAAGCCTTGGTTTATGCGCATAAACTAATTTTTATATTAAAAAAGGAATTTTTAGCATTATCATTTCATAGTAAATGCAGGGAAACTATAGCGAAATTTTATCAATAGAAAATGAAGGTTTTTGCATAAATTAAATTTTATGCTAAAAGTGAACTTTTGAGTATTCTCATTTCATAGTAAATGCGGGGAAACTATAGCAAAATTTTATAATTAGAAAATGAAGGATTTGCATAAACAAATTTTTATATTAAAAGTGAAATTTTGGAAATTTTCATTTCATAGAAAATGCAGGGACACTATGGCAGAAATGTTATTATTAAAAAAATATTTTTTTGCATAATTAATTTTTATGTTAAAAGTGGAGTTTTAAGCATTCTCAATTTATAGAAAATGTGGGGAAGCTATGACAAAATTTATAGCATTAGAAAATGAATTTATGCATAATAAGTTTTATGCTAGAAGTAGAATTTTAATCATTATTATTTCATAGAAAATACGGGGAAGTTATGAAAAAATAATTATATCATTAGAGAATGAATTTATGCAAAATAAATTTTATGTTAAAAGTAGAGTTTTGAGCATTATTCATTTTCTTTAAAAATAAAGAAGGTTATGCATAAATTTTCTAGATGAATTATGGAAATGATTATAAATATAATTCACTTAGATGTGAATGGATGTGAAATGATGTGAATGGATGTGAATTGATGTGAATGGATGTGAATGGATGTGAAATGATGTGAATAGATGTGAAATGATGTGAATGGATGTGAATGAATGTGAATGGATGTGAAATGATGTGAATGGATGTGAAATGATGTGGAAAAGATGTGAATAAATGTGGATTGATGTGGGAATATGTGAATAGATGTGGATTGATGTGGAAATGATGTGATTAGATGTGGATTGATGTGGAAAGAGGTGAATAGATGTGGATTAATGTGGGAATGATGTGATTAGATGTGGATTGATGTGGGATGATGTGATTGGATGTGAATTGATGTGAGATGATGTGATTAGATGTGAGATGATGTGAGTTGATGTGGGAATGATGTGATTGGATGTGAGATACTGTGATTGGATGTGAGATGATGTGATTGGATGTGAGTTGATGTGGGAATGATATAATTGGATGTGAGATGAAGTGATTGGATGTGAATTGATGTCAGATGATGTGATTCGATGTGAGTTGATGTGGGAATGATGTGATAAGATGTGAATTTATGTGAGATGATGTGAGTTGATGTGGGAATGATGTGATTGGATGTGAATTAATGTGAGATGATGTGATTGGATGTGAGTTGATGTGGGAATTATGTGATTGGATGTGAATTGATGTGAGAAGATGTATTGGATGTGAGTTGATGTGGGAGTGATGTGATTGGATGTAAATTGATGTGGGATAATGAGAAATGATATGGAATGATGAGAAATGATATGGGACGATGAGAAATGATGAGGAATGATGTGAAAGAATGTGTAATGATGAGGAAAGATGAGAATTTTGTTGGAACTGTAATTGTATGTGAAACCTATTTTTTAAAGATTGTTTTATGTCAATAATGCTGGGGAAGCATTTTAACTATCTTGTGGAATGAGGTCGTGGGGTGACCTAAGTGAAATAGTTGCAACAGCTGACAGAGAGTCAATGAAGGACGTCTTGCGTGGCAAGGTCGGCTGAGGTCTTAACCAGCCTCGGTTCGATTAAAAATGGTGAGCTTTCGATACGATGGATGAGGGACCAAGGAAGTGGCCTATGAGTGAAGCGCTAGGTCACCTACAAAGGAACCTAGAGGGTGCTTACCATACGGTGCTCGGCTGGGTTGCCCAGGATACCCACGCATGCGACGAGGAAGAAAAAATGAGTTGGAGTTATTTTCTGAACACGGGCATGGATCTAGTTGATTGGCCTTGCTGGTCTTTAACGGATGAGTTCATGGCTCTTTTACATGGAT
This sequence comes from Cibotium barometz, assembly GCF_041138505.1. Lineage (NCBI taxonomy): Eukaryota > Viridiplantae > Streptophyta > Polypodiopsida > Cyatheales > Cibotiaceae > Cibotium > Cibotium barometz. The sequence goes on along the minus strand of NC_141049.1, from coordinate 57,758,451 downwards.
CTTGTTGGTTGATCTTGTTGATCTTCAACTGAGAGTCCATATGGATTTTGTGTGATTATATTCATAGGTATTATGGGCTAGAAACTATTGAAAAGGCCCCTGAGTGAGCAGGTGGTGAGCGTTCTGGTTGCCAATGATGCCATAGGTACGTTGAGGAAGGAATGAATGGAATACTTGATTATATTCCTGGTAGGATATGAATGAACTATTTTCTGATAATGAGTTCTGTATGTTTCTTCTTGTAGAAGGGATCTTTATCCCAAGATTCTGAGAGGGTTGACCAAACTTTAACGAATCCCAGAATCAATTGGATCTAAAGTTTAATTCCTTTTGGATTCGAATTATATATAAAGTGGTCTTTTCACCTAAGATTCTTGAGCATCTGTGAAGTTGGAAAAATGGACTTGACTAAGAAAGAAAGAGTCCCACCTTGGGAGTAAGAACATGATTTTATCGAGATTATTATCTAGCTGTGAGATAAGGATATCTCACGTTTTTTAAGTGGGGCAAGATGTTGGGATGAGAAAAACACAAAGAATATAAGAAAATCCCCCAAAAACGAGTAAATTCTCACATAAGATGAAGAGTTGACTAGTATAGGGTTTATTAGTAAACAAATGGGATTTTTTAGTAAAAAAATAGAATTTTTGACACCTCAGAATGGGGAGAAGGGCTCATGAAGGAGGCGCCTAGAAATCACATCAAGAGGGTATTTTTTTAATTCAAAAAAGTGAGATATTTCATCTCTCCTCTCTTCTCTTTCAAACCAAATCAAAAAAGTGAGCCAAACTAGTCTAAACTTGTCCAAAATGGATCAAACTGGAGCTGGAAGCCTCTAGATTCTAGTTGGACTTGGTTGGTAGTCTCCCTCACCTATAAATAGACCCCCATTCCTTTGTATTTTCATATTGGAGTAACTATATGCTAGTGTAGTTTTTAGTTTATTATATTTCTATTATTGTGAAGCTTTGGAGCTTCATTAATCCTCTTCTTCTCTTGGAGATTACCCTCTTTTACTTGGTGGCCAAGTTTCTTCTTTGAGGGCTTCACATTTCCCTAAAGAATCAAGAAAACTATGGGTAAGCCTAAATCAATGATGTTTTCCTGTCTTTTTCAATGGTAATCTCTTCCCAACCTCCCTCATGCTTGGGAAGCATTTTATTTTGTGGTTTTTCTCTTAAAACCATGCTTTTCTTGATTATGATGAATTAATGTTTATGTTTAAGCCTTGGTTTATGCATAAACTAATTTTTATATTAAAAGTGAAATTTTTACCATTATCATTTCATAGTAAATGCAGGGAAACTATAGCAAAATTTTATCAATAGAAAATGAAGGTTTTTGCATAAATTAAATTTTATGCCGAAAGTAAACTTTTGAGTATTCTCATTTCATAGCAAATGCGGGGAAACTATAGCAAAATTTTATCATTAGAAAATGAAGGATTTGCATAAATAAATTTTTATGTTAAAAGTGAACTTTTGGGCATTTTCATTACATAGAAAATGCAGGGAAACTATTGCAAAAATTTTATTATTAAAAAAATGATTTTTTTGCATAATTAATTTTTATGCAAAAAGTGGAGTTTTAAGCATTCTCAATCTATAGAAAATGTGGGAAAGCTATGATAAAATTTATAGCATTATAAAATTAATTTATGCATAATATTTTTTATGCTAAAAGTGGAATTTTAATCATTATCATTTCATAGAAAATGCTGGGAAGGTATGGGAAAAAAATTGTATCATTAGAAAATGAATTTTATGTTAAAAGTGGAGTTTTCAGCATTATTCATTTGCCTAAAAAATAAAGAAGGTTATGCACAAATTTTCTAGATGAATTATGAAAATGATTATAAATATAATTCACTTAGATGTGAATGGATGTGAAATGATGATAATGTATGTGAATGGATATGAATTGATGTGAATGGATGTGAAATGATGTGAATGGATATGAATTGATGTGAATGGATGTGAAATGGATGTGAATTGATGTGAATGGATGTGAAATGGATGTGAATTGATGTGAATGGATGTGAAATGGATATGAATTGATGTGAAATGATGTGAATGGATGTGAATAGATATGAAATTATGTGAATGGATGTGAATAGATGTGAATGGATGTGAATGGATGTGAAATGATGTGAATGGATGTGAAATGATGTGAATGGATGTGAATGGATGTGAATAGATGTGGATGGATGTGAATGGATGTGAAATGATGTGAATGGATGTGAAATGATGTGATGAGATGTGAATGGATGTGGATTGATGTGGGAATGACGTGATTAGATGTGGATTGATGTGGGAAGATGTGAATAGATGTGGATTAATGTGGGAATGATGTGATTAGATGTGGATTGATGTGGGATGATGTAATTGGATGTGAATTGATGTGAGATGATGTGGATTGATGTGGGATGATGTAATTGGATGTGAATTGATGTGAGATGATGTGATTGGATGTGAATTGATGTGAGATGATGTGAGTTGATTTGGGAGTTATGTGATTGGATGTGAATTGATGTGAGATGCTGTGATTGGATGTGAATTGATGTGAGATGATGCGATTGGATGTGAGTTGATGTGGGAATGATGTAATTGGATGTGAATTGATGTGCGATGATGTGATTGGATGTGAATTGATGTGGGCTGATGTGATTGGATGTGACTTAATGTGGGAATGATGTGATTAGATGTGAGTTGATGTGAGATGATGTGATTGGATGTGAGTTGATGTGTGAATGATGTGATTGGATGTGAATTCATGTGATTGGATGTGATTGATGTGATTGGATGTGAGTTGATGAGTGAATGACGTGACTGGATGTAATTGATGTGAGATGATGTGATTGGATGTGAGTTGGTGTTGGAATGATGTGATTGGATGTGAGTTGGTGTGGGAATGATGTGATTGGATGTGAATTGATGTGGGAACGATGTGATTGGATGTGAGTTGATGTGAGATGGATGTGAGTTGATGTGAGATGATGTGATTGGATGTGAGTTGATGTGGAAGTGATGTGATTGGATGTAAATTGATGTGGGATAATGATAAATGATATGGAATGATGAGAAATGATATGGGACAATGAGAAATGATATGGGACAATGAGAAATGATGTGAAAGAATGTGTAATGATGAGGAAAGATGGGAATTTTGTTGGAACTGTAATTGTATGTAAAACCTATCTTTTAAAGATTGTTTTATGTCAATAATGCTAGGGAAGCATTTTGATTATCTTGTGGAATGAGGTTATGGTGACCTAAGTGAAATAGTTGCAACAACTGATTGAGAGTCAATGAAGGACCTCTCACGTGGCAAGGTTCAGCCGAGGTCTTGAACCAGCCTCGGTTCGGTTAAAAATGGTGAGCTTCCGGTACGGTGAATGAGGGACTAAGGAAGCGGCCTATGAGTGAAGGGTTAGGTCACCTGCGAAGGAACCTAGAGGGAGCTGACCATATGGTGCTCGCCCCAGGATACCCACTCGTGCGACGAGGAAGAAAAAATGAGTTGGAGTTGTTTTCTAAACACGCGCATGGATCTGGTTGATTGGCCTTGCTGGTCAACGGATGAGTTCATGGCTCTTTTACATGGATCTTGTTGGTTGATCTTCAACTGAGAATCCATATGGATTTTGTGTGATTATATTTCTAGGTACTATGGAATAGGAACTATTGAAAAGGCCCTTGAGTGAGCAAGTGGTGAGCTCTGGTTGCCAATGATGCCATAGGTATGCTGAGGAAGGAATGAATGGAATACTTGATTATATTCCTGGGTAATATGGGCTAGGAACTATCGAAAAGGCCCCTGAGTGAGCAGGTGGTGAGCATTCTGGTTGCCAATGATGCCATAGGTATGTCGAGGAAGGAATGACTGGAAATTAGATTTTGGAACTGGAATACTGAGGACTATGATGGAAAATCTGTGGTTTTATTGCAATGCTATTTTGGAAATAGTTGAGTCTAAGAAAAGACAATTTTGTATTGGGTGCGTAAGTGGTGTGACTATTTAAGTTTTGCATGAGAGCCAGCTTGGGGGCCTGGGAACTCTTTTCCCTGGTACCCAGGACAAAACATAATCAAAATTTCATAATGGATCCTATCAATACAGTGGTTGGGCGGTTGGCTAACCCATGGGACTGGATGCTGGACTGATGGATTCCTATAATAAAATTTAATTGTGTTCAAGTTACGATAGTTGAAGTAAGTCCAAGGATAATTCTTGTTCTACGGAAAAAGAATCAATGGTTGTGCCTCTTTTGATGGGGAAAAAAGCGTTGGTCTCTATGAACCAAGTGCAAGTTCCTCCTTTGATTCGGCGATGTGACTCGCGGGGTCGGTTGGAATACAAAGGATAGTTAAGGCTGTTGACTACGTTACAAGATTTTTCCTGGAGGAATTGCCTATACTTTCTGGGCGAGGGAAGTTTTTTCCGGGTTCGGTTTTGGAAGAGCCGCTGGATTAGTCTCTTGTCCAGACATTCGTGGGCGAGACCCTGAGTGGGAAACTTTGCCCTGCGCGCAAGGTTGCTACTTTCACTTCCAGCACTCCAGAGTTTGATGCGCAGAGAGGGCAGGGATCTCTCAGGTTTGCAGTAATAGTCTCTAGCCATGTGTCCTGGCTTCCCACAATTGTGGCAAGTGAAAATCCTTGCTCTTCCCCTGCCTCTTCCTCTTCCTCATCCTCGTAGGAGGCCTCCTCGAGTGTAGAGTGCTTTCTCCTCTCCAGTTGTTGGGTCAAGTCCTTTCTTCTCTTTGCCCTTGTTCTCTTGCTCTAGTAGGGCTCCTTCTATCTCATGAAACTTTAAATCTGGTACATTCTTTAAGGTTGCCACAATGTTCTCATACTCTCCCTTGTCCAAACTCTTTAGAAGCTAGCAGATTTATCTTTGAATTCCTTGCTTGAGTGCCAAATAATTTGTTAAGTTCACCATCCCATGCATCTTTAGCTTGTTGTATCCCTGCAATGTGGTGAATGATTTCATCATTTAAGCTAAGTGCAATGAGTCCTAATACTTTCTCATTTCTGCTCTTCCATTCATTCTCGCCATTCTCCTCTGGACATTCATCTCTTCCCTCAACTAGCCCCCATAGATTCTTCCTCATGAGCAAATACATGGTTTTTGTTTGCCATGTATGGAATTGCTCCTTGTTGAATTTAGCTACTTCTTGTGCAGTGCTCATGATGATGTGAAGGGGGTCTTGCCTCTTGATCCAATTCAAGGTTCAAGGGCAGTGTCTACCCTTTTACAACTCCAATTTGGTGTTTAATGATGATTACAACAAGTTTACAAGCATGAACACACCAAAACCTGCATAAAGCCAAGGAAGTGTGAAGCATAATGAAGAAGGGTGAGCATTAATGCTAAAAAGATGAACATTTGGAAATGATGCTAGCTCATGAGGTCCTAAAAAAGATCTCAGCATGTAAAACAAACCATAATTAGCCAAAAATGGATGGATTAGTGGTAAACCACTCTTGTTTAAAAGACTTGGAGCTTTTGGCTATGGAGGCTTGAGAATCTTGTCTGAGAAAAAAGATCACAGTAAATGATTGGAACTGAGTTAAGGCAAATCCTTTGAGATCTCATTAGAAATGGTGATATCACAACTATTCGTACAAGTAATGCTACCGATTGATGGTGACACTTGTAGATATGACTGTACGACCTGAAAACAGTATGAATTGGGAGAAAGCTTCTTCCCGGTGGGCTGTGAGTGTATTTGCGCCTGAGGGCTACGTCAGATGGTTGCCCTGAGCTGAGTAAAATGCCCCTTAAAGGATTTGGGCAATGGCTGGGTGGATAGGGAGCATTGACTGCTTCTTCAGAGAGGTGTACAGGCACGCTATGGTGAAATGAAGGACAATAGTGATTAAATCACTAAATGATGTATTAACACATTAATGATAGGCTAAAGTAGGGATGGGCATGGATCTTAAGCTCTGATACTAAGTTGAATTTGCAGAAATGTGATGAGCTATGGTGGATCAAATGCAAGAATCAACATGATTAGCAAGTAATTAGAAAGTAATTAAGATAAGATAAGTGCATAATTAATCTAATAGTATAATGTAGGCATGGATACTCAAAAACCAGAAAATTCTCATTAGGCCAATGCCTCAATTTATAGCTTTTACATCCATACATCCACAAGGTGCCAACCCACTCCATTGATTTCTCCTTGATTTGTGCTACCTCCCCTACATCTAGGGGCACCTTTTCCTAGAATCTTTCCACACCCCTATATTCACTCATGCTACCCTTGATTCTCTCATTCAGTAGATTCTTCTCACCTTCTCACTGCTACCCACTCAATTACAGACTCCCTTTTACAGTCTCTAGCTAAGGGCTTGTTCCCGCACACACCCATTCACTTGCATATTTCAACACTATCTACTTGAAAGAAAACAAAAAAAAATAATGAAACCAATGGCAATATTAGAGCACCTACTTGTTGCTCCCACATTTGATGTAGCCTCTGAAGCTTCTATTGCTTCCTAAGATCCATTGCATACTTCATTGATTAAATAAAAGCAAAAAAGAACCAACATCAAACAAACAAACTCACAACCAAACTCTTGTAAAGCTCATACAACCAGTGGATTTGCATTCCATCTGGGAAAAATAGGTCTCTAGCTTAGGAAGAAATTGTGGAGGACCCTAAGCTAAGTGTTTTCCCCGCTAGCGATGCCAAAGATATTCACCAAAATGAACACTCACCTTACATGAGGAGAGAAGACGTGAAGATTCAAGGGTAGATCTTTGGGGGCATGCACTTAGCCAATGCTGGAAAGCTCAACCTCTACCTCAAAATCTTCATGTGTGTGCAAGGAGGGTGAGAAGAGAGAGATAGAGGAGAAGGGAATGGAGAGGAGACAAAGAGCATAACCTACAAGCACACACATAATCAAGTAAGCAAGCATACATAAGTAAACAAGCTCACAACCATCACCACACAAGAGAGCAAGAGGGAAGAGAAAACTCAAATATGATAATGGGATTATCCCTTTTCATTATGTATACTTAGGCTTTCTAGCTCATGGCCAACATTACACATGTTGTAAGCTCGGTCATCACATATCTTTTGCATAAAGCACTTAGCACATTTTTACATAAAAATGTGTTACATGAAGTGCAACCACACTTTGGATAAAAAAATAGTAGGAGTAATGTTAACCAAATTGTGGTTAGCATTATACACGTGTGTGTGTGTGCTTGCAAGAGCTCAAGCTCTCTTCCCCCTGCATCTTTTCATGGTATCAGAGCCAGGTTCGTGCTAAGGGCTGAGCTGCAAGCAAGAGAACCACAGGAAGCGGTACGAGGGTAAGAGCTTCAACTACTCTTCCCTATTTGTGTTGGTGACTACACCCTTGTCGGGAGCTCTACCATCTTGCATATATTTACAAGTCTCATCATTTACAACCATCTGAGTACATCTCTGGATTTATTGGACCATGGTGGTGAGCATGGTACAACCCATCACGTCTAGATTATCTTTAAGCATGCAAGAATCTCCTAACATCTTTAATAAGAACAACTCTTTCTTGCGGTCTTCATGAGATCATTTGCCTCTTCGACTACGTTCACCATCTCACAACAAGAACATCGCCAACAAAGTGTAACAAGCAATAATGAAGCACTCAAATCTCTAGTTTCACCCCATGAGATCTATGAATTGGGATATGTAACCACTTTGCATAATGTTAATGAAAAGATTGAGGGAGGAGAGAGCTTGAGCTCTTGCAAGTACACACACACTCACACAACAATGGATAACACACACACACACAAAGATGGAAGGTTGAAATCTTCTTCTTCTTCTTAGTCTCAAAAAGGGCTACAAAAGATAAGTGAAAACCCAACATAAGTACTAGAGTACTATGTACAAGTAGTCCATAATGTGAACATGCTAAATAGGTGAGCTGGCAAGATAAGTATGCCATAACTTGGTTGGACTAGGAGCTATAAAATCACTGGCAAAGATCCATCTCGTGCTAGCTACCAAACATGCCAGCAGCGGTGTAAATGTGGGACGGTCACCCAAGCACATCATGAGTGTCAGATCGTGTTGATCTTGACATCTCAACAGTTAACATGTTCATCACCATTAGAAAGATGGGTACGTTAACCGCTTTGCATGTTAACATGGTTTCACCTGCCTGACCTACCAGTTGAAGGTACTTTGCCATCTCTTTGCCATCTTCCCTCCATGCAATGAATGCCTAATTATTATATGGCGCTGGACTTTAAAAAGTAGCCTTACCACCCATGAGCTTAATGACAAATGGGAAAGTGATAAACTTTATGTGCATAATTGCTTAGGACTAGAACTAGTGCCAATGGGCTATTTTAAGTTTTCTTTGGCCTAGTGTAAAAGCTAGTCATTTTTATATAAGTCAATTTTGACATTAAGCAATACACATTCATTCCCTTGCAATAGAATACTTGTGAGCCTTCTCCCTCTTCTCTACTTTTGGTTGATTGTGTTCTATTGGATTCTTACATTATGCCAGATGGTTTGCTTGCTTGTAGATTTCTCCCTCTTATTAGCTTCTTCTCCATCCACGTTTTGTGAGAGAGAACCCACCTCGAACCCACCATGACTGCCATTCTCTTCTTGCCTCCATATAGGAAAGAAAGCTCCTTCTTCACTCCCATAGCTAGGGGGGTTCACTATATGTGAACTTTGAATATCATGTGCGCTCAAAGCCTAATTAAAAAACCCTTTATCTGTATACTTTTCATGAATAAAACACACCCTTTTTCTATTCAATCTATAAATATCCCCTTTAAATGGTACCCTTCTGTATGTAAAAAATGTAGTTTAAAAACCCCTTATGTTAAACCCACGTGCTATGCTTACATATTTATAAGTGACCCCCCCTCCCCCCCCCATAGCCATGGAGTACTCAATGTGAAAATAGAGTGAGGACATGATAGAGGGGTTAGCATACCCACATTGTAGCTCAAAGGCAAGACCAAACAACACATGATTCAAAAAGAAGACTAAGGTAAGCTCTTGACTTAAATAGAGGGAGAATTCTCCTTGCATTTATTAAAGGTCCTCTTCACAGGTTTCTATTCTACCGCCACCTCTGTACATGCAGCGGCACATGTACCCTCTACATGCCTCTCTTGAGGATTTACTTATTTACTCCTTTTGTGCCTTTTTTATTAGATGGCATTTCATGAAGATACTCACTACCATCTAGGACGTAACCTTTTTTGCCTTATTAGAGTGAAGATACTCACTAACATCCAAGAAGTAACCTACCTTCTCCCCGATCCTCACATGGACACTACTCACATCGATAATCTCCCAATCTGGTTCCATTGGCCCACCACCACCATCACTGCCGCTCGTAACCCACCACCACCACACCGATAGAAGTAGGCTTCTTTCCCTCCTATAGAAGGGGGGATAGTGTACTCTGTGGTGTACTCCGCCCACAATTACATATGAAAAAACCTTAGCTAAAGTCTTCTTACCGTCACTCTCACAACAGTAGTAATTTTTGTACATCATGCTCACCTTGCTTGATATTGTGAATCCTTTACGGACTCTCTAACATGCTCATGCGGATCCTATGTTGGCATAACGACATTTTTTAATGAACAATCCCTTCTTTGAGATGGATAACTGCTAGTATTTATGGGAAACTTAAATTCTCTATACCAATGTATTGCTCAATAATACAAAGCTTAACATCGGGCTGTGGTTAAAGGGGTGGCTTGTAACTTGGAGGTACTAGGTTCGATCCCTGGCTAGACACCCGCCGATTGTTACCTTGCCCTCACTTTGTAGAGGATATATTGAAGACCTCATATATTTTTTCTTATGCGATATGAAAGTTTTGACCACTATTGTCCTTCCATGTGGAGATGTTTAATCTTCTCATTTTCTATCTGAACAACACATGTTAATGACTGACTCAAAAACCTATAAGTGGACCTAGACCATTTTTAAATTTACTCGTAAACAAATTTGTAAAGTTTAAATTTAAGACATTTTAGTTAGATTTAGCTCAAAAACTTGTACATTTTAGGCCCCTAAGTTTTGTGATTTGTTAAAAAAAATATGTTTTCATTTTTTTTCAATACTCAAAATATATATACCTACCATGTCATTGAGTTGATATGTCTATGGATATCATCCAAATTTTCACATTCATTATGAGACTTATTCACCTTATTCATTTTTGCCAACCTATGGAGTTTGGGGGGAAGTTTAGGATTCATTTACACTCTTCAACAAATATGTTGCTTCATCTTTGCTCTTTGAATATGGGCATTGTAGGTTGTGACCACCATCAACAATAGATAATCATGAATTCTCTTCTCAAATTTTATAAATTTAAGAGAGTTATCTTGCTAAATCTTTGCCTTAGGATATATGGACCGAAAGTATCTAAAACGTGCTAGATTTTTCCTTCAAATCTAATTTATTCCATTTTCCCTATTTTATGCTTTCGTGATTATTGAAATGTCAATATTCACTTTTTCACACTACTAACCAATTGTTTTCCTTTCTTTGGTGCTTATACCAACATGATACTTGATGTTAGAGTTCACAAATACAAATCTCACATTAATATACTAGATTCTCTTTCACATTGATTAATTAGACAAGGGTGGGAGAGAGTATTTTTTATCAAAAAAAGGCGAGATTTATATTAATGAGAAAGGAGGGAATCCAAGACTACACCACGTGTTGACATGTGGAGAAAATTTCCTAATTGGACCAGTATATCACAGCATGTGAACACGGCATGATCCCACACGCGTCAGTTTCCTGAAGAACGGGTAGTCTTGCATGCAATCGTGTTTTCGAAGGGCTGGTGCTGCATGCATCTCTGCTTGGGGCTCCTGGCTCTGAGCTCCTTCGCCTCCTGCTCGGGGCCTGGACGGGGCTTGTACTGGGGAGCCCTGGACACTTGAGTGAAGCTTCCTTTTCTCGTTCGTTTCATGCATGAAGGCCTCAGCGGGGGTGAAGGTGCTCTCGATCGCACCTTGCTGTGGGTGTTGTCTCCCGGCAAGCTCTGGTCTCCCATGAGGCGGTTCCTCTGCGAGGTAACCCCTGTCTGGCACTGGCTCTTCGCACTCTGTAAAGCGGTCGCTACCTCGACTCTCTGCGTTGTCTTCTCTGGTCATCTAGGAAGGAGGTTCTCCTTTCAGGGGTGCTGCGGATGTCCTTCCTGGAGTGCAGTTCGATGGGCGGGCTCCACCGTGTGATGCAGAGCAAGGGTCCCCGGTAAGTGACTGCTTGGGAAGGAGTAGCTAGTAGGGCATGAGCTAATTCTTTCCTTGTGGGTGCAGGTACCTCTCGTGATTCGATCCTGCCTGAGAGGAGGCTCAAAGCAAATGGAAGACGGGGTTTTCCTATTGGGGCATGGTCTGGCACTGGCATGCCTATCCTACAGGTCACTTGCCGAGGCTTATCCCTCATTGTCTCTGCCTTCTTGCAGGGATCTGGTTGGCATTTATATTGTACTTTGATAGCATCCTGAATCAAATGTCTATTGTAACCTACTGTGGGGGTTCGCATTGAAAATACTGATTAGAGGCATGATAACTGCATGTAGAACGTCTTTACAGACTACAGATTAAGTCAATTAGAGATCTGTCTTTGGTCATGACTAGACTGATTTTTTCTCTGATTGAGTCCAGTTTGAACTTGGTAAAGTCTGAGGCTTTCTTGTTGTATTTGATTTCTAGCTTTTTCTCAGAGCTGATTAGAGAAGGCATTCTTTTAGACCAGTATCTGCTGCATGTTGTGCTTAAACTAACTGAAAGCGGAGGTCCTTTGATTTCTGGATTGTTGAATGTTGCTGCTATTCTCAGCATCCATGCATGCCATAGATATTTGCTTCTAATGACGTTCCATAGAGTATCTGAACATCCTAAGGCTTCTCCTAGTAAAATCTGTTTCCAGGTTAATGCTTTGCCCCATTTAGATACTATGTTTTGAAGTAATTTGAAAATTGAGAGATGTGCTGGCACTGTAGAAAAATGTGTATATCATCTTCTGGGAGTCCACATCTTGCACATTGATTAGATGACACATTGAATTTAGCTGCCTTGACTTGGGTCCATAGGGCTCTATAAGCAATGAGCCATGCTAGGCATGACTTCTTGGGGTCAGTGTGGGGGTTCCAGAGGTTCTTGAGGTTATTGTACCATTTTTTCCGGTCCCACTGAGTGTTCCATCTACGGTTGAGGGGTAGGTGGATGGGTGGAGCTTTAGTCATCTTAGGGATGGGGAGAAGAGGTTTGTTGCCTGTCCATTGGTAAGCACAGATGTTGAAGGCGGAGGGGTTGTTTAGCTTCCAGGTCTCCTGCTGATCCCATTTCGAGGTTCTGCTTTGCACGAGGTCCAGCTCAGGGGTCCTGCAGTCGAATTTAGCCACAAGTTCAGCTCTTGAGAGCCAAGTTCCGAGATGTTGATCTCTGAGATCTGCCCAGGTTATAATGCCTCTCTTGTGAAGGTTTAGCGCTATTTGGGCTTCCTCTGGTTGAAGGGGGGGGAAAGGGAGACTGGACCACCAGCAGGAGTCCCAGGCCAGAGCGCCTTTTGAAATGCGGAGGTTTGGGGCTGGGTTTAGGAACATTTTGATGTTATTCCAAGCTTTCCATAGTGAGGACACTAGTTGACTGCCTTTGGGAGAGATGGGGAACTTGGAAATAACTATGGTTGAGAGGGGCAGGTTGTTCCATTTATTGAGGCCCGTGATGACAAACCTGGGGGTATCTTTGATGAGAAGTTGAGCCCAGTCTTCAGAGGGGTTAGCACATGCTCTTATGATCCACTTAGCTGCCATTCTATTGGCAGTGATCCTGATATCCTGAATACCTAGTCCTCCCTTTGCTTTAGGGGTGGTGCAGATGTCCCACTTGACTTTGGGTATGCTCTTGTTCCAAGGGTCGCCGCCCCAGAGAAAGTTCCTACACAGCTTGGTAAAGTTGCTGAGGTCAGAATCTGGTGGCCTCCAGCAGCTGATAAAATAGATGGTATAGGGCAGAATGAAGTGGTTGAGAACCATGATCCTCCCTGCCAAAGTAAGCTATTTTCTTTTCCATCTCAGAAGCTTGTTGTCTATTTTTTCCATGACCCACTGCCATCTTTGTCTTAGAGTGACCTTAAAGCCCATAGGTATTCCTAGGAGCCTGAAGATCTCACCGTCCTGGATGAGATTGCAGCCTGCTTCCTTAAGCCAGTCAGGCTGTGGTTCTATGAGTGATTTGATGCCTGTTTTATAATGGTTGATTGAAGAGCCTGAGGCCATGCAATAGATTTGTAAGCATTCCCAGAGAGCCTTTATACTTCCTTCTTCATTAGCTATCAAGCAATTAGTGTCATCAGCAAACATCTGTGTGCACATCTGGTCTCCATTAGGGAGCTTTATTCCAGCTATCTCTCCTTTTTTCATCTTGTCCTTGATGAGCCAATTGAGGCTGTCTGAGGCTATGGCATATAAGAGGGGGGCTAACGGGCAACCTTGTCTGATGCTCTTTTGAAGCGGGAAGGAGGCAGAGAGCTCTCCGTTGTAGATTATCTTGGCTTTGGCATTGCCGAAGAGGGTTTTGACCATGTGGGTGAAATGGGGTCCCAAACCCATATCCCTTAGAGATTGGAGGATGAAGTCCCAGTGGATTCTGTCATATGCTTTTTCAAAGTCGATCTTTATGAAGAGAAAATCTTGATTGGTTTTCTCTGCATATTCAAAGCCTTCCCAAAGTGCTATGATGGCGTCTAGGATGTATCTGCCCTTGATGAATCCTTTCTGTTCCTTATTTATCCAGCTATTCATGTGCTCGGTCAAGGGCTTTGGTGATGATCTTGTACACACTGTTAAGCATGGTAAGAGGTCTCCAGTTTCCTACGTCCTCCTTAGGGCCTTTTTTGTGAATAAGCTTGATAAGGCCTTGATTAGATTGGGTGGGCAATGCTCCGTATTTGATCGCTTCTTGCCACACTTGGAGGATGGGGTCTACTAATACCTCGCTGAAGGTTTGGTAGAATTCAGCAGCCAAGCCGTCTTCCCCTGGTCTTTTATTAGGTTTGAGAGATAATATTACCTCTTTTATTTCCTCGTGGGAGATGTCCCGCTCCAGAACTTTTGCTAGATTTGGAGGAACAGTGACTTCCCTTGCATCTTTGATGGTCTGCATGGCCTTCAGCTTGCTTTGAGAGGGGGGTCCTGCTTCAAGGAAGATATCCCTGTAGTAGTCAGTTAGGAGCTGCTTGTTCTCCTCGTGGTTGCTAGCCTTAACTCCATTCTTGAAGCAGAGGAGGGGGAGGTGTTCTTGTCTTTGTTTCACTTTTAGCATCTTAAACATTTCTTTGCTCGGTCTATCTGCTTTGCCTGCCCACCAGTCTCTGGTGAAGAGCTTGGCTTGCTGGAGGGCTATTTCCTCCTCCCTTTTGATTTGAGCTCTGATCTGGTTAAGATTTTCAGGGTTGGTAGAAGACTCCTGCATCCGAAGCTGCGATTGGAGATTTCTGAGCCTGCTGGTCCTGTGGGCTGTAACCTCCTTCCTTACTTGCTTTAGGAGGTTTTGAGTGGATTTGATGGCGAGGTTCCAAGCTTTAGCCGGGGGGAGGTTGTAAGAGAAGAAGGGTTTCCAGATTTGGACTATTTCTTCCTTGACCAGAGGTAGTTTAAAAAGGGATGGATCAGTGTGGAACCAGCCAGCCTTGTGCCTGGTGTCTTGATTATCCATGGTGGTGATAATGGGATAGTGGTCAGAGATGCAAGTCGTAGTGTCAACCAGACATTCACATCTGTTGTGTTTTGCAACAATTTCGTTGCTAGCATAGGCTCTGTCCAGCCTGGCTTTCCTGGTGAGCTTCCCTATTGAATAATTCTGCCACGAAAATATTCCTTCCTGGCCTAAGTCTTGAAGATTGAGTTTGCGTTTGACTTTCTCCCAAGCTAGCTTTTCTCTTCCAAATAGGGCCTGACCCTTGGCTTTGAACCTGTCTTGGAGGGATAATACCATGTTGAAGTCTCCCAGGATGAGGGTGGGGGCCTGCAGGTTGAGGAGAGAGTTCCAGGTATCAGTCCTTTGCTTTTGGGGTCCGTGGGCGTAGATCCCAACAAGAGTGAAGTTGTTTAGGTAAACTGCTATCCATTGGTTATTGTATCCGATGTGGAATCCCTTCAGATCAGAGCTAAGGTCGTGATGTATGCCCACAGCCAAACCTCCACTTCCCTGTGAGTGCAGGGTGTGAATCCAGAAGTGGGTGGGAGAAATAGTGTTAAGCCTTCTGTTCAACTCCTCTCCTGTAGTCTTAATCTCCACTAAAACAATGATGTCCAAGAGGCCTTTGGTTTTAAGCCACTGTCTGACAAGTTGAGCTTTCTTCAAGTCAGTTAGGCCTTTTACATTGAAGCTGGTTATTTTCATTATCTTTTATTGGGGGGTTTGCTTGATCCTCCCTTGGTGGCTGACTGGGGAGTGGCACCGAGCTGAGCTCTCCCTCTCTTGAGCTCTTTACTAATCTCCATATCATTGGGTATAGCAGGCTGTAGAACTGCTCTGTTCTCGTTTGCTGGATTGGAAACAGTACCCATTTCTGAATCGTCAAGGTTATCCACCTCCTTCTCTAGTCTCAGCTTGTTTAATGGAGTACTTTCCACACAGTCCTGTTCCTCTTCAGTAGTCCCTGGTTCTGGAATGGCAGCCAGGATTGAGTACCTGTTAGGCTTTATTATAGGCGCAGAGGTTTTAGGTTTGAAAGCTGGTTTGCGTCTGTTGCCTAATGCAGAATCAGGCTCTTTGAGACTAGATGGCGGAATAGATGAGGAGGGGGGGGACTGGACCAAGGGCTGAGGGGGGGGGGGAGCTTTGTTAGCTAGGTGGGGAAGAATGATTTGAGGGTTCTTGATAGGACAGTTTCTAATGAGATGCCCCTGTTTTCCACAGTGAAAATAGGAGTTTGGTAGGTGCTTGTAGAGAATAGGTTGGGTGAGAGAGAATTCTCCACAACCAATGGAGATCTCTTCTGGGAGGGGGAGAGACAAGTCCAGCTCAACGAGGACTTGGGGGTGCCATGCAGGATTGTAGTTAGTAAAAGCTTTGGTGCCTAAAACTTGTCCTATGGGAGCTAGGATGACTTTGATCCATGGAGTCAGGTGAATGGGTAAGTTAGAAGATTTTGGGCCATCCGGGTTGAAGTCTTTGGTCCACCTCATAAAGCAGAATGGGAGGTGCCTGAACATCCATTGCCCCGAGCTGATGACTTTCATAGCCATGCTGGCCTCTTTGAACATAAATATGTAGTACCCTTTGGCCAAGGCTTGCGTGAGCGTGACCTCAACCCCAAGAGGTGACCAGCTGTCTCGGATCCATGCTTTCATTGCTTCTTTGGACGGGCGCGGGCCAAAGAGCAGGCCGACCAGACACCTTTCAGAGTATTCATCTACTTTGTTCCTGACCTGCTCAATAGGAAGACTTACATGAACAGACAGGGGCTGAGGGTTACCTTTTTCAGCTGTGGTGTTCGTTTCTTTCTGTTGGGCACCATTAGTGTTTTGACTGTCTTCCTTTGGGGGGATGGGGGCTTCTTTGGGTTGATCACCGCTTTTTGTGGATAACAGCTGCTCTTTAGCTTCCTTGAGTTCTTGCATGAGACGGGAGTTTTCTTCCATTACTGAGTCTATTAAAGAGTCGTCTCCCCAAGGTTTGTCTGGGAGTTGGTTCCACGGGTTTGTTCTAGGACCTTGCAGAGATGAAGAGGGAGAAGCACCGGTAAAGTGACTGCTGAGCATTTGAATGGGTTTTGCAGGTGATGGGAGCTGGGGACGAACAAGGGACGGGCTCCTCCTCTCAGTGCCCATGCACTTGGGAGGGCATCCGCCCGCAGAGAAGGAGAGACGACGATGCAGCTTGAGAGGCGGGAAGCAGGAGGCGGGAAGCAAGAGCTCAAAAATCCGCAGATCTGTGGCTTTTCAAAGTTTTACTAGCTTTGAGGGAGCCCCGGAGAGAGTATTTTTAACCTTAGGAAAGGAGGGCCAATTGATTGAAGGTGGCTGGAGTCAAGGTATGGATGTTTCAAGAGGAGTATTTTTCTAGAGGTTTCCAGCAAGCCTTTAAAAGGCCCTTGCATTATATTTCAACGCTGGGCAATAGCCCCGCTAGAGAGAGAGAGAGAGACGTG
Source organism: Cibotium barometz (assembly GCF_041138505.1). NCBI lineage: Eukaryota > Viridiplantae > Streptophyta > Polypodiopsida > Cyatheales > Cibotiaceae > Cibotium > Cibotium barometz. The sequence goes on along the minus strand of NC_141049.1, from coordinate 57,741,281 downwards.
AATGTGAACGTTTAGAGAGAGATATGTGAACGTACGAATGTGTGTTCGATGGGAGAGGGAGTCCGACAGTTGCGTAGGAGAGGCAGTACAACAGTTTTGTCCATTTTTATATATTAAAAAACCTCAGTTGTCAACCTTAGGCTTATCAAGCGGGCACTAATTAGTCGATATTAGCAGTAGCCCAAATATGGGGTATCATGATTTGCTTGATCTTATTTGTAGTGTTGATATGCATCGTACAAATATACAAGTAAACATGTTGTGTTAAGAGGGATGTTTTGAAAGTGTATTGTTTCCTCTTTTAATCTATTTTTTGCCTGGGGGGAATAGCTCTAATTAAATAATGTGGACCATGGTCATCTATAATGGGAGAGATTGGCCTTTATTATAAGCTACTGGCTGATTCTATTTTTCTTTGAAGTGGCATCCAAAATTAATATTCATGGCATTTTGTGTTAGCTGGTATGTAATTTGTCTAATACACATGTAAGAACATTGAACTGCTCACATCCATAGTGCTTTAATACAACTTTGTGATCTAAACGAAAATGTGTCCTTGGCATCAATTACGTTGTTGGAAAAAGTGAGTAAAAGGGTTGTCTTAAGTCTATACATAGCGTGATAGCGTGAGTACTTACACGACCTTAGACAAAAGAAATACACTTTCCCAAATGAAAGAAATACTTTGCATACCACATCGTGTCACCTGTTTACAACACTTTCCCACTGGTATCTTTAGGGGGGGGGAAATTGTAATAATGTACATCCGAAAGGGTAACTACATAGACGATACATGGATGTAAGACAGGCGATGGGAAAGACCGAGCGCCTCTCTCTCTCTCTCTCTCTCTCTCTCTCTCTCTCTCATGGTGCAGCTTCTTCAAAGGATCGATCCACCAACGTTATCGACTAGTACAGACCGGCATGCTCGTCTGCATGAAAACACATGAAGGCAAGCATAGTTTAAGCAATGCAAGGATAAGTTACAACAATTACCAGTTCACTCACTCGTCGGAATGTGTGTGCGCGTTTGGGAACCTAACTAATTAGATGGGGTTGGGGTAAGAGAAGGTGCTATGAGCTCCCTGGAATTCGATGAAAGGCGGCGTAGCCAGGCAGGTGGTTAGGTTCCTAAAGGGGGAGGAGGGGAGGAAGAGGAGTAGGTGGGGACGTCAGGGAGCAATTGCAGGAGATCGAGCAGTGATTGATCATAAAATGGGTGGTCGAAATGGAGGAAGGAGAGGGAATCGCTTTGGCCGCTGAGGCTAAACCACGCATTAGGGCTCACTAAGCTATCGGGAGGGGTAGCTGGAGAAGGGAAAAGGGAAATATGATCAGTACATAGAAAAGGCTCTTTGAAGACGAGAGTATGGGGAGCTCCAGCAGCACTAGGGAGCTTGCAGGAGGATACGCTAGGACGAGCAGTTGCTGCAGCCAAAGAGGCCACCTTCTGAATGTCCTTTGGCGAACACGGGGTCGGAGAGGGTAGTAAAGGTAAAGAATTGGGGAAATTGAACCTGGCATGGGGTCCTCTCAAGCAAAGGGTGGCTGCATCGTAGGCCCTAGCGGCCATCTCTTCGGTATCATAAGAACCTAGCCATATCCGGGACCTCTTGTTGGGCTCTCTTATCTCCGACACCCACTTGCCCCAGCTCCGTCTACGCACCCCCCTATACCTGCTACCCCCCTTGGCGGCCCTCTTGCCAATTAGCGTAGATGCACAGAGCCTAGTATTCTGTAGCGGGCTGTGCAGCTCTTGGAGCGTAGCTACCATTTCTGCTCAAGGGGAGTACCAGCTAATTCAATACAAGGAAAGAAGAGAGGGCTGCACGATGCAGAGGAATTTGAACGCAAGAGCAAGGGAGAACAGTTAATGGTATGGTATGATGAGAATTGAATTCTTATGATGCGGCCTTCTCTCAGCTCGCTACACCGCCTGCCTTCGGAAAACAAAGTTGAAGAACAGATTACCCGCAAAGTTAAGAATACGATGAAGCTGCTTTTTTGGCCTGATCAAGGTCTGCAAAATGAAACGTCTTTGAGCGCCTTTGGTGTCCTGGCTCACAGCATCCTCGTCGGCTTCTTTGAAGAAGCAGCAGCTCGGATGGGACTCGCTGGAGCGGTACTGGCATGATCGATTAGTCTGCCACGCGTCACGCACTCAATCCTTTAACAGAACACGCGTCACGCACTCAATCCTTTAACAGAACACGCGTCGTCTGCTTATCGCTTGCAAGCGACACCTTCGCCGTCCATGTGCTGTCCCGCAAAAGTACATCACGAAGAAGATATTTTCGAAATTCAGCATCCAATAAAGTTCACGCAGGTGTAAAGGTATTCTTACGTTTTCTTATAATAGGAACATGTGCCGTTCCCAGATCCATGCCACCAGGAAAACAGCTATTTTCAAAAATCTAAACATCCAACTCAAATATCCCATCCGTTTTTTTAAAGGCAAGTAAGGTTGTCTTTTTCCTAGCACCGCGCGTATGAGTCATTGTCCACATCCCAAGACGTTACTCAATCTCATATCAAAAAAGAAAAATGATCCTCCACAAAACAAAAGCAAGCTCCTTGTGAGGCTTGTTGTTCGCAGTTCCCCACACTCAAATTTTCCTTTGTGGAGTAAGTTGTCTGAAATGCGCTTCCACTCAAAGGTTGGGGCAATTTTGCAGCTATGGCTAAATAAACAAGCTATTCATAAAGCTGAACCAGCATGGTCCAACACAAGAAAAATGCATGACAAGATGAAAGTTGAGTTTTTGACCAAAACCCATCTCATTTCAATTCCATAAAAATTCTCTTGATTGTATTGGTTTCTCATTGCCTTTGTGTTATTGCGCTCTCTCTCTCTCTGCTTCGATGAAAGTTGTTTGAAGTGCGCTTCCAATACGTTTTCAGTCCAAAGGTTGGAGCAATTTTGCAGCTATAGCTAAATAAACAAGCTTTTCATAAAGCTATATCTAACCAACCGTGGGATCGTCCTACCCTCTTGTCATGTTCCCAAACACATTATATTCAGATTCTACATCACTAAGTATAGCCCATGGTAACGGAAATTTAATTCTTGCTAGATTTCTTTTTTGTTATGTGGATGTTCTAGTTAATAAGCCAAACAACTTTTGCTCCAAAAGGTGTCGTGAGTTGGAAAAAGCACTCAAATCGATCACAAAGAGATGGCTCCTTTTTGAATGCTAATACGAGTTGAGATCTTGATTCCACCAATGCTCTAGCACCCCCTCAGCATGTTCTTGCTAGCACATCTCTTTTGTGAATGGTATTGTAAATAGGGTTCTTCATTCCACAAATGCCATAGTGTGACCCCTTAGCATGTTCTTGCTAGACTTACACTTTGTAAATGGCAAAATTAGGCCTTACACTTTGTGAATGTAACATGAGTCGAGGTCTTTATTTCACCAATGGTTTAGCACCCCCTTAGCATGTTCTTACTAGCATGTCCTTTTTGTGAACCCCTTATAGTTTTCTAATCTAATTTTAAATGTAACAATAAGATGATAAAAAGGTAACAAAAAATGATTATGTGTTTTGACTACTTTAATACATCCTTGCAAGTTGTAAGCTCTAGCTCACGGGGAAATATATTTATCAATAATCTCAAACAATGTAAATTGAGCTATCACAAAAAGAAATGACAAATGAAACCCCACTTCATTATACAAAATATACCTATCACCAAACTGAGATTTTTTGAATATTTTATTATCAAATTTTGTAAAAGAAAAGCTTGTGGAGCAAGCAAGGGCTAAAATAGTCATGTAACCTATTTTTGAAGAAATAAAATCTATAAATACTCAAGTGGGGATGCTTTTGGCACACACTTTGGGGGGCACTTGGGACCCAATCCGGTGTTCTCTCTCGTTTATGTATTTCTCAATTGTGCGCGCTTCTCAAGGTCCGTGGTTTCCCGTTTCAGTGGTATCAGAGCTCAAGGTACACTCTATTAAAAAGGTGTGTTTGTTGGGGCACTTAGACGGCCCAAGACCAAGTGTGAAGGTGAGGAACGGTGGCACGAAGCCCAAGGTGGCCAGTGCCAATAGCGATGTGCACCAATGAAAACGACGAGTGCAAACAAGCACCGGACCACTGTCACCGACCGACGGCAACACCACCGATGTTTATGCAACCGGCATAACAACTCTTGGCATCGACGGCGGCCAACCACACGACTGACAAAGGACGCCGTTAAACTAGCCATCCAAACACAGGGAGGACGATGTCTCCTTAAGAGACAAATGTAAGCCTAAACCCACTTTTTCCCTTATACCCTCTTTGGTGGGCTAGCATGATGTCATTTGGGACAAACAAGAGGATGTGTGGTAGCATTTGGTGATCCGTGGGAGAAGAAGAAGAAAAAGGAGGAGAAGAGGAGAGAGAAAGAGAAAGAAAAATAAGGAGAGGAGAGAGAAGAAGAAGGAGAAGAGGAGAGAGAAGGAGAAGAGTAGAAGAAGAAGAAGAAGAAGAAGAAGAAGAAGAAAAAGAAAAAGAAGGAGAAGAGGAGAGAGCAGAAGAAGAAGAAGAAGAAAAGGAAGGAGAAGAGGACAGAGAAGAAAGAGAAGAAGAAGAAGAAAAAGGAGGAGAAGAGGGAGGAATAAAAAGAAGGAGAGGAGAGAGAAGAACAAGAAGAAGAAGGAGAAGAAGAAGGAGAAGAGGAGAGAGAAGGAGAAGGAGAAGAAGAAGGAGAAGAGGAGAGAGAAGGAGAAGAGAAGAAGAACGAGAAAAAGAAGGAGAAGAAGAAGAAGAAGAAGAAGAAGAAGAAGGAGGAGGAGGAGGAGGAGGAGGAGGAGAGGAGAGAGAAGAAGAAGAAGAAGAAAAAGAAGGTGAAGAGGAGAGAGAATAAAGAGAAGAAGAGGAGGAGGAGGAGGAGAGACAAGAAAGAGAAGAAGGAGGAGAGAGAAGAAAAAGAAGAAGAAGAAGACGAAAAGAAGGAGGAGAAGAAGAAAAGGGAGAAAAAGAAGAGAAAGAAAGAAAGAGAGAGAAAAATGAAAAAAAAACAAAGAGATTATTGGGATTATTGCTATATGAGACCAAAAACAAATAATTTTATATTGTTATGACCAAAGTACATTTGATGTGTCATCAGCTCTGCAGTGATACCGAAACTTGAATAAATTTTTTTCGGTTATGCACCTCACTCGGGCTGACGTTATTTTAGGCCATATGGTTATTTTACTTAACTACTTTATAACCTTGAGTTTTTACATGAGATAGGTATGTTGTTATGTGTGGTGTAAGCATGATGTGCAGGTTATTCCGGTGATTTCTATCATGTAGCCGCATTGAGCTTTCGACAACTATTAGCTCAACTTATGCATGATAAGTCCTCAACTTTACCGAATGATTACATTCTCAGTTATTTATGAATTGTTTTAAATTCTATATTTTCTTAACTTTTGTATTTTTGTAGTCAACAATACATCAAGGTAATACCTTCTTACTTTTGCATTTTATTTTACATCTTCAAGTTTTATTTAATATTTGTTTGTTTTTGCAGCAACTTTTTATTATTTAAAAAAATGGTTTTCCCAAGAAACCAATGACACTCCAAACCTCGACATTAACATTTTTGAAGCTTAAAAACTCTCCAAAATCATTTGATACAACTCTTAATGACCATAACACAAGTATTCACACCAAGATAGATGATTCACAAAAAGGTAATAAACATGATTCAAAGAAGTGTTTCAAGTATAACGAGATTGGAATCAATATGATCGATGATGATGAAGAACGTCTTACCACGACAAAGGGTAACATATTCATTTGATTATCTTTACAATAAATTTTATTTAAGACTTTTTATAAATTGCAAGGAGAGTTCTTATGCATCAAAAGTAGAACTTCTTAGAGGAACTAGCCCTTCCATCTTGAACTATACTTTATGAATGTTTCACTATGTATTAGTCTTGTGGTATGGGACACGAGGTTAATCTTGTGTGGAGTATTCTGATGCATACTTATATCTAGATTTATGTGGGATAATTTCTGGTGTTATGGGACACTAGGATTTATTACGCATAGAATTCCTTGATACAATGTCTCTTTTACATGTCTATCTTGGGTGACCTAAGTGTGATTAAAGACACATACTCATTGAAACATATGTGAGGTGCGAGGGTACCGACTGAGGTATTGCACTGGTGCAAATTAGTGTGAGGGTACCAAATGAGGTGTCACATGAGTGAGATGTGTGCGAGGGTACGAATGAGGTGTCGACAGGTGAGGATTAGTGTGAGGGTTACCAATTGAAGTGTCACACTATGCGAGGGTCATTGATTGAGGTGTCGCACCATACGAGGGTACTAATTGAGGTGTCGTGTGGGTCCTCACGAGACATACCATGCTAGTGAGTGTGTATCGTGGGTGACTTCACAATAAATACTAATCATCTACTGTTATTGGTATAGGATGTATATTAATACAAGAAGTATTGCCATGGTTTGGTGATAGAACTATGTTCAGGTATTTGAATTTGACCTTGTGAAGTTGTTGATTCTTTTTGCTCTCTAAATGGGAGGACTATCATGGGAGTGAGATTTTTCGAATATTTTATCATCAAATTTTTGTAAAAGAAAAGCTTGTGGAGCAAGCAAGGATTAAAGTAGCTGTGTAACCTATTTTTAAAGTAATAAAATACTCAAGCAGGGATGCTTTTGGCAAACGCTTGGGGGACCAGTTGGGACCCAATCTAGTGTTCTCTCTCATTTCTATATTTTTCTGTTGTGTGCGCTTCTCGAGGTCCGTGGTTTCCCATTTTAATAACATATTTCCACATGTAATGATGTCATGGAATACAGATTGTTGAGTATGCCTTGATATCTCTATTAGAAAACGTTGTGAACAAAATAAGATTTTACTCACATCTTTGTAGATTGTATTAATATACTTTGACAATTTAGTTACACAATAGTTCATAGCCATTTTGTGTTGCCTACAATATAGGTTAGGAGAATTACATACTAACATATATATACTTTGATAATTTAGTTTGTAGCCATTTTGTGTTGCCTACAATATAGGTACTAGGTTGGGAGAATTACATACAATAGAAAAATACCTTTAGAGTCACTGGCACACCATAAAAGAATAATAATGCTTTAAACATTCCATAAAACATCACAAATGCATGTTATCAATGTTAAAATCATGGATATCATGTGCATGTGCAAAGTGATTAGTGCTAATCCTACATTAGCTTGGTGATTAAACTAATCTAAGGTGGGTGACGTCTAAGAATACTCATAATGACAAACTAATTAAACTAATTAAGCAAGAGACTTAAGCACAATTAGGCTACAAGATTGAGACTTGTAATCATATAGAGGCTTAATAGCTTGCTTCATATTTCATTGCTTAAAATTGCCCCCTTTTATATGAGGAGGTACACCCTTGGGCTTGTACATCAATGTGGGATAATCCAGCTTTACTGATGTGGATTCTTATTGGGATTTGCTCTTGCTTAGCTTACTCAACTCACTCCCTATCTGTTCCTTGTACTCAATGGCACTGCATTTCTCAACACCCCCCCTTGGTGCCATTTTGTTAGGTTACTGCAAGATGGTCAGATGCGAGGTTTATAAATACTTCACCCCCCCTTAATATAGGTGGTAGGTGGATTGACATTTGGAGTTAGACATGGAACATCTCCCCCCTGGGTGCTTGATTAGCTACTCTTAGGTGGTCATGAATGTTTACATTTGCATCACTTCCCCTAGGTGCTCTCTAGCTACTCATAGGTGGTAAAGCATGCTTACAAAAACATAGATTTGCCTACTCATTTGGTGGCTTACAACATATGAATTGATTATCTTAGGGTAGTAGTTAGTAGCTCTTTTGTTTCTATTAAGGTTTAGATGTTATAGGAGCAATGGCTAGAAATCAAAGCTCCACCCTCATAATTTTGTTGTAAAGACTAGTCCTTAACCTATTCTAGGTTGTGGAGAGCCCCATGTTTGACCTATTGTTAATCCGTTTTGGGGCTAGCATGAGTTGCTACTATAATTCTACATCAAATAGCAAAGACAAAGACATCCATGGCATGTAAGACCAATCTATGAATCAACGGTGTTCAAATCTACAACTTGGATGGGCACTTGAAAATGGTCTAACATAATAGTTATGGTGATTCTACTCCAAGAGCATGTGGCAACAAGCTAGAATCCATTCCCTATGAATTGTATAAGCAATGTGCCACTTAGGAGCCTTGAGCACCCATCCATCCATAGTTTAAGTGTTTGAGAACACTTATGGCCTTGTATAAGAGTCACTTTCTCACATAATGCAATATACTCTCTCATTGTGTAACAGAGCCTTGCTCTTGGTAATTACCTTATTGAATTCATGCTAGTGAGTGTGTGAGAGTGATTTGAGGTGTGAGGAGGGATGAGGACCCCTTACTGAATTCATGCTAGTGAGTGTGTGAGAGTGATTTGAGGTGTGAGGAGGGATGAGGACCCATAATCCAAGGCAATAGTGAGACAACGCTTATAGGAGATGGCCATAAAAATTTCTACCCACCAGGGAGGTGTGGAGTCCTTAAAGCAGTGTTCTCAAGCTCTTCCATTGGAAAGATTCACATGACGGTTGTAGGTCGTGAAGGTAAGCTCTTGTGAATGTGTTTCTAGGAGACACTATTAACATCAGGAAGAACATAATATTAACCCATTTTGGGGTTAACATGAGTTTCCACTATAATTCTACATCAAATAGCAAATTTTTGGAGATACGAAAAAACATGATCAATTTATGAAGCAACAATTTCCAAATCTACAACTTGGATGGGCAGTTGGAAATGGTCCAATAGAATACTTATGGGCATCCTATTCCAACAACATGTGGCAACAAGTTAAAATGAATTCCCTATTAATGTACTTGATGCATGTGCATTATGAGATTAAGCATTGTGTAAACAATAAGCCACTTAAGAGCCATAGGCACCCCAGTAGGCCATAGTTTACGTGTTTGTGAAAACTTATGGCCTTATATATATATATATATATATATCACTTTCTCTCATAATGTAATATACTCTCCCATTGTGCAATAGAGTCCTCCTCTTTCTAATCCTCTTTCTAATTACCTTCTTAAATGCATGCTAGTGAGTGTGTGTGTGAGTGATTTGAGGTGAGAGGAGGGATGAGGACCCGTAGTCCTGCGTGGCAGTGTGACAATGGTCGTAGAGGAGACAAGGACAAAATTGCTACCTACTACAAAGGTGAAGATCTCTTGAAGCTGTGTTTTTGAGCTTGGCCATTGGAAAGATCCCCACCATGACGATTGAAGCTCACGAAAGTAATCTCTTGTGAATATGTCTCCAAAATGGTCCATAGCATTTTTGGTGCTATTGTCAGAGGGAGCAATCCCTTAGCTTTTTTGTTCATTCAATCTATGCATAACTTGTTACCCGCACTCTCTAGTAGTGGATTTCCACAAAAAGAGTTAGCTTGATGGAGATTTGTGGTGATTTTTCTGTCTTTTACGTTTTGAAAAAGAATGTTCATTCAATCTATGCATAACTTGTTACCCGCACTCTCTAGTAGTGGATTTCCACAAAAAGAGTTAGCTTGATGGAGATTTGTGGTGATTTTTCTCTCTTTTACGTTTTGAAAAGAATGTCATTTAGCTTAGTTTCTTAATTAATTTTTTGCTGTTATTATGTTTAGATTGATTTTAATAATTTATTTAACATCCACATATATTAACCTCTACTTAGAGTATAATATTTGCATCACATTAAGCATTAGGAAAAATTTTAGTAAATTTTAAGCTCTCTTTTATATTTTTAACATAGAGTTTTGATGCTAATTTTTTCATTTTTAATGAGCTTTTTGTTGCAGTGTAGTAGATTAGAGTGTTGCATTTTAGTTAGCTTAATCATAAAGAGGAACCAAAGCTTAATTTTCACTAAATACACTAATTGGACTAATTTTTTTGTATTAAGGGAGTGATTAATGAAGATAAAGAGTGAAAAAACTCCGAAAAGATTAAAAAATTAAGTGGTTTTTGAAAATATTTAGGGGAGAAGAGAGCTTGAGCTCTTGCAAGCACAACTTCCATGCTTGCAAGAGAATCTTTACAAGAACAACTTCCATACTTGGAGCTTTAGATTAATAATATTTATGATGGGAAAAGGCTACTGGGACTACATTGAAGGTGAGCATGAGGAGGCACCAAAGATAGCTGAGATTAATCTGCAGATGTAAAAGAATACAGGGATTGGAATCAAGGAGCAAGAAAAATTCATGTACTGGCTTTCTATTAGCATACAAGGCACCATGATTCCGGATATACAGGATGCCAAGTCACCCAAGGAGGCATGGGACACCTCATAAAAGATTCAGTTAAAGAATGAGCTTCATAATGTGAAGAAGAAAAACATGTATGTGAATGATTATGCCTTGAAGAACAAGGGAATTGTTGAATCCCTATCATCTATTGGTGTTTCTGTTGATAATGGTGATAAGGTGGAAGTATGTCTACGTGGCCTTAGGCCACAATACAAGGCATTCAAGACGTCCATTCAGACTCAGGAGAACATTCCCAACTTTACAGATTTGGTATCAATGCTGATCATTGAAGAAAAGAGTTTGGGCAAAGGCCAGTCTTCACAAAACAAAGGAAGTTTGAGCAACATGCCTTCTACTAGTTTAGCAGTTTTGAGCCATCCATAGTTTAAGTGTTTGAGAACACGTATAAGAGTCATTTTCTCTCATAATGCAATATACTCTCTCATTGTGCAATAGAGCCTTGCTCTTGCGAATTACCTTCTTGAATTCATGCTAGTAAGTGTGTGAGAGTGATTTAAGGTGCGAGTGTTGAGATATTAAACTCAACTAGTGCTACAACACGGACATTGATGAACCGCCTGGGTGATAGCTTCCACATCTATACCATTAGCATGGTTAGTGAGATTATGAGTGATATGCGGCCAGTGGGATGACAGGCTATGTGACAGCCATTTTGGATTACTAGAGACTGGAATAGTTATAGCGCCAGCTCATTTAGTCGGGTTCACATTATGGACCGAACCTTGTATGTTGTAGTAGTTGAGTACTAACCCATATAGTGTGTACTCTTATCTTTATGTTATGTTGGTTGAGTAGAGAAGAAGAAGATAGAAGAAAGATTAGCTATCCATCTCTCTCTTGTGTCTTGCTCTCTCTTGTGTGTGTGTGTTTGCCTACTAGGGTTTGAAGCTCTCCCTCTCCCCCACGTTCTCTTTACGGTATCAGAGCCTGGTTCGTGTGAGAGATAAGGAGGCAAACAAGAGGCAAGAACAATCAAGGAAAGGAAGCGGTACTACACGGGTAAGAGCACCATCATCTCTTTCCCCTTCTTGGTTTAGGTACAACACCCTCTCAATAGCTCTAGGAGCTACACATCTCCGATTGAGGAGCTGTCTTCGCAGGAGTGAAGCTACAAGGTAGGTATATTGTCCTATTGGACAAGTTTTTTGGCCAGATTTGCATTTCGAGCACGTTACGGGCCACGTTTTGTCACCTGCAAGGTATTTTTGGCAGTTTTCTGGAATTTTGGTAGAGAACTATTTTTGCTTGAAATCTGGTTATTGCAGTGTAGTAGTGCATTTTGGAAGTGCAGACAAGATTTGCACATGCATTGTTGATATTGGGTGTATGTACATGTACTCTGGTCACATTTGGTGACACACAGGTTGTGCTGAAGTACCGTGTTTGCTGCAGCAGTTACAAGAGATACTGTTGTATTACAGGTTGCATACAGAAGTTGTCTGTTTGCAGGTTATTTGATTACTGCAGGAAAACATGTCTGATGGAATTAATCAAATTGTTAGTGAGAAGCTGGATAAGAATAACTTCCATGCCTGGAAGTTCAGAATGACCAACTTCCTAATGGGTAAAGGATTTTGGGATTATGTAGAAGGAGACAATGAGAAGCCTCCAGAGTTATCTGAGGAGAATGCCACTCTTACAGATATAAAGGCATTCAAGGATTGGAATGAGGGTGCAAGAAAAGTCATGTACTGGCTTTCAATTAGTGTCACAGACACTATGATAGGACACATACAGGATGCAAACACTCGAGCAGTTGCATGGCAGAATCTCGTTCAAATGTTCTAACCTAACACAAAGGCAAGGAAGTTGCAGTTAAAGTAAGAGTTGCATATTGTGGAGAAGAAAAGCATGTCCATCAAAGAATATGCCTTAAAGATCAAGGGCATTGTTGAATCTCTCGGGTCTATCAATGTATCAATGGAGGATGATGATTTGGTGAGTGTCTGTCTGAATGGGCTTGGCAAAGAGTACAAGCCATTCAAGACCTCCATTGCAGTTAGGGAGAATATTCCCAACTTTCGGGACTTGATATCTATGCTGATCATAGAAAAAAAGGCTTTAGGTGAGGATTCTTCTTCACAAAGCAAGAACACATCGGAATAGGCCTTCTACTCTAATTTAGGTAGAGCCATAGGTAGAGGCCGACAAGGAAATCAGAATTCTGGACAACAACAGTCCAATGATTCACAGCAGCAATCATACACAGGTGTGGAATAGGCCATTCTAAAGCCAGGGGGAGCCAAAGAGGCCGAGGTGGTTGGTAAAGAAATCAAAATGCAAATAGCATAGAGTGCTATTACTGTGGCAAACCACAACACATGGCAAAGGACTACTACAAAAAGAAGAATGACTTTAAAAGTGGAAAGTTGTAGCAAGGCAACTATGCATCATCTAGCAAACATGGAGGTGGTGACAGAAGTGAGCAACTGTTTGTGATGCAGCACATGCTTGGCTCCATAATAGGGGATGTGTCAGGATCTCAAGATATATGGTATGTGGATTCTGGCGCCTCTAACCACATGACCAGTCATGTGGATTCTGGCGCCTCTAACCACATGACTAGCCATGCTGAGTGGTTTAGAGATATGCAGAAAATGGAAAAACCTAGTTATGTAGAAACAGGTGCTGATACTGCACATCCCATTGCGCATGTTGGTAAAGTGCCATTGTCTATGCAGGATGGAAAAATGAAGTACTTTGGTTGATGTACTTCATGTTTAAATATTACAAAGAACCTCATTTTTGTTGGACAGATGGTTGAGTAGGGTCTATAAGTGAGGTTTAATCCTCAAGGATGTTTTGTGGAAGACTTCAAAAATAAGTGTCGTTTGGTTACAAAGGGTAACAGAAATGGCAGGATGTTTACTTTAGATGTGAACATGCCTGAGATAAAGGCAGCCATGTTTGCACATGGAATAAGTGTCATTTTTGTAGATATTGACATATGGCACAAGCACATTGGTCATGTTAATGTATAGCGGATTGAAGTCTATGCGGGCCCAAAATATTATTTTGCAGGTTTGCCAATGTTTAAGGTTGACGGTATGTATAAGGTATGTGAAGCATGCCAACTTGGTAAGCAGGCCAAACATGCTTTCCCACATGAAAAGCATGTCAGTGCAAGCCCATTGGATGTCATACATTCAGATGTATGGGGACCGACCAAGACTGCAACAATTGCACGTTGCAAGTACTATGTTACACTCATTGATGACCATACTAGGAAAGTGTGGGTTTATGAAGGAGAAAAGTGAGCTGTTTACTCACTTTCAAATATTTAAAGCCTTGGTCAAGAAGGAAAAAGGCATGAAAATAAAACCGCTAAGATCAAATGGTGGGGGAGAATATTTCTCCAATGAGTTCAACGATTTCTTGAGAAAGCAGGGAATCAAGAGGCAGTTTATGTGCAGGTACACTTCGCAAAACAGAATGGTGTTGTAGAAAGGAGAAACAAGCACATTGCAGAAGTGGCACATGCCTTGATGAGACAGAAAAGAATATGCCACATTACTTTTGGCAGAAGCAGTAGCAACTTTTGTGTGCATTATGAACAAGACACCCATTGCAGCTGTTCATGGTATGACTCCTAAACAGAAGTTTACAGGCATAAGACCGGATGTGTCTCACTTAAAAGTGTTTGGGTGTATTACATATGTACGTCCCTGATGAAGTGAGAACAAAGTTGGATCCAAAGGCAGAGAAATGCATCTTCATTGGTTATGCTATGGGAGCAAAAAGGTTATAGATGCTATAACCCTACCACCCATGAGATGCGAGTAAGTAGAGATGTTGTCTTCGGTGAGATGAGTAGCTGGTATGCACCAGTAGTGAAGGCAACAGAAGATGCAGATGTAAGAAGTGCTAATGCTGCACCACATGTAGAGCAACAATCACAGGTGCTGAGTGGACCTGGGGAGTTCTCGAGTAGTAGATCCAATTTTAGCCCATGGTCAAGCAGGTTGAGGAATGATGCAGGTACACATGCATCATGGAAAGGGAAGGAAAAGGTAGATCAACCTTTTATGCTTGATCTATCAGCAGGTCACTCATATGTGGATGGTGAATCTAGTGGCTCTGAGCAGAGCCTTGATGAAAAGCTTGGTATTCCATCTATGGTTACTCCTGGTGTAAGGAGAACCAAGGATGTTTTGAGCACACCTGGCAGTGATCCAGGTGTATGCAGGTCTATGAGGGTTAGATACCCTATTGAGATATGATGGATATATGCAGGAGGTTGAGCCCACTTGCTTTGAGCAGGCAATTGGAAATAAGAAATGGGAAGATGCCATGAATGAGGAGATGGCAGCATACATTGGATGCAAATGCAACATGGGAGTTAGTGCCTTTGCCAAAGGAAAAGAAGGCAATTGGATGTAAGTGGGTGTATAAAGTCAAGCACAATGTTGATGGTTCAGTGTGAGCAGGTACAAGGCAAGATTGGTTGCCAAGGGCTATGCGCAGACTTATGGCATAGACTATGAGGAGACATTCAGCCCGGTTACCAGAATGGCAACCGTGAGAGCTGTCATTGCTATGGCTGCAGCGAAGGGTTGGTCTTTACATCAAATGGATGTAAAGAATGCTTTCTTGCATGGTGATTTACAAGAGAAGTGTACATGATGCAGCTACCAGGTTATGAGTGTGATGCACATTTAGATTTTGTGTGCAGGTTATGCAAAGCCTTGTATGATGGCTTGAAGTAGGCACCCAGAGCATGGTCTAACAAGATCGAGGAGTATCTTGTTACCATTGGGTTTTAGATATCCAATGCAGATTTTTCACTATATGTGAAAAAGACAAATAGAGGGATCATGCTATTAGTTATCTATGTGGATGAATTGATTATCACTGGTGATAATCAATTCATTGATTATCTATGTGGATGAATTGATTATCACTGGTGATAGTGATGCAGACATACATGATGTTAGGATGCTTTTGAAGCAGAAGTTTGAGATGAAGGATTTGGGTGAGCTGCGGTATTTCTTGGGCATAGAGGTGGTGAGATCACCTCATGGCATTTTGCTATTACAGAGGCAGTATGGCTTGGACATGTTGTCCAAGTATGGTATGACAGGTTGTAAACCTATTTCAATGCCATTGGAGTAGAACACAAAGCTTTCTGCAGCGATACAGGTGAGCTTTTGGAGGACCCCACTACATATAGTTGCATACTGGGTAGTTTGATCTACATGACCATTACGAGGCCAGACTTGAGCTATGATGTTGGACTTGTGAGTCAGTTTATGCAGGCCCCTAGGAAGCCACACTTGGATGCGGCTAGATGGATCCTCAGGTACATAAATCCCATAGCTGATTATGGACTTTTCTATGAGGCTGGTACAGAGATACAATTGCATGGGTACACAGATGCTGATTGGGCTAGTAGTATTGCAGCCGGGAGATCTACCAATGGTTTTATGTTCTCATTTGGGAGTGCTGCTGTGAGTTGGAGTAGTAAGAAGCAGCCAACAATTGCCTTGTCAAGTATAGAGGCAGAGTACAGGGGTGCTGCCTATGGTAGCGTGTAAGGTAGCTTAGTTTCAAAAACTACTTGGTGACATGGGAGAGCCCGTGTGGCAGTTGTCATATATTGTGACAACATGAGCATCATACAGTTTGTCAGTAACCTGGTATATCATGCTAGAACGAAGCACATTTAGGTGCATTATCACTTTGTGGAGGGAGAAAGTTCTAGTAGGAGATGTAGATCTGGTATATGACAGCAAAGAGGATCAGGTGGCTAACATCTTCACAAAGGCATTGGAAATAGAGAAGCTCCACACAGGTTTAGGAGGTTACTTGAAGTGCAGTGTGTGGAGTTGAGCTGGAGGGGGAGTGTTGAGATATCGAGCTCAACTAGTGCTACGGTAGACATTGATGACCCACCTGGGTGATAGCTTCCACATCTACACCACTGACCTGGTTGGTGAGATTATGAGTGATATGCGGCCAGTGGGATGACAGGCTGTGTGACATCCATTTTGGATTATTAGAGACTGGCATAGTTATAGCGCCAACTCATTTAGTTGGGTTCACATTATGGATCATTCCTTATATATTTTGTAGTAGTTGAGTACTAACCCATATAGTGTGTACTCTTATCTTTATGTTATGTTGGTTGAGTAGAGAAGAAGAAGATAAAAGAAAATTCAGCTGTCCATCTCTCTCTTATGTCTTGCTGTCTTTTGTGTGTTTGCTTGCTAGGGTTTGAAGCTCTCCCTCTCCCCCACATTCTCTTTAGCGATGAGGGATGAGGAGCCGTAATCCAAGGTAATGGTGAGACAACGCTTATAGGAGATGGCCATAAAAATATGCTACCCACCAGGGAGGTGTGGAGCCCTTGAAGGAGTACTCTTCCATTGGAAAGATTCACATGACGATTGTAGGTCGTGAACGTGTTTCTTGGAGACACTTTTGACATTAGGAAGAACAGAATGTTAACTCATTTTGGGGTTAACATGAGTTGTTACTATAATTCTACATCAAATAGAAAATTTGGAGATGCCAAAAGGATGTATGATCAATTTATGAAGCAACAATTTCCAAATCTACAACTTGGATGGGCAGTTGGAAATGGTCCGACAGAATACTTATGAGGATCCCATTCCAACATGTGGCAACAAGGTAAAACGGATTCCCTATTAATGTACTTCATGCATGTGTATTATGATAAGCATTGTGTAAACAATAAGCCACTTAAGAGCCATAGGCACCCCAGTGGGCCAGAGTGTACATGTTTGTGAAAAATTATGGCCTTATATATATATATATATATATATCACTTTCTCTCATAATGTAATATACTCTCCCATTGTGTAATATATCACCCCAATGGGCCAGAGTTTACATGTTTGTGAAAAATTATGGCCTTATATATATATATATATATATATATATATATATATATCACTTTCTCTCATAATGTAATATACTCTCCCATTGTGTAATAGAGTCCTCCTCTTTCTAATCCTCTTGCAAATTACCTTCTCAAATGCATGCTAGTGAGTGTGTGTGAGTGATTTGAGGTAAGAGGAGGGACGAGGACCTATAGTCCAGTGTGGTAGTGTGACAATGCTTGTAGAGGAGACAAGGACAAAATTGCTACCTACGGAGGTGAAGAGCTCTTGAAGTGGTGTTTTTGATCTCAACCATTGGAAAGATCTCCATGATGATTGTAGCTCACGAAATTAATCTCTTGTGAATATTTCTCCAAAATGGGGCATATCATTTTGGTGCTACTATCAAAGGGAGCAATCCCTTAGCTTTTTTAATTCTTTAAATCTATGCATAACCTGTTACCCGCACACTCTAGTAGTGGATTTCCACAAAAAGAGTTGGTTTGATGGAGACTTTTGGTGATTTTTCTCTCTTTTATGTTTTGAAAAGAATGTCATTTAGCTTAGTTTCTTACTTAGATTATTGGTGTTATTATGTTTAGATTGATTTTAATGATTTATTTAGCATCCACATAGGTTAACCCTTGCTTAGAATATAATATTTGCATCACATTAAGCATTAGGAAACATTCTAGTGAATTTTAAGGTCTCTTTTATATTTTTAACAGAGTTTTGATGCTAATTTTTCCATTTTTAATGAGCTTTTTGGTGCATTGGAGTAGATTAGAGTGTTAGCATGCATTTTAGTTAGTTTAATCATAAAAAAGAACCATAGCTTAATTTTCACTAAATACACTAATTGGACTAATTTTTTGTATTAAGAGAGTGATTAATGAAGATAAAGAGTGAAAAAACTCCCCAAAGAGTAAAAAATTTAGTGGTTTTTGAAAATATGTAGGGGAGAAGAGAGCTTGAGCTCTTGCAAGCACACACATACTCACACAAATACTAGAGGAGAACACACAAGGTGAGGCTGAAAATTCTTCTTCTTTACACAACAAAAAAGGTCTACCAAGAAGATAAAGTGACTAACACACATAATAGAGTATATACAAGTGGTCCATAATGTGAACACGCTAAGTGGAGTAGGTAGGTGTGGACTAGTCGACGTAGTCCAGCTATAGAATCTCTGGCAAAGATATGTCGATACCAGGTACCAAACCCGCTAGTGATGTAAATGTCGAACGGTTATACAGGCGCCTCATGAGTGTCAGCTCATGTTGGGCTTGACATCTCAACACTCTGCCTCAAGCTTAACTCCAGCTCATGAACTCCAAGCATATGTCAAAATTCTTCTTCTTCTTCACACAACAAAAAAGGTCTACCAAGAAGATAAAGTGACTAACACACATAATAGAGTATATACAAGTGGTCCATAATGTGAACACGCTAAGTGGAGTAGGTAGGTGTGGACTAGTCGATGTAGTCCAGCTGTAGAATCTTTGGCAAAGATATGTCGATGCCAGGTACCAAACCCGCTAGTGATGTAAATGTCGAACGGTTATACAGGCGCCTCGTGAGTGTCAGCTCATGTTGGGCTTGACATCTCAACACTCTGCCTCAAGCTTAACTCCAGCTCATGAACTCCAAGCATATGTCGAAATCTTCAGAGCTTCTCAGCTCCCAACGTCTTCATGAAAATGTCTATGTGCTGGCATAGGCCAAGTCAATGTCACCTGCCAAGACGCTCCCTGATAAAGTGGTAATGTACCTCAATCTGTTTGTTCGTGCATGGAAAACTGGGTTCTTGGCCAACTGTATACTACTAAGATTGTCACAATATATGACAACCTTTCTCTCCACATGCAACCCCAAATCAACAAGTAGCTTGCGTAACCAAGCTACCTCACACGCTGCCGCCACCACAGCTCCTCTGTACTCTGCCTCTATACTCAACAAGGCAACTATGGACTGCTTCTTGCTACTCCATGTCACAGCAACACTCCCCAATGAAAACATAAATCCACTTATAGATCTCCTATCTGAGATGCTACATGCCCAATCTGCATTTGTGTATCCATATAGCTCCAATGATACACCTGCTGCCTGAAACAATGCATAATCAATAGTGGCCCTCAAATACCAAAGTGTGTATTGCACACTGTCAAGATGTGATTTGCATGGAACCTACATAAACCAGCTCTCTAAGCCAACAGTGTAACTCAAATCTGGCTTGCTGATCGTGACATAGATCAAACTCCCCACAATCTTCTTATACATAGTGGGATCCTCCAACACATAACCTGCATCCGCTAAGCTTGCCATTTTGATCTAATGGCACTTAGATTGACTTATAATCAGCCATCCCATACTTGGACAACATGTCCAATACATACTGTCTCTATGACAGCTAAATACCATCAAGTGTGCGAATGACCTCAATTTCCAAAAAGTAGGGTAGATCTCCTAAATCCTTCATCTCAAACTTCCTTTTGAGAAGACTTTTCACATGCTCAATCTCATCCAAGTTGTCACCCCCAACAATAAGATCATCTACATAGATGGTGATGATCACAATACCCTTATCACTCTTGTGCACATACAAAGAGTGATCTGCATCTGCCATATGAAAACCAGTAGTGACAAGATACTCAGCAATCTTGTCAGGCCATGCTCATGGAGCTTGCTTCAGATACAAAAACTTATGAAGCCTCTACGAAGCTTACATACATACTACGGGTGACCTGTATCCTCAAAAATAGGTGGCTGATTCATATACACTTCTTCTTATAAGTCACCATTCAAGAACAGATTTTTTCCATCCATCTGATGTAAAAACCAGCCCATCTGATGTAAAAACCAGCCTTTAGCTATAGCCTCCGCAATCACAACTCTCACAGTTGCCATCTTTGCAACATAGGGAAAAATATCTCCTCATAATCAATCCCATGTGTCTGCGCATATCCTTTGGCTACCAATCTAGCCTTGTGCCTACTTATGCTACCATCACTACATTATGTTTCACCTTATACACCTACTTACAACCAATAGCTTTCTTGCCTTTAGGAAATGACACGAAATCCCAATTCTCATTTCCATACAATGCATTCATCTCCTCATCCATAGCTTTCTCCCAACACACATTTCTAATAGCCTCATCAAAACATGTGGGTTCTACAACCTACACAACTTTTGCTGTATAAGCATAATGATGTGCCATATAACCATCATAAGTCAACCTCTGCACAGGGTTTTTAACTCTTCTAGATCTTTGTAACTTTGCATTCATGGCTTCCATAACCTTCTTCTCATAACACCAGATGTCCTCATTGCTGGAATCCCAAGGTCCCCTCATCAAGGCTCATCTCTGAGCCACTACACTCTCCATCAACAAGAGAATGCCCTGCAGAAATATCAGGCATACCAAGGGGCTCAACCACTTTCTCTTTGCCTTTATGTGATGTACCAACTACATTTCTAGGACTGGTGTTATGATGCAGCCTGGCACTCCATGGTCTGTCAACAAAACCACTGGGATGAGGACTCTCCTAGTCTAATCAATGATTGTGATTGCTGACTTGCATTCTGTGCAACCACGTTTCCACTTACATCAATCCCAAAAACATCTTTTTCAATAGCATACCAGCTACTCATCTCATCAAATACAACATCCCTTCTTATCCTCAATTCACATGTAGTAGGATTATAACATCTATATCCCTTTTGCTCAAGAGAATACCCAATAAACACACATTTTTTTGCCTTTGGATCCAGCTTAGTACGCAACTCATCTAGCACATGCACATATGCAATACATCTAAAAACTTTTAAGTGAGACAAATCATGTTTCTTGCCTATAAACTTCTCCTTTGGCATTACATCATGTATGGCTATAGTAGGAGTCCTGTTCATGATATAAACTATTGTAGACATAGTCTCAGCCCAATAACTATGCGGCATATTCTTCTCTGCCATCAATGCTTATGCTATCTCTGCAATGTGCCTATTTTTCCACTCATCAGCAAATCCATTTTACTGCGGAGTGTATCTACATGTAAATTGTCTCTGAATTCCATTCTTTTCAGAAAACTCATCGGAGAAGTATTCTCTCCCTTCATCTGACCTTAGGCACTTCACATGCTTTCTGAAATTCTGAAAATGAGTGAACACTTCACTCTTCTCCTTCATGAAATACACCCACACTTTCCTCATGTGGGCATCAATGAATGTTACGTAGTACCTATAGCCCCCCATAGACATAGTCTTTGCAGGACCCCATACATCTGAATGCACAACATCTAGTACATTCCTGCTCACATTTTTGTCGTGTGGAAATGCATGCTTTGTTTTCTTTCCAAATTGACATGATTCACATACTTTCTGTATACCTCTGCAACTTTAAACTTAGGCAGCCCTGTCACAATTTCTTTAGTCTACATAGACTTTCTTCTTTGCACATTTACATGCCCGATTCTCTTATGCCAAATGTTTGTATCTTCAACAAATCTTGAACCATTTGCAAACATTACAGCACTCACTTCAGGCATATTTACATTCAATGTAAACATTCTGCCCACTCCATTACCTTTTTGCAACCAACCTGCACTTATCTTTAAAGTCTTCTACATAGCAACCATTAGGGTTAAACTGGACCTGCAAATCTTGCTCAATAATCTGGCCAACTAAAACCATATTCTTTGTAATGTTTGGAACATGAAGTATATCTGCAAGGTACGTTACCTTACCATCATGCATATACAATGACACATCTCCAACATGGGCAATTGGATGAGCAGTGTCATCCCCTGTTTCAACAAAACCTGGTCTTTCAAGACTCTTCATTTCCTTGAACCACTCACCATGACTTGTCATGTGGGTCAAAGCACCTGAATCAACATACCATACATCATCCTTACATGCTGCTACATCATTTCTAGACACATCATTAACTACATGTTGCATAACAAACAACCTCTCATTATCCTCATTATTTCTGATAGAGGATGCATAGTTATTTTGCTACACTTTTTCATTTCGCATGTCACTCTGTTTCTTATAGCAATCATCCTGCATATGTCTAGGCTTACCACAATAAAAATAGCCTCGTGTATCTTTATGCTACCTTTATTAATTACCACAACCTCATTGACTCTCCCCCTGACTCTAAACTGGCCTCTTCTACTTGTGTGTTGTTGAAAATCCTAGGACTGTTGCTATTGCTGCCCATGATTCTGATTACCTATTCGGCCATGTCCACGACCTCTACCTCATCCTCTACCTGCACTTGTGTAGAAGGCCTGTTGCGCTAAACTATTTTTGTTTTGTGACGACCGTTGATCTTCACCCAAATTCTCCTCTTCAATGATCAGCATTGACACCAAATCTGTGAAGTTGGGAATGTTCTCTCGAGTCTGAATAGACGTCTTGAATTCCTTGTATTGTGGCCGGAGACCATGTAGACACACTTCCACCTTATCATCATCATCAACAGAAACACCAATTGATGCAAGGGATTCCACCTTATCATCATCAACAGAAACACCAATTGATGCAAGGGATTCCACAATGCCCTTAATCTTCAAGGCATAATCGTTCATAAACATATTTTCATTCTCCATAGTATGAAGCTCATTCTTCAATTGAATCTTTCGTGCCTTGGTGTTAGTTTCATACAGCTTCACCAAGGTGTCCCATGCCTCCTTAGGTGACTTGGAATCCTGTATATGCCCAATCATAGTGTCATGTATACTAATAGAAAGCCAATACATGAATTTCCTTGCTCCTTGATTCCAATCCTTGAATTCTTTTACATCTACAGAGCAGTTAAATTAATCTCTGGTATCTCTGGTGCCTCCTCATGTTCATCTTCAATGTAGTCTGAGTAACCTTTTCCCATCAAGAAATTTGTTAATATAAACCTCCAAGCATGGAAGTTATTCTTGTCAAGATTCTCTACAACCATATAGTTTATTCCATCATTCGACATCTTGTCTGCAATGCCCGTGAACACCTGCGAACTGAAAAACAGAGGTCCAGACGCACCCGAAACACTTTTTCGGCCGAAAAATTGTGTCCATGGGCTTTGCTCCTGTGAAGAAAGCTCCTGAATCAGAGTTCATTTGTTGGTGCCTCCTGAAGAGCTCCCCTGACAAGGGTGTAGAGCCAACACAAAGAGGGAAGAGTAGATGCTTTTACCCACATACCGCTTCCTATGGTTCTCTTGCTTTCGCTCAGTCCTTAGCATGAACTAGGCTTTGAAACCATGAAAAGATGTAGGGGAGAAGAGACCTTGAACTCTTGCAAGCACACACACACACTCACACAAACCCTAGAAGAGAACACACACAAGGTGAGAGGCTGAAAATTCTTCTTCTTCTTCACACAACAAAAAAGGTCTGCCAAGAAGATAACGTGACTAACACACATAATAGAGTATATACAAGGGGTCCATAATGTGAACATGCTAAGTGGAGTGGGTAGGTGTGGACTAGTTGGTGTAGTCCAACTGTAGAATCTCTGGGGCGAAGATATGTCGATGCCAGGTACCAAACCTGCTAGTCATGTAAATGTCGAACGGTCACATAGGCGTCTCATGAGTGTCACCTCATGTTGAGCTTGACATCTCAAAATTTTTTGGGGTAATAGTGTGAGCTTAGAATAAATGATTAGGAGTGCATAAAATGCATTTTGATGCAACAATACACCAAACCAACCCACAAAACTCATAAAATTAAGGATTTTAGCTCTCTTATGCATATGGAAAGAGCCCATAATTAGGAGCTTGATTAATCATTTAATTATTTATTAATTTTCACACTAGGCAATGCAAATGGAAAGAGCCCATAACTAGGAGCTTGATTAATCATTAATTATTTAATAATTTACACACTAGGCAATGTGTTGAGATGTCAAGCTCAACACAAGCTGACACTTATGATATGCCGAGGTGATCGTTTCCACCACTTATATCACTGGCGTGTTTAGTAGGATGCTAACATGATAGATCTTCGCCATTGATTCTATAGCTGGACTACACCAACTACTAGTCCACCACACTGAGTTATGGCATGCTTATTTTGCGAGCTCACTCACTTAGCGTGTTGACATTATGGACCGCATCTATATAGTACTTTAGTACTTATGTTGTATTTCTCATTTCCCTTTGTAGAACTCTTTTGTTAAGAAGAAGAAGAACGAATTTTCAGCCTCTCGTCTTCTGTGTTCTCTTCTAGGGTTTGTGTGAGTGTGTGCGCTTACAAGAGCTCAAGCTCTCTTCCTCCCTACATCTTTTCATGGTATCAGAGCCCGGTTCAAGCTAAGAAGTTGAGCGAAAAGTAAGAGAAGCACATGAAACGGTACGAGGGTAAGAGCGCCACGTACTCTTTCATCTTTGTGTTGGCTACTACACCCTTGTTAGGAGCTCTTCAGGAGAGGCACTGGCAAAACGAACTTTGATTGAGGAGATTTCTTCATGGGAGCAGAGATACAGGGCAACTATACTGTCCTTTGGATAAGATTTATGCAGCCAAAAAAACATTTTGGGTGTGTCTTGACCTCCCTTTTTCAGTTAGCATGAGATGCATGCACTGTGGGTAAGTTTTGATTCTCTACAGAATTCTATTTTTGGAACTGAAGGAAGGGCATTTAGTTGTGCACACATTGTGTGTAGTGCAAAGAGGTCTTACAGGTGCTATCGGGTGTATGTATACAAATTGAGGTCACTGGTTGTGATAGTTTGGGTGCAGTATAGTACCAATGTAGAGAATATAGTAGTTTGTGCAGCAAGTCAAACAAGAGTGTTGTTTTTGGCAAGTTTGTGTTGCAGAAAAGATGTCAAAAGATGAATTTAACTAGATTGTTTGTAGAGAAGCTTGACAAGAACAACTTCCATGCTTGGAGGTTTAGATTAACAAATTTTCTGATAGGAAAAGGCTACTAGGACTACATTGAAGGTGAACATGAGGAGGCGCACCAGAGATACTTGAGATTAATCCAACTACTGCAGATGTAAAAGAATATAAGGATTGGAATCAAGGAGCACAGAAAGTCATGTATTGGCTTTCTATTAGCATATAAGACACTATGATTCGGCATATACAGGATGCCAAGTCACCCAAGGAGGAATGGGACACCTTGGTGAAGTTGTATGAAACTAACACCAAGACACAAAAGATTTAGTTGAAGAATGCACTTCATAATGTGGAGAAGAAAAACACGTCTGTGAATGATTATGCCTTGAAGATCAAGGGCATTGTGGAATCCCTTGCATGTATTGGTGTTTCTGTTGATGATGATGATAAGGTGGAAGGTGTTCAAGACGTACATTCAGACTAAGGAGAACATTCCCAACTTTATAAATTTGGTGTCAATGCTGATCATTGAGGAAAAGAGTTTGAGTGAAGACCAGTCTCCACAAAACAAAGGCAGTTCGAGCAACAAGCCTTCTACACAAGTGCAGGTAGAGGATGAGATAGAGGTTGAGGCCATGACCAAGGTGATGGGTGAACACGCAATCAAAATTATGGTCGAAAACAACAGTCCCATGAATCACAACAATAACACACAGGTGAAAGAGGCCAATTCACAGGTAGGGGGAGTCAAAGATGTCATGGAAATTGGCAAATGCAGCAAAATGATACACGAGGCTTTGTTTATTGTGGGAAAACCTGGGTATGTGCAAGCAGATTGCTATAAGAAGCAAAATGACATGAGAAATAGAAAAGTGGTGCAAAATAACTATGCATCCTCTAGCAAAAGTAAGGTTATTTGTTATGTGGCATGTGCTTAAAGATATGTCTGAAAATGATGTATCCACATGGAATGATGATGTATGGTATATCAATTCAGGTGCTTTAAACCATATGACCAATCATAGAGAGTGGTTAAAGGATATGAAAAATCTTGAAAATCCAGGCTTTATTATTGAAACAAGGGATGATACTACTCATCTAATTGCCTATGTTGGAAATGTGTCATTGTCTATGCAGGATGGTAAGGTGAAGTATCTGGAAAATATACTTCATATTCTAAATATTACAAAGAATCTGGTTTCTGTTGGCCAAATGATTGAGTAGGGTTTGTAGGTGCGCTTTAACCCTGATGGTTGTTATGTCAAATAATTTAAAGGTAAGTGCAGGTTGGTTGCAAAAGGAAATAGAGTAGGCATAATGTTTACACTAGATGGTTGTTATGTCAAATACTTTAAAGGTAAGTGCAGGTTGGTTGCAAAAGGAAATAGAGTAGGCATAATGTTTATAGATGTAAATATGCCTAAAGTGAAAGCTGCAATGTTTGCATAGGTATCAAGAGTTATTGCAGATATAGACATTTTGCATATGAGAATTAGGCATGTAAATGTGCAAAGAATAAACTCTATGTAGACTCAAGAAATTGTGATAGGGCTGCCTAACTTTAAGATTGATGGTATGTAGAAAGTATGTGAAGCATGTCAATTTAGAAAGCAAACAAATCATGTATTTCCACATGATAGAAATGTGAGCAGGAATGTACTAGTTGTTGTGCATTCAGATCTATGAGATCCTGCAAACTACATCTATGGGTGGCGCTCTAGGTATTATATAACATTCATTGATGACCGGTCACATGGGTGGTAAGGAGAAGAGTGAAGTTTTCACTCATTTTTAGAATTTTAGAGTGGATGAAAAGCAGAGAGGAAAGCATGTAAAGTGTCTAAGGTTAGATGGAGGGGGAGAGTACTTCTGTAACGAGTTCTCTGATTTTTTGTAGAAGAATGGCATTCAAAGACAGTTTACATGTAGATACACTCTACAGCAAAATGGAGTTGCTAAGCGGAAAAACAGGCACATTGCAGAGATAGCACGAGCATTGGACAGAGAAGAATATGCCACATAAATGTAGGGATGAAGCTATTTCTACAGCAGTTTATATCATGAACATGACTCCTACTCAGCCGTACATGATGTAACACCATAGGAGAAATTCAGTGGTGGTAAGAAACCTGATTTGTCTCACTTGAAAGTTTTTGGATGCATTGTCTATGTGCGTGTGCCAGATGAGTTGTGTATGAAGTTGGATCTAAAGGTAGAAAAATGTGTGTTTATTGGATATTCGCTTGAGAAAAAAGGATATAGATTCTATAACCCTACTACACATGAGTTGAGGGTAAGAAGAGATGTTATGTTTGATGAAATGAATAGCTAGTATGCTACTAAGAAAGATGTCATCAGGTTGATATACCTGGAAATGTGATTACACAGAATGTAAGTCAACAATCATAGTCATTGAGTGAACCTAAGTCCTCTTATATTGGGTCTATGATAGACCATGGCAGGCTACACCAAAAT
Source organism: Cibotium barometz (assembly GCF_041138505.1). Lineage (NCBI taxonomy): Eukaryota > Viridiplantae > Streptophyta > Polypodiopsida > Cyatheales > Cibotiaceae > Cibotium > Cibotium barometz. The sequence goes on along the minus strand of NC_141049.1, from coordinate 57,713,789 downwards.
ACCAGTCCTGAAAATGCAGTTGGTACATCACGTAAAGGCAAAGAGAAGGTTGGTGAGCCTCTTGGTATACCCGACTTTTCTGTAGGGCATTCTTTTATTAATGGAGAGTCTAGTAGCTCGGAGAAGAGACTTGATGATGAGCTTGCGATTTTAGCTATCAGAACACCTGGTGTAAGAAAGGCAAGAGAAGCTGCAAAAATGCTAGGTAGTGATCATGGACAACGTAGGTCAGGGAGATTTAGAAAACCTATTCGATAGGTTAACATACGATGGTTATGTGGCTCATCATTATGCATACTATGGCAAAAGTTGTGCAAGATATTGAACCCACATGCCTTGAAGAAGCTGTTGGGAATGTATATTGGGAGAAAGCTGTGGATAAAGAAATTGCTATATTGGATGCAAATGAGACTTGGGACTTGGTGCCATTGCTTGAGGATAAGAAGGCTATTGGATGCAAGTGGGTGTACAAAATAAAGCACAACTCAGATGGAAGTATTAGCACAGGTATATAGCAAGATTGGTTGCCAAAGGTTATGCTCAAACTTATGGCATTGATTATGAGGAGACATTGAGCCCTGTTGCCAAGATGGCAACAATTGAAAAGATGCAGGGGGGAAGAGAGCTTGAGCTCTTGCAAGCACACACACACACTCACAAAACCCTAATAGAGAACACACAAGGTGAGAGGCTGAAAATCTTCTTCTTCTCTACTCAACACTCAACACACCATATACAAGATAAGAGTACACACAATATGAAAGGTACTCAACCAATACATACACGGGTTCTCTATAATGTGAACCCGACTAAATGAGCTGGCGCTATAACTATGCCAGTCTCTAGAGTGGCTGTCACACAGCCTGTCATCCCACTGGCCGCATATCACCCAAGATCTCACCAACCATGCCAGTGGTGTAAGTGTGGGGCCTATCCCCCAGGCGGGTCATCAGTGTCCACCGCCTCACTAGAGCTCGATATCTCAACACTCCCCCTCGAGCTCAACTCCATCTCATGTACACCAAGCGAAGCTCTGAATCTGCGGAGCTTCTCTGTACCCAATGCTTTGGTGAAGATGTCAGCTACCTGATCCTCTGTGCTGACATAAACAAGGTCAAGGTCTCCTGCCAAGACCTTCTCTCTGACGAAGTGGTAGTGAACCTCTATGTGCTTCGTACGAGCATGAAAGACTGGGTTCCTGGCCAACTGTATACTGCTAATGTTGTCACAGAAAATGACAACTTGTCTATCCAGTGATAGACCCAAATCTGCAAGTAGCTTTCTCAACCAAGCTACCTCACATGCTGCCATAGCAGCTCCTCTGTACTCGGCCTCTGTACTCGATAGAGCAACCGTAGGCTGCTTCTTGCTGCTCCAAGTCACAGCAGCACTCCCCAAAGAAAACATGAATCCACTGGTAGATCTTCTGTCTGAGATACTACCAGCCCAATCAGCATCTGTGTACCCATGTACACATATCTCTGTCCCAGTCTCATAGAATAGTCCACAATGCAAAGTAGACCTCACATACCTCAGTATGCGTCTCACTGCATCCAAATGCGGTTTCCGTGGAACCTGCATAAACTGACTCACCAACCCAACAGCATAGCTCAAATCTGGTCTGGTGATCGTCATGTAGATCAAACTTCCTACTATGCTCCTGTACATAGTAGGATCCTCCAAGATCTCTCCTGAATCTGCACTCAACTTGCCATTCTGATCCAATGGCACAGAAATAGGCTTACAGCCTGTCATACCATACTTGGACAACATGTCCAAGCCATACTGTCTCTGCAGTAATCCAATACCATGTGGTGACCTAATCACCTCAATGCCCAAGAAATATCTGAGCTCCCCCAGATCCTTCATCTCGAACTTCTGTCTAAGCAAGATCTTTACATCAAAGATCTCTGCATCATGGTCCCCCATAATGATCAAGTCATCTACATAGATGACAACAAGCACAACTCCTCTATCACCATGTCTCACATACAATGAGAAATCTGCATTGGCTACATGAAAACCAATAGTGACAAGATATTCAGAAATCTTGTCAGACCATGCTCTTGGTGCTTGCTTTAAGCCATACAAGGCTTTCTTCAACCTGCAAACATGCTCGGGGTGACCCACATCCTCATAACCAGGTGGCTGCAACATATACACCTCTTCTTGCAAATCCCCATGCAAGAATGCATTCTTTACATCCATCTGATGTAAAGACCATTTCTTTGACGCAGCCACTGCTATCACAACTCTCACCGTTGCCATCTTGGCAACTGGGCTGAAAGTTTCCTCATAATCAATCCCATATGTCTGCGCATATCCTTTGGCTACCAATCTAGCCTTGTACCTGTTTATGCTTCCATCACTGTTATGTTTAACTTTGTACACCCACTTGCATCCAATGGCTTTCTTGCCTTCAGGCAATTGCACTAAATCCCAAGTTTCATTTCCATATAGTGCATCCATCTCCTCATCCATAGCTTTCTCCCAATTCACATTTCCAACAGCCTCATCAATGCATGTGGGCTCAACAACCTGCACAACCTTTGCCATATATGCATAGTGATGTGCCACATAACCATCATATGTAAATCTCTGCACAGGGTTCTTCACTCTCCCTGATCTTCGCAGCTTTTCATTCATGGATTCCATAGCCTTCTTTACACCAGGTGTTCTCATAGCTGGGATCCCAAGCTCCTCATCAAGGCTCATATCCGAGCCACTAGACTCTCCATCAACATGAGAATGTCCTGCAGAAATGTCAGGCATACCAAGGGGCTCAACCACTTTCTCTTTTCCTTTACGTGATGTACTAACCACATTTGCAGGACTGGTATTATGACGCAGCCTGCCACTCCATGGTCTATCAACAGACCCACTAGATGAGGACTCTCCTGGTCCACTCAAAGACTGTGATTGCTGACCTGCATTCTGTGCAACCACACTTCCACTCACATCAGCCCCAACAGCTTCTTTTTCAGCAGCATACCAGCTGCTCATCTCATCAAACACAACATCCCTGCTTACCCTCAACTCACGTGTAGTAGGGTTATAACACCTGTATCCCTTTTGCTCAAGGGAGTATCCAATAAACACACATTTTTCAGCTTTCGGATCCAGCTTAGTTCTCAGCTCATCTGGCACATGCACATATGCAATGCATCCAAAAACTTTCAGATGAGACAAATCTGGTTTTTTGCCAGTAAACCTCTCCTCTGGAGTTACATCATGTATGGCTGCAGTTGGAGTCCTGTTCATGATGTATACTGCTGTAGAAACAGCCTCAGCCCAATAGCTATGCGGCATATTCTTCTCTTCCATCAATGCTCGCGCAATCTCAGCAATGTGCCTGTTTTTCCGCTCAGCAACTCCATTTTGCTGCGGAGTGTATCTGCATGTATACTGTCTCCGAATACCATTCTTCTTCAAGAATTCAGAGAACTCATTGGAGAAGTATTCTCCCCCTCCATCTGACCTTAGGCACTTGACATATTTCCCTGTTTGCTTTTCAACCAAAACTCTGAAATTCTGAAAGTGAGTGAACACCTCACTCTTCTCTTTCATGAAATATACCCACACTTTCCTTGTGTGGTCATCAATGAAAGTGACATAGTACCTGCAGCCTCCCATAGACACGGTCTTCGTAGTACCCCATACATCTGAATGCACAACATCTAGTGCATTTCTGCTCACATATCTGTTACGTGGAAACACATGCTTTGTTTGTTTCCCAAATTGGCATGCTTCACAGATTTTATGCATACCTTCCACTTTAAATTTTGGCAGCCCTGTCACAATTCCTTTTGTCTGCATAGACTTCAATCTCTGCACATTTACATGTCCTATTCTTTTATGCCATATGTCTGTGTCTGCAACAACTCCTGAACCATTTGCAAACATTGCAGCACTCATTTCAGGCATGTCTACATCCAACGTAAACATTCTGCCCACTCTGTTGCCTTTTGCAACCAACCTGCACTTGTCTTTAAAATCTTCAACATAACATCCATCAGGGTTAAACCGAACCTGCAAACCCTGCTCAATCATCTGGCCAACTGAAACCAGATTCTTTGTTATGTTCGGTACATGAAGTACATCTGCAAGGTACTTCACTTTGCCATCCTGCATAGACAATGGCACATCTCCAACGTGGGCAATTGGATGAGCAGTGTCATCCCCTGTTTCCACAAAACCTGGTCTTTCCGGGTTTTTCATCTCCTTGAACCACTCCCCATGACTTGTCATGTGGTTCGAAGCGCCTGAATCCACATACCATACATTATCTTTTTGTGCTGCATCAACATTTTCAGACATGGCATTCACAACATGCTGCATAACAAACAACCTTTCATTATCCTCATTATTTCTGCTTGAGGATGCATAGTTGTTTTGCTGCACTTTCCCATTTTGCATGTCAGCTTGCTTCTTATAACATTCTGACTGCACATGTCCAGGCTTACCACAATAATAACATTCACGTGCATCATTATATTGCCTTTGCCAATTTCCACGGCCTCTTTGACTCCCCCTGCCTCTGAATTTGCCTCTTCCACCTGCGTGTTGTTGTTGTTGTTGATTCTGGGACTGTTGTTGTTGCTGCTGCTGCTGGCCATAATTCTGATTACCTGTTCGGCCACCTCCTTGACCGCGTCCACGGCCTCCTCTACCTCGTCCTCTTCCTGAACTCGTGTAGAAGGCCTGTTGCTCTGAACTGTTTTTGCTTTGTGAAGACTGTTGGTCTTCACCCAAGCTCTTCTCTTCGATAATCAGCATAGACACCAAATCTGTAAAGTTGGGAATGTTTTCCCGAGTCTGAATAGACGTCTTGAACGCCTTGTATTGTGGCCCGAGACCACGTAGACAGACTTCCACCTTGTCATCATCATCTACTGACACACCAATAGATGCAAGGGATTCCACAATACCCTTTATCTTCAACGCATAGTCATTCACAGACATGCTCTTTTTCTCCACAGTATGAAGTTCATTCTTCAACTGTATCTTACGTGCCTTGGTATTTGTTTCATACAGCTTTACCAAGGTGTCCCACGCCTCCTTGGGGGACTTGGCATCCTGAATGTGCCCAATCATGGTGTCCTGTATACTAATGGAAAGCCAATACATAACCTTCCTGGCTCCTTGGTTCCAGTCTTTAAACTCTTTCACATCTGCAGCAGTCGGATTTATATCCGGTATCTCCGGTGCCTCTTCATGCTCGCCTTCTATGTAGTCCCAATAGCCTTTTCCCATCAGGAAATTCGTCAACCTGAACCTCCAAGCATGGAAGTTATTCTTATCCAGCTTCTCAGCCACAATCTGTGTTATGCCATCATTAGACATCTTGCCAAACACACAATTTTACCAGAAACTGCACTCTGGTTTTTCCTGCACAAATGCTGTATTTTCTGCAGCGGTACTGTTGTACTCTCAAATGTCACAACCAGTGACTTCAATGTGCATACATACACCCAATGGCAACTGTAGACCTCTTGCAGCACCCACAGTGTCTGCACAGTCAATCTGTCTTCCTGCAGTTCTTAAAACAAAGTTCTGCAGAGAATCGATGACTTACCCGCAGTGCTTGAAATCGCCTGCTTTCTGAAAAACGGAGGTCCAGACGCGCCCGAAACGCGATTTCGGCCCGAAAAATTTAGTCCGTAGGACTGTATGGTTGCCCTATAGCTTTACTCCCGCGAAGAAAGCTCCTCAATCAGAGATCGTTGCCGGTGCCTCCCGTAGAGCTCCCGACAAGGGTGTAGTCACCAACACAAATAGGGAAGAGTAGTTGAAGCTCTTACCCTCGTACCGCTTCCTGTGGTTCTCTTGCTTGCAGCTCAGCCCTTAGCACGAACCAGGCTCTGATACCATGAAAAGATGCAGGGGGGAAGAGAGCTTGAGCTCTTGCAAGCACACACACACACTCACAAAACCCTAATAGAGAACACACAAGGTGAGAGGCTGAAAATCTTCTTCTTCTCTACTCAACACTCAACACACCATATACAAGATAAGAGTACACACAATATGAAAGGTACTCAACCAATACATACACGGGTTCTCTATAATGTGAACCCGACTAAATGAGCTGGCGCTATAACTATGCCAGTCTCTAGAGTGGCTGTCACACAGCCTGTCATCCCACTGGCCGCATATCACCCAAGATCTCACCAACCATGCCAGTGGTGTAAGTGTGGGGCCTATCCCCCAGGCGGGTCATCAGTGTCCACCGCCTCACTAGAGCTCGATATCTCAACAACAATGAGAGCTGTTATTGTAGTGGTTGCATTAAAAGGATGGGTTTTACATCAAATGGATGTTAAGAATGCGTTCTTGCTACATGGAGATTTGCAAGAAGAAGTGTATATGGATCAGCCACACCAAGTTATGAAGACATGGGTCTCCCCGATTTTGTATGCAAGTTGTGAAACAGCATGGCATGAGATACTTTCTTAGCATTGAGGTTATTAGGACAGCCAAGGACATATGGCTATCACACAGAGACAGTACGCATTGGATATGCTGTCCAAATATGGTATGGCTGGTAGTAAGACAATTTCTATGCCACTAGATTCAAATGACAAGTTGAGTGTAGTTGCAGGTGAGATTTTGGAAAACCCCACTATGTACAAGAAGATAATGGGTAGCTTGATCTACATGACGATCACCAAGCTAAATTTGAAAGTCCTATACAGTTGGATTGAAAGTTCTATACATTTGGATTGAAAGTTCTATACACGGATTGGAGAGGTAGTTTATGCTGGTTCCTCGAAAGCCACACTTGGATGGTGTGAGGAGCCCATTGTGCTATGTGAAGTCTACATTAGACTATGGTCTCTTTTATGAGGCTCGTACAAAGTTGCAGTTGTTTGGATACACCGATGTAGATTGGGCTGGTAGTATCGCAGATAGGAGATCTACCAGTGGATTTATGTTCTCCTTTTTGGGAGTGGTGTTGTGACATCGAGTAGTAAGAAGCAGCCCCAATAGTTGCCTTGTCGAGTACGAAGGCAGAGTATAGGGGTGTTGCAATGGCAATATGTGAGGTACTTTGTTGCGCAAGCTACTTGGTGATTTGGGAGTGCAGGTTGACAGGCAGGTTTTCATCTATTGTGACAACCTTAGCAGTATACAGTTGGTGATGAGGAACCCAATTTTTCATGCATAGACCAAACACATAGAGGTCCACTATCACTTCATCAGAGAGAAGGTCTTAGCAGGAAATATTGATCTCATGTATATTAGCACAGAGGAGCAAGTAGCTAACATTTTCATGAAAGCCCTAGGATAAGAGAAGCTTCATAGATTCTGGACTATGCTTGGAGTCCTAGAGATGGAGTTGAGCTTGAGGGGGGGGAGTGTTAAGATGTCAAGCTCAACATGAGCTAACACTTATGATATGCTTGGGACCGTTTTTGCCACTTATATCATTGGCATGTTTGGTAGGATGTTGACATGATAGATCTTCACCACCACTGATTCTATAGTTGGACTGCACCAGCTACTAGTCCATCACTGAGTTATGGCATACTTATCTTGCCAGCTCACTCACTTAGTGTATTCACATTATGGACCACATGTATATAGTACTTTAGTACTTTAATATGTTGTATATCTTTTATCTCTTTTGTAGAACTCTTTTGTTAAGAAGAAGAAGAACAACAAATTTTCAGCCTCATCTTGTGTGTTCTCTTCTAGGATTTGTGTAAGCGTGTGTGCTTGCAAGAGCTCAAGCTCTCTTCCTCCCTGCATCTTTTCACAATGCACATACCTTAGCAATTCAATGGTCAATCTAATGATGTTCTTAATTGTGTGAATTATTTAGTAATTAGATCCTCTTAATCATCCCAAAAGGGAAAAAATTTAGTGAGAGGATTAACCTTAGATTCGTAATTAGTGAAAGAGTTAATCTTAGATTCAAAATTAATGGTTAATTAGAGCCACGTAATTATCTGAAAAGGATAAAAGATTTTTCTATAACTTAGTGATTCGGGTTAATCTTGGATTAAGGCCGAATCACTATTTTCTATACAAATTATTAGTGGCTAATGTGTATTAAGCCTTGATCACTTTTTTTACAACTCACTATCAATAAGAAGATACCTAGTGAGTTGGATAGGATCCACAGTTGGGTATCATTTATAAGATGTGAAACACGGGTGTAAGAAAGTGCCATAAAGTGTTGTTTTTGCCTCCCTCTTTACTTTTTGAAAGAGGGGTGTCAGAAGGTGTCATAAAGTGTTTTGTAAACCTTCCACTTTCCTTTTTTGGCAAGATCTCATCTTTACACGAAATTGAAAATCGAAACCATCCCTTGCACATAAAATGAATTCAAAAACCATTATAAAATCTCAAAAAAGATACGTCGATGGTGGCTTAAGGTGGTTTAAAATACCAGAGATAATCACGTGTGAAAAATTTAAAGTTTTCACACCATGGAAAACCCCAAAAATATTAAGATACTTAAGTTGATGGTGGCATGAAAAAGCAGAGATATTCACATGTGAAAACTCAAGTTTTTCGCGATCGTGAACCAAAACACTTGAAAAATAAAATTGAGATACTCACATTAATGGCGATAGAAAAATCAGATATATTCACACGTGAAAGACTGAAGTTTTTCACAGACTGAAGTTTTTCACTGCTGTGAAACTCTATTTGGAGCACAAGCTAAAACCTCAAAGATTAATCTTCTCATAAAATGTTTTGAGCTTGAGATGAAGAGGGGAGAAACCATATCTACTCATCTCAATGCAATGAAGAGTATCTTGTCTCAATTAACAGGTATAAAAAAACCTATAGAAGAAGATATTGCTATAGTAGTACTCCTCATCAAAAGCTTGCCTAATGAAGACTATGGTACCTTGGTCACTACTCTTTGACTCCTACGTGCCAACCTTGGTCGACATTTAAGCCTCTGTTCTTGAAGAAGAGAAGAAGCACACAAATAAAGTAGAACATCCACCCACCATTGAAGGAGCCTACTACACCAAACAAGACAAGAGACAACCATTCAAATTAAAAGGCAAGCTGAGTGCATCTTTTGTGGGGCAGAACTAATCACATTGACAAAGACTACTATTACAAAAAGAAGGCACAAGGAAACCTTGTTAAAGAAGAAGAAGAAGGGTCAACCTCTACATCAACCGAAGTTTCCAACATAGTTCAAGATGATTGGACATTCTGAAAAGGTCTTCACCTTAATCAATCCACTTCTTATTATATTCCTAAAAATCCTAAATCTTAGTTGGTAAATCCAAATAGGTCTCAAGGGACATCATTTGGAGGGGAGATTTGTTGGGTATGTCTAAAAGATGATCACTCTCGATTAGACTTGGGCAGTAGCATTGAGGGTGTGAAACACCTCTAGGACTAAGCATTAGTTTTTGAGGTTACAATGAGTAACCAAAGATTAAAGCATCAAGACATTCACCCTTGCATGAATCTAGGAAATGACTATTGGCGGCTGGACAGCCACAACCGGTCAGTGCCGCCGGATGTCAGAGCTGGTGAGCGGGCACACTTTATTATAGGGGTAGGCATGCCTAGGTTAGGTGGTGTTCACCTATGTGTATTCATTCATTCACGACTATGGATTTTGTGAGAGCTGCAATGGATACTTTTTAGTTTCTCTATGTTTTTCCTTTCTTTTGTTTTTCTCTCTGTTAGGGCAAGAAGGCTGCTAACACATTGGCGACCAAGATGCTAGTAACCCTAGCTACAACACGATGACGCTGGGTGTGGAAGAAGAAGCATGATGTAAGAAAAAGAAGCCATCGTTCTCATTCCCTCAATCGCAAAAGGCTCATATGAAGTGGGGTATTAGCTATCTGGCTTCCTCGGTGAGGGGGTCGTGCGAAGGCAACTACCCATTCAATGGGGTAGTTCTGCAATCTGTGGGAGACCTTCGTAGGCAACGGGTGCAAATAGGCCCTCTATTCAGCTAATGTGCGCATAAGGCAGATAGAGAGGAGGAGCATGTGACAACCTTTGAACTTGTAAAAAGACGCAGAGATGCAAGAATGGGAAGCCATCGATCTCTTCTCTTGTTCCCTCAAGCGCACTAAACTCCTCTTCGCTCTCTCCATCTACGCACGGTGTTGGTGGTTTTTGCAGGAGAGCAAAGCTTTTCATCAAAAGAGAAATCATTCTTTGCCTCTCCATTCTTCACTAGGGTATGCTCGGGTTCCCGTTACATTTTTCGCTAGGTTACTCTAGCATTGCCCTTCTGCGGCCCAAAGAAGGGCTCCCCGTTTACCTGCGGAACAGGCATTTGCAGTGTTAGCAGAAGAGTCGATCTGATAATTCATGACACGATTTATGACATAACCTTGTGGATTCCCCATCACCCCGTAAGCCACCCCGACTGCTAATTCCGCACTCCACCCAGCATCCGCATCCGCGTTCCGCACCCAGACTGTTGCTTCCGCAAGACAGTCGGATTGCCGATTCCGAATGCAAGCCCAACTTCCAGCGATTCTCCATCTGCCACCTTGATTCTGCACCCTGACTCGTTGACTCCAACACCCCCCTTGCTAATCCCAGAATACTCCGCTTGCTAATCCGGAACACGGATCATTCTTCCGTGTGACCCGGAAGGCGGATCATTCCACCTGCTGCATCCGACGGCGGAGCCGATTGGTTAGAACGGGGGGTGGAAATCCAACACCGAGGTCAGACACGGTAGATTTTCTGAAAGTTGGGACGTAGACAGTATGTGCCTTTCTTGTACAGCTCCAGACCGTCTGCATGCGCATGTGACATGGTAACCTGAGTAAGCAAACAAAGAAGCACAAAGGCAACAAGAGAAATGCTCGAACGGGCCATTTTGGGAGCTTAGAAGGCAACGATGAGCTTCAATGTGGGACTACGAAGCTATACATAGCTGCACAGGCACATGATAAGGCAAAGCTGAGCACAGGTGAAGCGGAGTCAGAGGTCCTATAACCAGCACTCGGATGCAAGGGTGATGCCGAGTTTATGGCTGAGTAGTCAGGTGATGTTGATTTGTTCAAAGTCTAGTCCGGCGTGGATTCAGTATGTGTTGCAAACACTATGTTAGTGCCGAGTAAGACTTGGATAATGGGTCGGAGAGCATGCAAACATTGTGGCAACAAGCAGCATTGGTCTAGGGAATGTGTGATCTAAAGGCATTGTGGCCAACATGGCTATGGAACCAATGACTTATACCATGTACATGGGCAATGTGGATTCCAGGGTCACAGCTCTCGGGTGTACCCAAATGCATTGTTGGAGCAGTTTGAGGGTGTGCAGCACAACGATGGCTCAAGCAGAAGAATGCACGCGATATTGACCGCCTTCTGAAGAGTTAAAGGAGCTAAAGCACTTTCTCAAAAATGTTTCCTCAGACGTGGAATGGCATTCCCAACACCCTCGAAGAGGAGACTCCTTGCTGCATGATATAGCATGGACATCATTTGCAATGGAACACCTCTTGTCAGATGTCAAGCATGCAATTGCAGACCTCAAGGATGAAGAAAGTCATTCGGACAGTAGCTTAGAGAGTGACTTTGAGGCTTTTGAGGCTGATCCAGATGCTGGCTATGGTTGTCATGATAATGGAGTGGATATGGCTGTGATTGAGCATCCAAATGAGGAACTTTTGGCTGCCCAAAATGTCCTTGAAGAGCATGGTAATGATCAGCACATCATATTGATTATATTCCCCATGTTAGTGATGGTACATGGCCAGCAATCCGTCAAAGCAAGATTTTGCAGAGTCTCCATCCTCAGCACAGTTGATGGCAGCTTTACTGGATGATCCAAAGGAGGAGGCTCTTGCTATACAGATGATGTATGTGGGGAAGGGTTACCTTGGGATCCTTTCAATTTGGTTGATGATAACCCGATGGCATTGGTGGCAACCCGCACGTAAATGCCCCGTTTGCATACAGTAGTGGCAAATGCTCATGAATACGGTTCATGGTGATTCCGCTGACCTCGTGGCTCATCCGGAATATGTGGTTACCAAACAAAACGAAGGGGAATTAGTAGAGATTGCTCACAGGAGCTGAAAAAAATCTGAATATGTAGTGAAAGTTGCTCAGAGTCCTGGTGGATATGGCAGGGATCTTGATTCTTGACTTTATCCTTGCGAAGTGGAAAGCTTATGTGATATACATTCCATTGAGTCATGGTCATCAGATGCTACCCAAGAGAATGGAGGACCATGTGCTGATGTAGTTGTTAATATCATTTTGGATTAACAATTATGCTCCTCCATTTGAAGACATTAATAAGTGTCATGCAAAGGCACTATAATGTTGTACATTATGAGATATTGGTCACCCAAGGTCTTAGTTAGTAAGTTTTGGGCGCCCAAGTGTGAATAAGGGCCAATTGTATATAAGGTATTTTATCATAAAATGAATGGACACAATCCTCCTTTACGCTATGAGAACTCTTGTCTTGTCTTGTGAGAGAGTGTAAGAGTGTACTCTAGTGCATGTGCCTTCTCTATGCATGCTTGGGTAGAGGAGTGAGAGAGATTGCCTTGTGTGTGGTGGTGTGAGCGACTCTACAGTGACAGTGTGGAGGTGGAGCTTGGAGGATTGGAGCTTTTCGAAGCAAGCTTGGAGACCTCAAGGGACGTGAACTCGGAGCATTGGTAAGTCCCTAACGATGGTTATTGTCTATTGCTTCATCCATTGGTGAATGTTAAGAGTTATCTCTTTGGAGGTGTGGTAGCCCATAACATTTTTGGCGTTGTTGAAGGAAAACACCATTGTTTCTTCCGTTCTCCTTGAGTTTCAACTCCCACTATACAAGTTTCATCGTTTCCTTTGCATTTAGGAAGTGCATTGTGTAAAGAATGAATGGATAAGGGTTGAGTGGAAGTGAAGATTTGTTAGAAATTGTTTGTTTTTGGTGTGGGGGTGAGTACTTAGGTGACCCTAGAGGAAAGCTACACCATTTTTTCTTTTAATTTTGATGTTTGTATCACTAAACTTGCTAGCATGAACGAGCAAGTGTGATATTCTATTTTTTGTTTAAAAAAAAAATCCATAAAATCACAAAAATAAGGAGTCATTGGTTGTGCTTTGAACCTGCATTACACTCCTTACTACTAGCACAACCATTTTGGAGCGTCTAGATAGGTAATTTACACCCAATCTTAACTCTGTCGCTCGCGGGAGCTTAGCACGTGAAAGTGCAGGAAAACGGTTCACGACATGAACCATTCCGTGCTATCTCATGACATGAACTACTTCCGTAATCAGTGCCGCAAATTGTGGGATTATCTTGCTAAAAATAGGGTACCTTATCCTGACAACGGATCCTATGGAATCTTATCCTGTGAATTAGTAAAAAATAGTTCACGACGTGAACTGTCTACCTTTAACACTATATTCGTGAGTTTGGGAATTTCCCAACTCCCATTTTTTGAATACTAAAAAGGTGGGACCTGGATAACATGCCTATAAGTTTCTCAAAACCATATCATGTGACCTATTGTTGAAAAGCGCTTGGAAAATGGAATCTAGTGAGCTATAGAGCGCTCAATTTGGAGTAACGGTGTTCAAGTTATGATTAATCCAAAGATTTGACCACGTGTCCCAAACTACTGAGAAATTCCCATATTCCCCAATATGGTGTTCTTTTCACGGCGTGAGCCATTTACTACTTCATGACGTGAACTGTCAGTGACGACGGATATAATTCATGAACCAAGAATTGTCGGTTAAAGTTAGGAAAGTGCCTCTATTACGCAAATTGAGACCAACCAACTCAGATTAGGACAACACAGACCTGAAATCCAAAGTGACGTTTGAACACATGAAAGTGCAGGAAATAGTTCACAATGCGAACCATTTATGGTTTCACGACATGAACCATTCCCTGCTATCTCACAATGTAAACTGCTATCTGCAGTCTCATGGCCTAAAAATTTAGATCAGTAGAACCCTATGAAAATTTATTTGGGGTAGTGATTTAGCCTATCAAATCATATTCTCATGCACTTGAGGTCAGGTAAACTCATTAGAGACGACCTTACTCCCGACGATAGTGCATTGAACCAAAAAGGATCTTCCTATCAAAAGAGTGTTAGTTCAAGCCACCCTGCGAGCACTCAATTGAGTGTTTCGGCTTAGAGAAATCTAACCACCATTGATACAAGTAGTGAAGAGTCCATGCAATAAGGGCTACGATTCTCTAGGATTGGAGAGGAAGAAAAATCATCTTCCCCCTATAAGAGGTATCTTTGACATAGCCAGGGGAGTTTTTGGTCTCCAAACCAGCAACAATGATGAAGCACAATCTGTGGGTACAGGCCTGCCAACCAACACTACAAGGTCTAAGACTAGAAGTACCAACCTAGCCTTCGCGTTCTTGGCTGTCTAACTAACACTGTGAAGATCAGTGGAACTCCCAGGTTGAGGAGAGACAAGGAAGTGTGGCCAAGACCGGTCAAGTCTTCTTCCCAACCCTCAGAAGAAGTAGAATTAGACTTGAAGAGGGCTGAAGTAGAGCAACAACTATGAGTATTGAGCTTAAGGAAACAAGAGCTCGATACTCGAAGAATAAGGGCTGAACAAAAGGAAATGGAAAATTTAAATCCATTTCAATCATGTGATAAGGAACTAGAAATGTTTAGGAATGCCACTGATGGTATGGAATTGGGTATGATTGAGGGAGCAATCCCAAATCTAGAACCCATTAATGAAGAGCCAAGAGAAGAGGAAGAATTTGATACCCAAGGTGAAGGGGATAATTTACCCAGGGAAATTATTGAAGTTGAGAACTGCATGTACACAAAGGAAGGCATAGAGCAAATGATCAATCATCCCACATTCTTTTGCAGGACATGGATCTCTTAATTCAATAAAGATGGGCGGAGTCTGCTAATAATGAGCCTGGCCATGATGAGTTGGCGAAACCTACCCATAGACCAGAAATGCCTAGAAGAGGCAATGCAGGAAGATGATGAGGTCTAGGTAGGGGGTAGCTCCTTGAAGACCAATGGCAAATCCAAATGTAGATCTTAATGTGGCCACAAGGGCAAATTTACTTAATATGGCTCTAGAAATGGGCTAAGGAATGGTTAGGGAACTAGGCATTGCTCTAGAATCCAGATCATCCCAAATGAAGCCACTTATCATTTCCAAGCTTATACAAAAGTTCTCAAGGGATGGGGACCTGATCCAACATGTTGAGATCTTTGAATCCACATGCGAAACTTGTGAGTGATGTGACCATGATTCATGCCTTTTCACTGACCTTAGAAGGAAAGGCTCATCAATGGTTTCGAACCCTAAAGCCAAAAGATAAGATCAACTTCAATAGGCTCAAGAATGTGTTCGTGCCAAGCTTTGCCCGAAGTGGTGACAGATGGAGTCCTGTGGCATAGCTGCATAATATCAAATAAAAATAAAATGAATTTATGAAAGACTATGTATCCCGGCTCAAGCACTTGAATTCAAGATGTAAGCTACGAGAGAGGCTAACTGATGATCAATTATTGCCCTTTTCCAGAGAGGAGTCCGAGATCATAAAATGCATGATTATCTAGTATTAGCTCGACTGGCTACTCTAGATGCATCCTGTAAGTTGGAAATCAAATATCAAGACAATATGCTTGAATTGCCACAACCTGAAGATGTCAAGGCAGCTTCTGCTGTGCCACAACATTGCAAGTCTCAAGTCACCACCAAGGCACAGGAACTCGAAGAAAACAAGTGGGGAACATAACTATGGACGAACTTAGTAATGCTATACTGAACAAAATAAAAGTCAAGGATGGAAGAGAAGCATTAGGGCATGGGCATGCTCATCTCTACACTTAGAGAGATCTTCTACGTGCAGAATGAATCACACCACTACACCGAATGCCCTCCATTAAGAGTAAGGCCACTACTCTATTGTGCTCATTGTTTGAAATTATGGAACCATGACACTTCCATGTGTATCCAAGATTCCAAACTATAGCACAACTGCCGGCACCCAGAATGCCACTGGCCTTACCAGCACCACCAATGCAAATCAATGTGGCTGCAGGCTAGCCAAACACATCCTATTTACCAAGGGGATGTTCCCAGATACAGGACACATCACCTCTGTGAGCCACCTGTTCTACCGCCACAACCACCATAGGCTAGAATCAACCAATTGTTAATTGAGGAGCCATTAGACGAGGGTGAGATGGTGCATGAGGTAGATATTAATAGTGAGTACTATGAGGAGGCTGCGGAGATTGTGCGAGAATTTTATGTCTTACAAAATAACACGCCAATTCCAGTGTTCCAAACCACGATACAATAGTGGGTGAATGCATGGTATGGGGGCTCATATAGCTGTGTCCATGGACACTAGCTATTGCGCTATATTTCAAGGGTTTGTTTATGTTTACAAAGTCATAAAAAAAATTAATTTATATTATATGTATAATGGATTTGAAACTCCCACGTAGTGGGGTTGCTACGTGGGTTTCCTCTTTCTTCAGAAGCCTTTATTGCTTCCCCCTCCCTCTCTGTACCTATCTCTCTCTGCCCATCTCGAATTTGAAACTCCCACATAGTGGGGTTGCTACGTGGGTTTCCTCTTTCTTCATAGGCCTTTGTTGCT
The DNA here is from genome assembly GCF_041138505.1 of Cibotium barometz. NCBI lineage: Eukaryota > Viridiplantae > Streptophyta > Polypodiopsida > Cyatheales > Cibotiaceae > Cibotium > Cibotium barometz. The sequence goes on along the minus strand of NC_141049.1, from coordinate 57,697,205 downwards.
TCCCCCTCCCTCTCTGTACCTATCTCTCTCTGCCCATCTCCTCGTCCACACACAGAGAGCTATATAGAGAACCTATGTCCATCTCTCTCTCTCTCTCTCTCTCTCTCTCTCACACACACACACACACGCGCGTGCGCGCGCGTGCGCACACGCACACGCACACACACATACACACACACACACACATGCATGAACGCATGCACGTACGCACACACATAGATTAATAGGGCATTTCATATCTACTTGAGTCTATTTCCATATCTATCCTTGGTTTTGTTTAATGGAAGGCAAAGAAGATAGTATAGAGCCTTTAAATCAAGAAGGATGCTCTATTGCACATTTGATGGCTGAAACCAACTCTTCACAGGCACATTTCATTTTATTTCAAGCATGTTCCAATTCTTCAAGAAGAACTCAGCTTCTCACTGAAGATGAACAGGATGCAATTAGAAAGTATGAAGCTTTTATGAAGAGGGATTATCGAAAAAGGCATCGGTTACAGAACCAATCATCACAGGTCATAGACAATGAGGAAGACATTGAATTAAGGAAACAAAAAAGTGCAGAGCACCTAGTTGAGCACATTTTGATAGAGCTAAAACCTTATGGGAAAAATGATAAGGTAGATATCATTAAGCAAGTCCTCAAATAATGAACAGATTCTACCATATAAAAAGGACAAATCAAAAAGTCTCTCTCTTTTGGTCTCTGCAACCAGTAGCACATTACAAGTGTTGAAGACTCCATGATCCTCTCGAATGAATTGTTTTTGAAGCGCAACACTCTAACAATGCTTGTTCATGAATTAAATCACGTTTTCGGATATATGGTGACAAAGAACTCAGCCTTCTTCAAGCTGCAAAGCTTCTTAACATTCACCCAAGAAATCTTTATGCTGCGGTAAGTAGAGCTAGTAGTGATGTGCTCAAGATTCTCCATTGCCACTGGAAGCATATAAAAGAAAGAGTTCCCATTCTAGGCTGACTGAAGAGGTCAAGGAAATAGTAGTGAAATTTTGGACCGAGCATACAAGGGTGTCTCCAAACAAGAAAGATGTTTGTCAGCTTCAAACTGGAAGCAATCAATCGAACATCCGGTACACTTGTTGGATGAATCTCAAGTACATACTCGAACTTCTGTCTAAGCAGGATCTTTACATCAAAGATCTCTGCATCATGGTCCCCCGTAATGATCAAGTCATCTACATAGATGACAACAAGCACAACCCCTCTATCACCATGTCTCACATACAATGAGAAATCTGCATTGGCTACATGAAAGCCAATAGTGACAAGATATTTAGAAATCTTGTCAGACCATGCTCTTGGTGCTTGCTTTAAGCCATACAAGGCTTTCTTCAACCTGCAAACATGCTCGGGGTGACCCACATCCTCATAACCAGGTGGCTGCAACATATACACCTCTTCTTGCAAATCCCCATGCAAGAATGCATTCTTTACATCCATCTGATGTAAAGACCATTGCTTTGACGCAGCCACTGCTATCACAACTCTCACCGTTGCCATCTTGGCAACTGGGCTGAAAGTTTCCTCATAATCAATCCCATATGTCTGCGCATATCCTTTGGCTACCAATCTAGCCTTGTACCTGTTTATGCTTCCATCACTGTTATGTTTAACTTTGTACACCCACTTGCATCCAATGGCTTTCTTGCCTTCAGGCAATTGCACTAAATCCCAAGTTTCATTTCCATATAGTGCATCCATCTCCTCATCCATAGCTTTCTCCCAACACACATTTCCAACAGCCTCATCAATGCATGTGGGCTCAACAACCTGCACAACCTTTGCCATATATGCATAGTGATGTGCCACATAACCATCATAAGTAAACCTCTGCACAGGGTTCTTCACTCTCCCAGATCTTCGCAGCTTTTCATTCATGGCTTCCATAGCCTTCTTTACACCAGGTGTTCTCATAGCTGGGATCCCAAGCTCCTCATCAAGGCTCATATCTGAGCCACTAGACTCTCCATCAACATGAGAATGCCCTACAGAAATGTCAGGCATACCAAGGGGCTCAACCACTTTCTCTTTTCCTTTACGTGATGTACTAATTACATTTGCAGGGCTGGTATTATGACGCAGCCTGCCACTCCATGGTTTGTCAATAGACCCACTAGATGAGGACTCTCCTGGTCCACTCAAAGATTGTGATTGCTGACCTGCATTCTGTGCAACCACACTTCCACTCACATCAGCCCCGACAGCTTCTTTTTCAGCAGCATACCAGCTGCTCATCTCATCAAAGACAACGTCCCTGCTTACCCTCAACTCACGTGTAGTAGGGTTATAACACATGTATTCCTTTTGCTCAAGGGAGTATCCAATAAACACACATTTTTCAGCTTTTGGATCCAGCTTAGTTCTCAGCTCATCTGGCACATGCACATATGCAATGCATCCAAAGACTTTCAGATGAGACAAATTTGGTTTTCTGCCAGTAAACCTCTCCTCTAGAGTTACATCATGTATGGCTGCAGTTGGAGTCCTGTTCATGATGTATACTGCTGTAGAAACAGCCTCAGCCCAATAGCAATGTGGCATATTCTTCTCTTCCATCAATGCTCGCGCAATCTCAGCAATGTGCCTGTTTTTTCGCTCAGCAACTCCATTTTGCTGCGGAGTGTATCTGCATGTAAACTGTCTCCGAATACCATTCTTCTTCAAAAATTCAGAGAACTCATTGGAGAAGTACTCTCCCCCTCCATCTGACCTTAGGCACTTTACATATTTCCCTGTTTGCTTTTCAACCAAAACTCTGAAATTCTGAAAGTGAGTGAACACCTCACTCTTCTCCTTCATGAAATATACCCACACTTTCCTTGTGTGGTCATCAATGAAAGTCACATAATACCTGCAGCCTCCCATAGATATGGTCTTCGTAGGACCCCATACATCTGAATGCACAACATCTAGTGCATTTCTGCTCACATATTTGTTACGTGGAAACACATGCTTTGTTTGCTTCCCAAATTGGCATGCTTCACATATTTTCTGCATACCTTCCACTTTAAATTTTGGCAGCCCTGTCACAATTCCTTTAGTCTGCATAGACTTCAATCTCTGCACATTCACATGTCCAATCCTTTTATGCCAAATGTCTGTGTCTGCAACAATTCCTGAACCATTTGCAAACATCGCAGCACTCATTTCAGGCATGTCTACATTCAACGTAAACATTCTGCCCACTCTGTTGCCTTTTGCAACCAACCTGCACTTGTCTTTGAAATCTTCAACATAACACCCATCAGGGTTAAACCGAACGTGCAAACCCTGCTCAATCATCTGGCCAACTGAAACCAGATTCTTTGTTATGTTCGGTACATGAAGTACATCTGCAAGGTACTTCACTTTGCCATCCTGCATAGACAATGGCACATCTCCAACGTGGGCAATTGGATGAGCAGTGTCATCCCCTGTTTCCACAAAACCTGGTCTTTTCGAGTTTTTCATCTCCTTGAACCACTCCCCATGACTCGTCATGTGGTTCGAAGCGCCTGAATCCACATACCATACATTATCTTTTTGTGCTGCATCAACATTTTCAGACATGGCATTCACGACATGCTGCATAACAAACAACCTTTCATTATCCTCATTATTTCTGCTTAAGGATGCATAGTTGTTTTGCTGCACTTTCCCATTTTGCATGTCAGCCTGCTTCTTATAACATTCTGCCTGCACATGTCTAAGCTTACCACAATAATAGCATTCACGTGCATCATTATCTTTGCCAATTTCCACGGCCTCTTTGTCTCCCCCTGCCTCTGAATTTGCCTCTTCCACCTGCGTGTTGTTGTTGTTGTTGTTGATTCTGGGACTGTTGTTGTTGGTGCTGCTGCTGGCCATAATTCTGATTACCTGTTCGGCCACCTCCTTGACCGCGTCCATGGCCTCCTCTACCTCGTCCTCTTCCTGAACTCGTGTAGAAGGCCTGTTGCTCTGAACTGTTTTTGCTTTGTGAAGACTGTTGGTCTTCACCCAAGCTCTTCTCTTTGATAATCAGCATAGACACCAAATCTGTAAAGTTGGGAATATTTTTCTGAGTCTGAATAGACGTCTTGAACGCCTTGTATTGTGGCCCGAGACCACGTAGACAGACTTCCACCTTGTCATCATCATCTACTGACACACCAATAGATGCAAGGGATTCCACAATACCCTTTATCTTCAGCACATAGTCATTCACAGACATGCTCTTTTTCTCCACAGTATGAAGTTCATTCTTCAACTGTATCTTACGTGCCTTGGTATTTGTTTCATAAAGCTTTACCAAGGTGTCCCACGCCTCCTTGGGGGACTTGGCATCCTGAATGTGCCCAATCATGGTGTCCTATATACTAATGGATAGCCAATACATAACCTTCCTGGCTCCTTGGTTCCAATCTTTAAACTCTTTCACATCTGCAGAGCAGTCGGATTTATATCTGGTATCTCCGGTGCCTCTTCATGCTCACCTTCTATGTAGTCCCAATAGCCTTTTCCCATCAGGAAATTCGTCAACCTGAACCTCCAAGCATGGAAGTTATTCTTATCAAGCTTCTCAGCCACAATCTGAGTTATCCCATCATTTGACATCTTGCCAAACACACAATTTTACCAGAAACTGCACTCTGGTTTTTCTGCACAAACTGCTGTGTTTTCTGTACAGCGGTACTGTAGTATTCTCAAATATCACAACCAGTGACTTCAATATGCATACATACACCCAATGGCAACTGTAGACCTCTTTGCAGCACCCACAGTGTCTGCACAGTCAATCTGTCTTCCTGTAGTTCTTAAAACAGAGTTCTGCAGAGAATCGATGACTTACCCGCAGCAGTGCTCGAAATCGCCTGCTTTCTGAAAACGGAGGTCCAGACGCGCCCGAAACGCGTTTTCGGCCCAAAAATTTTAGTCCAATCGGACTGTATAGTTGCCCTATAGCTTTACTCCCGCGAAGAAAGCTCTTCAATCAGAGACCGTTTGCCGGTGCCTCCCATAGAGCTCCCGACAAGGGTGTAGTCACTAACACAATAGGGAAGAGTAGTTGAAGCTCTTACCCTCGTACCGCTTCCTGTGGTTCTCTTGCGTGCAGCTCAGCCCTTAGCACGAACCAGGCTCTGATACCATGAAAAGATGCAGGGGGGAAGAGAGCTTGAGCTCTTGCAAGCACACACACACACTCACAAAACCCTAATAGAGCACACACAAGGTGAGAGGCTGAAAATCTTCTTCTTCTCTACTCAACACTCAACACACCATATACAAGATAAGAGTACACATAATATGAAAGGTACTCAACCAATACATACACGGGTTCTCTATAGTGTGAACTCACTTACAAAAAGGAATTGCTAAACTTGATAACTAAAACAAAGTAAAGTAATCTATGGTATTGTAAGTAGAGCCCTAACACTGGCACAGCCCGGTGGCCTGAGCCTGAGTAGGCGGACCCGTTTCCCATAATCCCTTGATCCGACAAAAATTCTTTATTGATTTAGGATAGCAGCTTCCTACTTGATAGCAAACGGTAGTGCCTGGAACCAAATCCAAGGTACCGAACCTACAATCAAGCAAAAAAACCACCATCCCCCTCCTGAAATGCTCCATCCCCTTCATCCTCTGTTGCTGTATTTGTTTCCCAAAATCTCTGCATCATCAGCCAAAGGTCTTGATGTCTTCATCAATTCAAACTAATTTTCCGTCTCCTCAGATGTACTAACCAATCAAATTCTGACCCTTAGCCATATCACCTCCTGCTGCAACCATAGGCGACAATGCCTCTTGTCCTCCTATCTGCATATCCATTGCAAACACACTAGATTCCACTGGAACTGCATCCTTAACCTCCTGCAATGTCTGCTGTAACAATTGATTAGATAGCTTCATATTCTCTGCTTCAAGCTCTTTAATCTGCATGACATATTCCTCATCCACTTTAGAAATAAACATAGCCTTCACCTCCTGATAAGGCTTTCAAATCCATTCCTCCATTTTCAACAGCAAACCTTCCCACAATTCTGATGCATGCTCTGTCATCACTGCTTTCTTCATCACTTCAACATCTTCAGTTGCTATTATCACTCCTTGAACCTGATTCTCTTCCAAGATTTCCCCTTCTAACTCTGCTAATGCAGCAATCCGAGACTGTTAAAACTCGTTCTCTACTTGAACTGCTACCACTTTGTCCATTGTCTGAGTCCACTCAGACCTGCATTCTTGCTTAAACACCTCTGTCCACTGTTTGAACAATGCTGTGGAATTTTGCACACCCAACAACTCCTCCTTATGTTGCTTCCTGAGCTGAACATTCTGCTCCTTCAAGTCCTCTATTTCCTTGTGCATGTCATCCAATCCTGCTGCTTCATTGTCAGCTACCTACTTTTCCAAAGCCTCCATAGCAGCCTTCTGTCTCTCTCCATGCTTAGCTTGCTGCCTTATATAATGATGTACTGAGTATAACTTTGTGATGGCCTCTTCAGGCCTCATGGCTACATCCAACCCTGTGGATATGATCATCTGAACTTCTGGTGCTACAGGAGTAGATGGTACAAAACTCCCTAAAGCCTGTAATGCCAATCTGCCAATGCCCTTTCGTTTTGGCATCTTTAACTTATGTCCGACAATAGCCGATTCAGGCTTGCTACCCCCTGCTTTATCTCCATCAAACACCACTAAAGAAGGCTTCTTTTTAGCCACTGCCTCTAACACCTCCTGCTTTGAATATCTGGCAGCAAGCAGATCTGCTTCATCAGTTGCCTTCCTACTTGACCCTGCCATGTATTGCAGCTTTCTCTTGAGGTTTCCACTATCCACAGGCTCCTTCATCGACGCCTTCGGCTCTGCATGAGTAGGATCGGAACGAAGCCAATCCCTATATGTAAATAACCCGGCCATGTATGGGGCTAAACGGTCCACCAAAACTTGCCTTCTTTTATCTCGAAGCCTTGCATAGAACTGCAATTTCTCATGGAGAAGAGAACCCCAATCAATACTCAATCCTTTTTCTACACTGTGCAGCACTGCATAAGATTCCTTACTCATATACAAACTTTTCACCAACATGCACACCTTGGATAAAAACCAGGTATACTGCACTTGCCTCTGTGGAGATGCATTCCTGACCATGAAATACCCCTTTGTGCCTTTGGGTGAACCAAACTCCACCCTCATCATTTGGTCGGTCACTTTTAGGACACTAGAATCCTTTGTATAAGGTAAATGAAATGCTGGTGCTACATAGTCTGGTGTTACTTGCATCTGTTGTGTGACAAACCCGCCTTTAGATTTCAGGTAGTCGAACTGCTCCTTTGCATGCAGATTCTTCTCCCACTCCGACCATGGAAGATTTGCAAATTCCCACAGCTTTATCTGCCTCAGCCAAGCTTCTGTCTCACCATTAGTCAGGTCCAGACAAGCCTCCTGCTCATCACCATCATCCTCAATCTCCACTCACTCTCTGGGACCACAAGCTGAATTTCTGTTAACACAAGGTTAACCTGTGGAGCGGGATTCTCTTCCTGTCTAGGCTATTGGTGTGGAGCCTGATTTTGATTATCATACTCATTCCAATTATTCCTCCATTCATTCCGCCAAGGAACTCTTCCTCTTCCTCTATTCCATTGTCTGTTTGGAGGTCTCCATTGATGTCTGTAATCCTAAGTTGGAGGATACCAATTTTGATTTCCTCTCGATTAGACTTCTGGGGCAACTTGCACCACTACTGCTTGAGTCTCCTGTCTTTGCTTCTGAATCCGATCTGGAAGTGGACCTCTATACCATGGATTATACCAACAGTTTGATGTTAAATGACCATACCTCTCACAAATATGACAGTGAGGTTTATCAGATGATGAAATCCCCATTTTTTTTATCTTTTTGGATACTAACTTATCCAATTCTTGAGTTCCTTTGTCTTGCTTCTTCATCTTTGTCTTGCTCTTTTCCTCCTCTTTTTTCTTCTTCTTGTCTTTCTTCCTCTTTGTCTTTTTATTCTTCTTTTTAGATTTCTTTTTCTTTGATTTGCTCTTTTCATCATCAGAGCTTTCTGAATCTGAATCAGAATCTTCAGAATCATCCGAATCAGAATCCGACTCGAAATCTGAATCAGTGTCCGAATCACTGTCGGAGTCATCCTTCAATGTACCATATCTCTTCTCCACTCTAGCAGCTGTTTCTACTAGATCATCCATTCTTACAGCCACATCCACACTGGCTACTGTAGACCTTATGGTTTTCCTCAAACCCTTCAAAAAGTATCCAGCTAACATTTCTGGGGTTGGTCTTTCTGCTGCCTCCAATCTATTAAACTAATTGGGTAAATTTCTGAGCATAATCCTACACCAACATCTTCTTCTGTTCAATTCTCTTTATCTTGCGCAACACATCATTCGGTGTCTTTTCCTTTCTGAACCTAGCCAAAAATGCTCCCTTCAAATCATTATATGTTGCAAAGTGATTTGGGGCAAAATGGCTAAACCATTCAATAGATTTTCCTCCAAAAGTAGCCTCGAACTGATGCATCTTGTCAGCATCACCATATACTCCAGCCAATCCGCTAGCCTGCCAAGCTGCTTCAAATTCAGCAACATGACAATTGGGGTCCTTCTTTTTCGGCCCCTTGAACTTTTCGAACTTGACTTTGAGATCAACGATTGCCCCTCGATGTGCCATTCCGAGTGCTGTTGGAACTACCTTAGGTTTAGGTTTTCCTTTTACCAGAAGAGGATCAAACTGTAACCGCTTTCTTGAAATCAATGGTCGTACCGCAGTGACACCCACCAATTGAGCAACACCCCTTGCCCAGTCCTCCGGTGTTCTTGCGGACTGTCCTCCTAATAACTGACTTGAATCATTGTCCTCTGAATCATTTTCTTGCTATCCACCTCTGAACCGTGATCTTGTGAAATAAACCCTAGAATCCCTTCTGCCTTCTTCACTCATACTGTAAACCCCTAGATATGATTCTCCTTCTACCTATCAAATCCCTATATATGATTCTCCTTCTGCCTATCAAATCCCAAAACTGATGAATCTAGACCTTCTTCCTGATGATGGAGATAATATCTCTAGGAAGGTCAGAGCAATTCTGGTTGAAGAATATTTCTGCATAAGCATTTACTTCCTCCTCATCTGTTACCCAGTTTTGGAAATCATATAGCAACCCATCCATATAGAAAAAATCCTCTTATGCCCAAAAAACGCTAGGTTTGTTCCTAATCTACCCTTTTCAAAGTAGAAACCCGTAGGATCGCCAGTGTATATTCCTGACTCAAATCAGACTTTCACTAAACCTAATTCGGATACATAGAAGTAAGACTGAAATCAGAATACACATGTAGATGATAGAAATGAGTCCGAATGCCATTACAGAACACAGATGGAACTCCTTAATTCATCATATAAAAAACACAATAGTGCGGCTGATTAAAAGCCCGCATCAGTTACAAGTGGTTATAACTGCATTCCTTCATCAGAATGTCCCCAAGACATAATGAAAGTCCGACTAAGGTATTTTGCAAAAAGACAAAAAGGAATTGCTAAACTTGATAACTAAAACAAAGTAAAGTAATCTATGGTATTGTAAGTAGAGCCCTAACATATACCAAGTCAGCAACTTACCGGAACATGGCTTTATATTAACAGTTGTAAAAATGCCTACCTACCCCATGTGCTTTTCCCTCTCAGACACAACTCCACTAGGGTATGCACATACACCTTGGGATATGCACACGTGTAAAAAGCAAATCATGTGATAGACATGGAATCAAGGCAAGGAAAAGGCATCAAGGGCCGTTGCATCAAAGGGGGATCCACATCTTGCACAAATATATGAGCCAGCGACACAAGCTCCATTGAGAGGATCAGTAACTATAGTAGGGGGAAGTGGGCAAAATGCATGCAGCAGCCCTGATGTCTCAGCCATCCTCTTTAGGCCAGCACAAAAACTAGTGTGTTCAATTTCCTTTGTCAATTCCTCCTCAAAGCTTGCCGATACAATCTACAATACAAATAATAGAAAGAAGACTTCAATCTCATTATTAATCATGGATAGTCCTAACACAATCTAGCTATATGACAATATTTAGTTTATGCTTTATAATACAACTATATAGCAATCATCATATAGCAATCATATTTAGTTTATGCTTTATAATACAACTATATAGCAATCATCATCCTTAGGTGGAGGCTTCACTATAGCTATATAGCACATATCTCCCCTTGATGAGACCTCTTGAATGCTATGTAGCACAAGGTGTGATATATAGCATAAGGTGGTCCTTAGGTGGAGGCTTCACTATAGCTATATATGAGATATCCCCCTCCTTGACAAGGCTTCTTAAATGCTATATAGCACAAGGTGTGCTACATAAAAGAAGCCTTTCTATGACACAATCTTTCTTACATATAGCATGTGTTGTGCTATATAGCACAAGGTGTGCTACATAAAAGGAGCCTTGCTATGACACAATCTTAGATATAGCATGTGTTGTGCTATATAGCACAAGGTGTGCTACATAAAAAGGAGCCTTGCTATGATACATAATCTTTCTTTTAAATATACCATGTATTGTGCTATATACCACATTCTCTACTATATATCAAATTGCTATGTAGCATCATTAGTACTGTATAGATAATGTACCATGATATATCTAAGGCAAATTAGCTATATAGCACACTAATTGGGCTATATAGGAAGCCTACCATGTTATATATAGGAAAATTGATCTATATAGCATACTCATTGTGCTACATAGAAAACATACCATGCTACATCTAAGACAAATTAGCTATATATCACACCCATTGTTATAGCAAGAATACCATGATATATCTATGACAAAACTCTTATATGAAGCATGGTAATTGTGCTATATAGCAAGCATACCATGTTATATCTAAGAAAAATTTCTTATAGAAAGCATGGTAATTGTGATATATCACATTATTGGTGCTACATCAAAATAAAGTTGATACACAATAGGTAACCAATGCTATATAGTACACTGGCAACATAATGTAGACAAACAAATATATAAAAAAATTATAAGGCACACACATTTGCATCATTTACTTTCATCTCTAGCTTGGCAATTTCATCGTGTGGTGTGGCTTGAAATTTTGCTATGAGCTTCATGAGGTAGTCTCGATCACCTTCATCTATGGCAAGTGCAAGCTCCCGCTTGAGCTGACTAACATAGCTGCTATTGATTTGTTGAGCACCCTCCACCGCCCTATGCAGATCTCTCATTCTATCTTCTAATGTCTTCTTTGATTGCTCTACAAAGCATCTCACATTCCACAACCTTTGAACTACTAAGCTCACTCAGCTTTGCTTGGGTGAATTGAAAGGGTGTTGTCGGATGTGGCAGTGCACGTGGACCTTTCACAGTATGTTGCTTTGCATCATCCTCACATACAATCATCATCTACTCTTCCCACTTTAAGCACTTCTTTTCTAGATTGTGTCTCTCCTCACTGCTCTTCATTGCCCTCTCTACGAATGGAGCCCAAGCGATGGTGTACTGCTCCTTGCTCTCAGCCCTTTTTGAAACCTCATAATTCTCCATGGCAAATGCTTTTGCAAATTGATGCCCGATCTTGAATTGAATGGTCCTTCTTGTTGATAGACATCCCAATGTCGATGGACTAAGCATTCTGCAAACTCTGGCTTCACATGATATGATTTAATCTTCTTGCTATTTCCTAGAAGGGGCTTTGAGCAAAAAAAAACAGAGCTCTAATTTTTATGAGAGATGTCATTCGTCCCATACAAGGTGTGGGGATCCATTTCTACCATGGAAAAAACCTAATCTTCATGAAAGTCCTATGCATAGCAACAAATTTTTTTCTGGTGAGGTGGGGCAACTTCCTTGATCATGGATGTCCTTCCCTCTGCTTTCCCAAAAGAAGCTTGTGACTTCATTGAAGAGCCTAACCTTCCCATCCTTCACTGCACCACATGCCAAAAAAACACCGATTTAGCATTGGATGCATTAGTATTATTGAATGAACGCAATCGAGAGAGAGAGAGAGAGAGAGAGAGAGAGAGAGAGAGAGAGAGAGAGAGAGAGAGAGAGAGAGAGAGAGAGAGAGAGAGAGATTAATGAAATGCATACAAGCTTGTGTGTGTGTGTGTGTGTGTGTGTGAGAGAGAGAGAGAGAGAGAGAGAGAGAGAGAGAGAGAGAGAGAGAGAGAGAGAGAGAGAGAGAGAGAGACCTGCAATATTTTGGCAACGTGCAAACTGTGTGTGTGTGTATGTATTACATGTGTGCAATAGGTAAACAAAGCAAACCTGTCCAGTGAACACGTAGAGCAGGAATACACAGATAGTAGAATGATTATAGAGCGGGAGTACGCAGCAAGGAAGATAACGTTTTAATCGCACCATAGTCCAAACGAGTTTGAAATGACCGTGGGCTCATTATTGTTAGTAGTGGGGAAGTTGGTAGCCCTTCCTATAGTAACAGCCTGTGCTATATAGCTCTTTCACAAAATAGTTTAAAATTGTTATGTGCCAACTAAACCTATGCTATAAATTTGGGCTATATAACTCATATAGTATTCCACCATACCATGCTTAGACCCTAGTAAGTTAAAGACATAAACTCAAATATGAGAAGGGGGCCACTACAATGTTTTGGTTGCGGTGGACCTCATCGAAGACTGTCCTAACAAGAATGTGGTTCATGCACATCAAACTCAACCAATGATAGCACCGCCTAATGACATGGTAATACTTACTTGTCCTAACAAGAATGTGGTTCATGCACATCAAACTCAACCAATGACATGGTAATACTTACTTGTCCTAACAAGAATGTGGTTCATGCACATCAAACTCAACCAATGACAACACTACCTAATGACATGGTAATACTTACTTGTACTAACTGTGAGGTTGCTCATTGATCAAAGACTGCCCATATCACGCCAGTGGTTCTGCCTCCACTTCTAACCAAGCCACTATCAGGAACATAAGTGTGAAGCTTGGAAACGTCACGCCACTAAATGTCCTAACACGAGCCCAAGCCAAATAAGGGGACAAAGGAAAGAACCCAACAGGTGCCACAACCTCTAGAGCTAGAAGAAGGAGGAGAGTTAAAAAAATGGGTAAAGGTGACACCATGGTCCATTAGGGAAAATTTGGACTCAAAAAGGGGCCTTGTAAGAGATCCCTTGGGATGGTGATGTGGACAAAGCAAGCCAATAAACCCATATATAATATTGGAGGGTACTTGCGTCATTTTTGAGTTCTTTATTCCATTGACTAACATGTAGGGTGTTTTTTAATTCAAAACAATGCCTCTTAATAAGTATAGTTTTTTATTCCCACTATGGTGCCTTATTTTATTGAAAAAAGACACCACTCTCTTTCTTCATTACACTTTTGAATGTAACCAAGCCAACTTTGCTTACCAAACTTGAACCGAACTTCGTCCCTGCAACCCATCATCTTGCATTGTCTCCCTCATTGTCTTCCCGACTCCACAACCACAACCACTCCAAATCCGAATTGTTTTGAGTGGGAGGTTTTTGATTTTCTCTTCTTCTCAAGACAGCAAGTTTTGAAAAAGGATGAAAAAGTATTTGTTCTTCATGCGCCATACCTGCTTGTGCATGAATAACAATCCCATTTCTTACCTTTTTCAAGTGAGGGTTGTGCTTACAAGTATTCTGTACATTTTGGTGTATCCAAGATACCAAACAAGTTTGTTTGATGGACAAGGAGGTATTATTTAGTGATGTTGTCTTTTGGTTTTAATGAAGCAATCTTCTTCACGGGAGATAAGTGTAATATCTTTGGTTTCTTTTGGTTAAAGTGTGAGTTCATGATGCTTTTTGGTGTTGTTAAAGAACAGAACAATGCAATGGAACCTGTGAAACAAAAGAAGAACAAGGTGGACATCCACTTCCAAGTAGAAGCCGATTATGCTCCCTGCTGTGTAAGAGAAATTGGTCTAGGCCAGCATGCGAAGCCCACATTACTGAGCTTTGAAATGAAGGAAAGAAAAATATGGACCTATGGTTGGATGGTAGTATTTACCTACCAGATCCAACCTCCTCTCAATCTCCATCATTCTTTGGGTTGATAAGTTTCTTCAAGTTTGTGTGTGAGGGTGAAAATGGATTGCTTGGATATTGCAAAAGATTGTTTGGCCAATGTCAAAGTATCTTTGAAAGACATTTGAGTGATAGAGATGCCAGAATAAAAATGCTTGAAGGTACGAATTTTTACTTGGCATCGATCACAACAGCTTTGTAAGCTTCAAATGAGGACAAAGCAAAAGTTTGTGCTGGGTTACAAAAAGAGTTTGATCATTTGCAGCAGACTATTCTCGTAAGATGCAGGACACTATTAAAGAGAAGAATGAAATTTTGGCAATTCGAGAAATCAATAATTTCACATTGGAGAGTGAGAATGCGCACCTTCGAAAACAACTTGAAAAGTTCAACAAAAAATTACAATATTTGAAAGACACGCCATTGGGTGCTCGATTACGCAAGAGACAGATCAAACCATTAGAAGAACTCAATGTTGGAGGTGGCCAATGGAAGCGTCGTGTAAAAGCTTGCAGGTATTGGGATCTATAATTTCTTTGAGCTTAAATTTCTTTGAGCACTCACTTTTCATTTTCATCTTTAGTTCCTTTTTTGAAGATAGGGGATTGGGTGTGGAGGTGGTATAGTTAGATGAATGATGGACTGAAATAGCTATCATTGTTGCTTCAGGATGGTCACAGATGTTGTGGGTCCAAAAGAGCAAGGTTCTGATATATTTGGCAAAGTGACAAAAGACATCATGGAGTCAGCAATACATCATCCTAAGTTTGCAAGACTTTGATCAGACATAGCAAAGCAATCCTTGCAAGAGGTGAGTGAAGCATTCACTCCTGCAGATGCACAAGGTATATGTGACATGGCTGGTATAAGCACAAAGTCTTACAGGATGTTGTTTAATAAAGTTAAAGAAGGTTTCAATTCTAAGCTTGGAAAAAAAACAGTAATTCCCATTCCAAATCCATTTCACGTGAACAAAGCTCGAAATATTCTCAACTTGGGAATGGTCGAACTTGTTGGAGAGCCTTGTCACGTGTCTAGTACATTGACAGTGACTAAAAAGAGCGGGGAACAGAAAATCATAGAGCTTACAGAGTTCAACAATTTCATTATGGATGTTCGGAAATTACAAATGGCTATGGTGAAATTTTATGACATCAGTGTACATGAGTGCAATGGAAGGCTGAAATTTGTTTTAAAACTTGATGAGAGTGAGGTGATCAAAGGACAAAAGCTGGAAAGGGTTAGCATGACTTTAATGAATAGAGCTTTGGATGCAAGTATCAGTAATGCTGATGAGAAGCACTTTAGTGTACAATCCAAAAATGAGATTTGGTGGCTGGCTCCATTTGAGGTGACGTGCTATCCATTTTTAAAAAAAGTATATTATGTTGCTATCCTCTTGTTATGATGTAGACAATTTAACTGGTCTCTTGTTAACAGGTTCCAACAGAGACCCATGAAATTCTAAAGTGGTACTTTAACTAGACTGAGCTTCCTTCCACTATCCCGCAGCAGTCGAATGGCGAAAAGCTTTATGTAGAAGGATATGGTGAATATGAGGTTGAATGGCACCTGGCTGCAGATCTTAAAACCTTGAAATGCATGTTTGGTATTTCCCAAGGAGCAATGGCCAAGTATCCTTGCCTGTATTGCATGACCAAACGAGGTGTCTCCAAAGGAGGAAAAGAGAGAGAATGGAAATGCCTAAATGCAATCAGTAACAGGCATGAAGCCCCAAATCGTGATGCTCCAGGAGTGGATCCTAATTGGAATCCAATTCTTGCTATCCGTTTGATCAGAGTTCATATTTGTGTTTTGCATGCGCTGGTTAGAATAATTGAGAAACTAGTCTACATGTACATCGAATTTTCATGGAATATGAAACCAGCATTAGAGAGTGAAAGAACTATTTAAAAAAATAGAGCAAGTGCTTGCAGATGCAGGTTTACATTGTGGTCAAGTGAAGATTGAGAAGGACTTGAGAAGATCAGGGAAGACCGAAAATGTTCCTAGCAAACCATGTTTTGGAGGTGCAAAAGCCAGAAAGTTCTTATCTAATCATACCCAGAGAGGTCATCTGGGTACAGATTTTGAGGTGTGGAGGAAGCTTCATGCAGCTGTACCTGATCGAGGCTCTTCAGGACAAGCAAGGGTGGCAAAGGCCAAAGCGTTGTTGGCACTTGATCGCCTAGCACCTTTGTTGCAAAAAGCAAGGTTTGAAGATGGGGATGTTGAGAAATTTGAGGCAGTTGTGACAGAGTTCTACAGTAGCTATGAAAAGGCATGGGGTGCGACAAACTTGACACAATACATGGTTATTACTTGAATACCTACAGCTTTGAGTTTTTATTGTTGTTCAAAATATATTGTACGATACTAAATGTCTTGTTGTTGTTGAGCATTTGTAGCACATTTTGCATGCACATGGAACCTTTTTTGCGGAAGAGTTTGGAAGCCTTGGGATTTGGTCTACCCAAGGCATGGAAAGATCTCATTGGCAAGCACGTTGTGCCTATCAAAAAAGGGCCACTCAACATGGAGGAGGAGTGAAGAAAAGTAATCCCATGAAGCAACTATGTCAGTGGTGGTATAGGTGGATTCAAGTGAGGGCTCGTGTGAAGATCAAATAGTCTGAATCAGCTGTGTCATGTGCAATAAGAAAGATGCAGGCTGAACGGAGATGATCAATATATGTCTCCTCGCAGGGAAGGCAGAATCATGCTAAATGGCTAAGACAACGACAAAGACAGGGCAGAGTGTGGAAGAAAATTGATCATTGAAATACATATTATAAAACAATGATGTAACTGTAAAAGATTTTAAAAGAACAAGAGCTTTCATCTATGTCCCATATAAATGTTTTCAATATATATACATTTCATAGTTCTTAATGGTAAGCAAGAAGAGTATTGAGAAATATGAAGAAACTTCTTAGCAACTGGAACAATCTAAATCTGTTAATCTGGAGCAGAGACTTCCCCCAGCTGAGCCCTTTTTGATGAAGTTTCTACATCATCTTCTTCATCCTCTATCAATGGCACAACAGGGACCTTTGGCCTTGCTGTTCTAAGAAGATGCTTCTTCCCGCAATCACTCAACAGATTAGGATCTGTGATTCCACATGCCAAGCCGTAAGCAGCATATGTTAAATAATATTTACATCTCAACGAATATACTCCAGGTCCCTCTCCAAAAATTCGAACAGCTGCTTGCCGCTCCAAAAGTATTGCCTTGTTTGCATTCAGCCTTAAGTGATAGCCACCTAAATACCTGGATAGAGTCTTTATCGCCATCAGAGGAAAACTTGCATTGTCCTTGGAGAAGCTAGCATGAAATATCACAATTTGAGGGAATTTTGGGCGTTGTATATATGTTCCTAGTGTCGAATCGTGGCCCAATCCTGCCATACGCTTGCCTGAAGCACGTTTGAGAAATGTGTCTTCATATATTTCCAACTGAAAAAATAAAGGAGAATTAGCCACAAACAACATCACCAAACATTTCAGGACAAAGTTGATAAAGCCAAATCTGCAACAAAAGTATGAGAACACAACAAAAAAAACTAACCTCTTGGTTCTCATCTGCTTCAAGCAAGGCGTCTTGCCATAAATTAGTGCTCGAACTAGAAACGGTTTCCGCTGTCTTACTTGGCACATCCCTAAACCCTCCCATGTTGGTAATATTCAGTCTTTCCATTGCTTCTTGTAGCTCTTCCTCTGTGGCATCTTTTCCTTCATATTTAAGGGCATCAGCATAGATCATCTTTAGTGTTGCTGCAACAGATAGAAACTCGGTGTCTTTCACATGGCTATCCACTAGTAAGTACGTATCTATCCCATCATCATCTACAAAATTGTCATCGACCTCAAGATTTTGGGCTATGAAAGCTATGCAATGGTCCTCCCTTAAGTTAAATACATGTTGTATGTCTGTCAGCAATATATACTCTGAATCTCCTACTTGGTAGGAGGGGAGTAATGGCATTGGAATGGGGGAGAAGTCATCTGATTCAATCACAAGCTGACCTATATCAGTGTTTTGTTCTCTCACTGCCTCAATATCAACCGCCGAACTGAGTTTCCTCTCTTCTTCAACATTGAACTCCTCAATCACATGAGAAATGTCCTCCTCTTCAGCAACATCCTCAACGGTGGGACTAGCCTGACGAGAAACCGTGTCTTCACTTTCATTTGTTGCATGCGGCTCTGTACATTCTTCATCTGTTAATTGCACGTTCATGTGCAAGAAGCATAAGAAGGCATAAGAGTATTCCATCAAGCGGCATTTTCTTTTGTGAAAAGGGCATAGCAAAGCTCTCTTCTTATCACATGGTACCTTGTGCCAATGCTTGTTTAACCTCTGCTTCTTCTCCGGCGACACCTTGAGATTAAAATGAATGTGATTTTTCCCATCAATCATCACTGGTTCTTCATTTGTGAGCTCATCAAACTCTTGCTTTGCCTCTTCAAAGTATCCGGGATGGCTAGAAAATGTATCCTCCAGAGAAAAATCGCAATTGAACATCAACGAAATTGAAGGGTGCAAATCATGACGTCGACATTTGTAGAGGAAGTCATACAACAGAGTTGCAGGTGTTTCTTTAATCTCTTTGTCGACATCAAACTCGACTTGAACTTGCGACATGGCTGAATTCAAGGGTGTAGATAAGACATGGAAAATATTAGTTCAAGCAATGAATCAAGAGACAGTCGGTCTTAAAAAACAAATCTCTCTGTGGTGTGAACGGATTCAACATAACGTGAGAGGAGATGCCAGAGGAATCCAGGTATTCCTCCTCGCATTGTAGGAATCCAGGTATTCCTCCTCGCATTGTAGTGAATCTATTTTCCCTAACGCAAATAAAATTGCAGCTTTGTCAAGGACCTCTTCTCGCGTTATGGTGAATCGATTCACCATAATGCGAGGAGGAATATTGTGCTTCCTATGGGACCTTCGCTCGCGTTATGGTGAATTGATTCACCGCAACATGATGACTTTTTCATCTGCCTCTTACGTTATGGTGAATTACAAATAAAGATACTTCTCAAGTACCCATACTAAGAGAGGAGGTGTCAAACGAATTAAAATAGTCTTCTTCGCAGTCAATTCACCATAATGCGAGGAGTCATAGGTTTTCAATTCACCTTAACGCGATGAAAAGACAAAGCAAGGAGTTCTGCATGAATGAAACCAAAAGAACTAAATAACAAAAGAAGAAGGAAGCACAACAGAGATAAAAATACCAGGAAAACAAATTGTATACAAACGTCGTAGGAGAGGTTGGAGGTTTATCTTTGACGTTTGATACAGGAGGATGAAGGAGGATGATTGATGAAGGAGGGTTAGAGGAGATAGTCTCGTTGATGGAGATGAAGGCCGTTGGTGGGGAGATAAATGAGAATACGAACTCCAAGAGAGGCAATAAATGAGATGGGTATCCTAGAGAAGCAATTAAAAACCGTTTTTAATGCTATGCGACACGTCAACGTCGTGTTTTCACTCGCCATTCTATGAATGCCACGTGGTAGCCCGCCATGTACCTAACACGTGTACACGCTATAAAGACTAATCAAAGCAAGAGAGGCAATTAAAAACCCTTTTTAATGCTATACAACACGTCAGCATCGCCTAGTCGCCTGGCAACCCGCTAACACATGTGTTCGCTCTAAAGACTAATCGAAGCCGTTAATCACGCCACCTTTTCATCCTCTTATCGATTTTGCATTGTCCGTCCTCCTGCTTGCCTCCAGGTGACTTTCAACTACCCCCATAGTACTGAACCAATATTCCACCTCCTGCACGACAGTCTCCATCCATTCCCACGCAAGAAATGTGAGTTTATGTATATTTCTTGATTGTTTTGTAAGTTTCTTGTATATTGCTTGTTTGTTTTGTTTTTTCTTCGACTCTTTGCCCTCTGCCATTGTTTTTTCTTTGACTGTTTGCCTTCTGCCATGGTGATTCGATTCACCTTAAAGCACACGACGGGCCATTAGAATCTCAATACGGCTCCATGTGTTATGGTGAATCGAGTCACCAAAATGCAAGATGGAATGGTAAGAGATTCACGATAATCCTCCTCCTGTTGTAGTAAATCAATTCACTATAACACGAGGAGGATTGTTTTGCTTTGACTGGCCCTTAGTCTCGCGTTATGGTGAATCAATTCACTATAACGCAAGATCAAAGGGCAAAGGATTCACGATAATCCACCTCTTATTGGTGTCAATTAATTCACCTCCTACACGACAGTCTCCATCCATTCCCACTCATAAAATGTGATGGACGTGTATTACTTGATTGTTTTGTGAGTTTCTTGTATATTCCTTGATTGTTTTGTTTTTCCTTCAACTGTTTTCCCTCTGCCATTGTTTTCTCTTTGACTGTTTGCCCTCTGCCATGGTGATTCGATTCACCTTAAAGTAGACGATGAGCCATTAGAATCTCAATATGGCTCTATGTGTTATGGTAAATCGAATCACCAAAATGCAAGACGGAATGGTAAGAGATTCGCGATAATCATCCTCCCGTTGTAGTAAATCGATTCACTATAACGCGAGGAGGATTTTTTTGCTTTGATTGGCTCTTAGTCTCGCGTTATGGTGAATCAAATCACTATAACGCAAGATCAAAGCTCAAAGGATGCACGATAATCCACCTCTTATTGGTGTCAATTAATTCACCATAATGCGAGGAGGATTATTGTGTTTCGGTGGGCCTTCATCTCGTGTTATGGTGAATGGATTCACCATAACGCGAGGAAGTGCATATTGCTTTCTTGGCCACCCTCTCTCGCTTTATGGTGAATTGTTAATTGTGTACTACTAAATAGCTAAGTTTTTTGCTCTTGCTTGCGTTTTCAGATGGCTCGTGTAAGGCATACAGCTAGACCCATTGACAATGCAGGTCCCTCATCTAGTGGGAAGAAGATGGGCACTCTGAAAGCCTCAAGATCGAGGAAATCAAGCAGTCCTTCCCGATTATCCAAAATGCAGCCTAGATTAAGGCGTTTCGTAGAGCATTTATCAGCTCTGCGAGAAATCACAAAATTTATGAAGCACCCGACTGCTGCTATTCCAAGATTGCCTTTCCAGAGGCTTGCCAGGAGAATTTGTGAGCAAAATGGAATTTTGTTTAGGTGGAAGGCATCGACCCTATTTTGCTTGCAGGAGGCCACAGAAGATTGGATGATTGAATTTTTTTTGGATAGTTACGTTCTTGCTGCCCATGCACACAGGGTGACAGTGATGAACAAAGATTTTTTTCAGCCTAGTAGCCCTTCATTTTAGATATGATAAGTTACTTAGACCAGTTACATTTATTGATGCACGAATGGTGCAAATTTTGGATGTCCGTCCTGTACAAAAAGTGAGAATTGAAGAGGTGACCGAGGGAGGTCCAGATCATGAACATTAGACTCGGGCAAATTATCTGACAAGCGCTCAAAGGGAACATCAAGTGGCAATGCTTGCATTGCAAACAAAAAGAGAAAATGTTCGCGCACTCCACGCTATGAATTGGGAGGCGCTTCAATTTTTATTGCGGAGTTCTATGTACCCTTTAATATTAGAGGGCAAAGATGTTATTTCCCGATTCATGCTGAGGAGATAAACATTTTGTTTGATCCTAAAACTGAAGTCAACGACAAAGTGCTCAGATGTGTTTTAAGGTATACTCTTTTCTCTGTCCTCCCACAATTTTTCATTCTTGGCTCTTAAAGTTTATGCCTCAACTTGATATGTTTCCTTGTGAAGTTTTGTTATTTTGCAATTGCCCGAGGACGTACAGCAAGGAGTGTTCTAGATTGATTCGCTAGTCTCAACACTGTTGCTAGTAGAGTCAGTTCCGTACCTCGATGTGCTGAACTGGTTTCGGGAGATCCAGCTGGACGATGCTTGAGTATTTTTTTGGCATATCATGAAAAGTGAGTTTGTCTCTCTATCTCTCTTGCATGATGTTTATACGAATCACCATACACGAGTTATATAGTGCTTCCTTTGGATTGAAACTAATAAAAATCTATTTGGATGTGATGCAGTTCCCAGTGGAGTCTTGTACTGGTCGATGTGCAAGACAATGTCATTTACCTTGCAAATTCGACATCTGGTGTCCATGGCAATGTTTTGCTGTAAGTTAAAATCATTATGATACATATTATTGTTTGAGTTAGAAGTTTGGATTGATCAGGAAAATGATTGGTCTTTGTTTACAGTGGTGTCAGGAAACTAATAGCAGCTTATGAGAGCCTTAGCATGGACATCGACACCCTGGATCGATCGACCATTCGAAGGGTTAGTGTCCCCAAACAAGAAGATGGTTACAGCTGTGGATGGAGGGTTGCACTTAATGCATTGTTGCTACTATGGAGCATTTTTCAGCTCCCTTTCAAAGGATGTAAGCATTTTTCAGCTCCCATACGCATGAGTACTCTTGTTTATCTTCTTGTATATTGTCATGTTGATCTTATTTATGCCTTGATGAATTGTGATGGCAGTTTCCATCAATGTCTCACTACGTGGACCTAGACGTCCAAACGTTTAGGGAGGAAACGATTGCAAAATTGATCTAGGTCGCTAAAGTTATGCCTCCAAACGGCCCAGTGGACTTCATCCCACCCAATCCATGAGGGGGGATAGGCCCCCCTGAGCCTCTTACATGGGCTCCGTACTTGGGAGAAGAGCCATGGCTCCATCCCGAAGCCGATACCTATGGGTTCCAGTAATAAATAGTTTTTTCCTTCTTCCAACAAATGTACGTTTGTAAATATGCAGCTACATATGTACATTTATATTTTTTTGCACATATTTGGTGTTATTGGAGAGAGAACATCAATTGTAAATGCACTTTTAATTTGAAAATCAGAGGATCAAATTTGCTACTGTGTTCCTTCACTACTTGTTTTCTTACTTTAAGCCTTTTTTATGTACATAAAAATTCAATTGGGAAATTTTTACCTTCATTACATTGTTTTAAACAATAAAGCATTACAAAAGCAATGTTCTGAATAGATAAGTTTATTGCATATGGAAAATACATTGTCACCATATACATGGTCACATCATATATCTTCTAGTGCCTCCAATTCATGTGGGGCTGCAACATCTTTACAAATGATCTGATGCTCTCTTCTTTTACTTAGCTTCCGACCATCGAGCTTGAAGCAAAATTGATCTGGAGGATTCTGAATAGCTACTTCTAATTCCTTCCTAACATATTCGAGAGTCCAATTCTCTTCCACTTCCAATGTCAATGATGGGTGACCCTATCGAGTCATAACTATATCTATCAAGCAAGAGTGGCTGCCATCTCTTGTATCTTGGTCCATGCTTTCCCAGTTGTTGTTGATCCATCGCCACCTTCTATAAGTAAATGAAATGCACAGATGTTGCCTGGCAATATAGTATCCGATTCCAAAATATCATTAGGATAATTTTTCGAGTATAATCAAATAAGCGTTGTAACTGTTTCACAAAAATACATTTGAATGTTATAACACTCACCGAAATGCAATGTCGGAGGTGTTAAATCGACATTCGATCAAATCATCTCCCTTTGATGATTTCACTCTCCAATCTTTGTCAAACAAATGATCAAGCCAGGCTTCATCTATATCTTTGCACACAAAAGTTGTTCTAGTTTTTCTCAATTGTTTACAATCAGAAAATAAATCAACAAAGCATGCAATTGGAACAAACAAACTTAAGTGGACATTTCTTGCACCAATGCTAGGCTTCATAGCACATTTAATATCATTAAACATTTTGGTCCTGTATGACTCTATCACTTCTGTGTCAAGCAAGCAATGGCCACTCAGGACTATCAAGTGCGGGCAACGGAATACGTTCCAACTTTCCATGTCGACTCGATTGAGTGGGCAAGGTATAAAATGAGTCATAGAAATATGTTCTACTTCTTGCGAGATCACTTGGTGCTCGACCTTCATATTGAAGTTCCCTCACCTCACCATGTACGACATTCAAGAATCCCGGCAAGCATTGGGCAGGCTCCCACTCCTGAAGATTGGATGGGTACAAATCTGTGCAAGGCAAAAAAAATGTATATCAATCACCTTATTTGCAACATTGAAATACAAAACACAAGCACTTACAATGTGGTCTGTGTCTTGGAAGTCCTTCCAATGGTCCCACGTTGAACTCTTTTTGCATGAATACATGCTGGATCAACACTTCTTTGATAGTTTTCCCTCCTAGTGCCATCTTAAAGTCAAGGATCCTTCCTTTCCAATGTTTGGCCAAGTCTTCAGATGCCTTTCCCTTCACTCGGTAGTGGCCACGTTTTCCTGGCTGCATAGTGACCCGAGTACTTCCTGTATACTTGGGGAATCCATTCTTCGTTCTCGTCTTTTATATTATACAACACAACAGATGAGATACTGCTCCTTGCTCATTTCAGTCCACTTTTGGGTGCCATGAGAGATTAACAAACGTATGAGAAAGAAGAAGTAGAAGAAAGTGGATGACTGAGCTAACCACTTTTGTGGATCAAGGAGGGAAGAAGAAATGAGGGATGGTGTGTTCTTTTGGGCGCCAAAGATGTTTCGAGATTCAAAAGTGGAACCAAGTTGAGGGAATAACCAGGAGAATGTGTATCTATCTATTCCAAGCATTCAAGCTTCATCAGTTCTAGGGGTGGTGGAAAGAATTTTTTAGTGCTCCACGTCTAACACAGGAATGTGGAAAACATTCTTTTATTGTGTTAGGTGCTGACAAAAAAACGGTTTTAAATATTTTAAGACAAGGTGATGGTTTTTTTTAATATTTCATGAAGATAAGAGTTTCTCCACGTTTTAGGTGGGTTTGTACAGAGGTCCCACCACCGGTGAATATCGTTTGTAGGTTTCATGTCACTCAATCTATGTGTCTATTATTATATTATTATTGAAATAGCCCTCTTTTGAGTCTAAACCTAATGACAATTTAGGATGGGTCCGAAGAAGATACCATTGACACTGGATCCACCCAATCAAAGGAAGATAGTGATCAAGTGCCAAAATAAGATGAGCTTACCCAAGAGGCATAAAGAGAGAACCCAGCAACCCCTAAGGGGATTGATGAATACCCAAATGCTGAAGAAGAGATATGAAAGCTTGAAGAAGCTAGGGCCCTAGTTTAAGAGTTCCAACGACTTCATAAAGCCAAGTTAAGGGCTCACCAAGCCAGGGATACAATGTATCCAAGAAACAAGCCGATAAGGGAAAGAAAATTAGATGTGCCTACTCAAATTCCAGAAGAGTCTGAAGGAGTAACTCAAAGTGACCATATGGAAAGAATGTTTGAGGAGCCAGAGCAAGAAGTGTCCATTTATTCATTCCCTAGGAATGAATGTGAGACTAATGCATGGAAGGAACTTTCACTTGCCAAGGAACCAAGGGACATAGGCAGTCTTGCAGTCGTACTGTCCACTCTCGTCCAAATGCCATTGGGACAATTGCTACACAATACAGCGACATTGTGGGCAGATATAAAGGATTGGGTAGAAGAAGGAAGATTAAATCCACTGTCCATTGTAGAGAAGACCTAGTCCTCTCTACTAGTAGAAAAATACCTTAAGCATGCAGAGGTGAGAAGCCCCAAATTTGTCAAAATACCTATCAATCAACTGGTATGGTATTAGAAAGTGATGAAACAAATGCTACAATGTCAATCCATCATAATGGGTACCAAGCATTGGCTATCCTGGATGGAGGAGCGGGATTCAGCATCATTACCAAATTATGGTGGGAGAATTGGGGAAAACCAGATTTAGAAAGAGAAGATCTAATCGTCAAAATGGTAGACGAAACATCTTCAAGACCCATGGGGCTATTGAGAAGAATGTGCCACTTAAACTCTTTACATTTCGCTACCGTCATACAATTGTTGTAATGGACTTTCTGCACCAACCAGACTCATACGACATCATCTTGGGAAGACCCTTCATGAGGGAATCCAAATTGGTGCATGATTGGGCATTAGACCACGTGTATGCTGCTCGAAGGAACTCACAAATCCTAAAGATAGATCTACGAATGTGGAAAGCACATCCAATGGAAGGGATTTGTTGGCCCCACCACTAGGTGGACCATGTCCTTAACAAGTCTGCCACCAATGGTAGAATTTTCAAAGGAGGAGGAAAAAGCTGAAATGTATGCATCCCATCCCCCTCTAGACTTCAACGAAAATTGGATGCATGTGCTGGCCACGATAGATGTTATGGAACCCAAAGGAACCCAATATGTCAAACCTAGAAACATTCCCACCACCTCAGTGTGTATGGTAGATGTGCGACCAAGAGAAGAGGATACTGAGGATGAAGCCTCCAGCACAGACGAGACTAGATCACAAGGCCGTACCAGTGCCCAATGCCTTAGAAGATGGTGAAAACAGTCAAGAGGAAACACAAAGTTCTTCCACTCGTACCACTTATCATGTGTTTTCCTCTATATCAAGTAAACTACTACATCCTTATTTTAGTCTCAATACTACTAAACAAATCTGAGGTGGATTGCATCTTGTCTTGTCTCTCTTCTATCCCTCTAGAATTTACCACTCACACTTTCACCCCCGAGAAGTTGTCGACACCCCACCCGTCTCCACCAAGGTAAATTCAAGAGGTACATCCAATTCAACTTCGGGATGACATATAGCCTTATACTAATGACCTTGTTCTTGAGTCTTTATCATGTGTAGAGTATGAAGGTTTAATTAGAGCTAGCAATCCATTATTGAAGCCGAAGCTAATGTTCAAGGTGTTGATGCAAATCACACCATTTGAACCCACTAGACGCATATCGCCACCAGAAGCTTACTCTGTAGTCACATCTACACGGCAACCTTATGTACCATATCCTCTCTGAGCACCAATGCGCCAGAATTGGAGAAGTTATTGCCAATGGTAGGAGAAAGAACTTTATGGGCTAATGTCGCAAAACACACAAAGCTACCTAACCCTCATTTAGCAAATCTGCTAGAAATGAGGATTGTGACATTCATTGATCAGCTATTCTACCACTGATGGAGAGAAGCACATCCTGTACATACAAGAGGGGGCTATACCAACATTATCACAGATGATGCAAATCCTAGAATTGAAGATTTTGGCATGTAGCCAATGTGGCAAAGGGAGTACTTGATCATAATAGAATATAGTCATAATACCAGTGTGCACCACCCACACAAAGAGTGGATCCGCTCTGTATATGCCGCTCTGTATATGCCAGTCAAGTGACCAATGATAAAAAGCAGCGGGATTCACATGTGTGCTACAACTTTCCATTATTTATCCCAATAACTTTTTCAGATATAGCCCAACAAAGATAGCAAATGCTGACATGGATACGTGCATGGCGCCGTATTCCAGATCCAGCTATTGTGGCCAGTCAGATTTTTGAAGCTGATCGTGGTGCTCATTGACTAACCAAAAGAAAGATATGATGGCTTTGACTTAGATCAACTCCTCTTTTACATGAACCAAGGCCCAAGTGAGCGATGCATGATGCTATACTACCATCGCCTCAGGTGTCTACCAACTTACATGCATGTTATATTTGAAGACATGGTAGACACCGGGTTTTGACTTCCCACTCCGAATTTCAAGAACCCTAAAAAAGCTTCAGTCCTACCAAAACTTCTATTGGCGTGAGTTTGGTGACCATGTCTTTAGACCTCGGTAACATGTTTTGAGCACAGAACCTACATCAGGTAGGGGGGGATGTTAATCCCATTTCAGATTAACAATTACGCTCCTCCATTTAAGGACATTAATAAGTGTCATGAAAAGGCACTATAAAAGTTGTCCATTATGAGATATTGGCCACCCAAGGTCTTAGTTAGTAAGTTTTGGGTGCCCAAGTGTGAATAAGGGCCAATTGTATATAAGGTATTTTCTCATAATTGTTGAAATATGCAAGTGAATGGGTGTGTGCAGGAACAAGGCCTTAGCTAGAGATCATAAAACGGAGTCTATAAATGTGTGAGTAGCAATGAAAAGGTGAGAAGAATCTACTGAATGACAGAATCAAGGGTAACATGAGTGAATATAGGGGTGTGGAAAGATTCTAGGAAAAGGTGCCCCCAGATGTAGGGGAGGTGGCACAAATCAAGCAAAAATCGGTGGGATTATGTAAGATTCCTCCCCAGCCCCTCAAGATGTCTAGTTTCTTCCCCTCTAATAAATCCCCTTTTTAGAATAATAAAAGATCTTGTTTCTACCTATTTTGGCGTAGAGAGAGAAAATATTCTAGAGAGAGATAATTCAATTTTTAGATATCTTTGGATGGAAAAATATCCTTTCTTATTAAAATAAATTCCCCCGAAACAAAAGGTCAAAAATAAGTTCCCATCATTTGACGTCTTGCCAGACACACAAATTTACCAGAAACAACACTCTAGTTTGTCATGCACAAACTGCTGTATTTTCTGTAGCGTACTGTAGTACACTCAAATGTCACAACCAGTGACCTCAATGTGCATACATACACCCAATGGCAACTGTTGACCTCCTTGCAGCACACACAATGTTTGCACAACCAATCTGTCTTCCTGTAGTTCTTAAAACAGAGTTCTGCAGAGAATCGATGACTTACCCACAGTGCTCAAAATTGCCTGCTTTCTAAAAAATGGAGGTCGTAACGCGCTAGAAACGCGTTTTTGGCTAGAAAAAGGCTATCCGATAGAGCTCGTTTTTTGCCGGTGCCTCCCGTAGAGCTCCCGACAAGGGTATAGTCGTCAACACAAATAGGGAAGAGTAGTTGAAGCTCTTACCCTCGTACCGCTTCCAGTGCTTCTCTTGCTTGCAGCTCAGCCCTCTGATACCATGAAAAGATACAGGGGAGAAGAGAGCTTGAGCTCTTGCAAGCACACACACACCCACAAAGCCCTAAAATAGAACACACAAGGTGAGGTTGAAAATCTTCTTCTTCTTCACTCAACACACCATATACAAAGATAAGAGTACACTATATGAAAAGGTACTCAACCAAATACATACTAGGATTCTCTACAGTAGTGGGAACCCAATTAAATGAGCTGGCGTTATAACTATGCTAGTCTCTAGAATGGCTCTCACACAGCCTGTCATCCCACTGGCCGCATATCACCCATGATCTCACCAACCATGCTAGTGGTGTAAGTGTGGGGCCTATCCCCCAGGCGGGTCATCAGTGTCCACCGCCTCACTAGATGGGCTCGATATCTCAACATTATTCAATGACCCCAAGGCCTCAAGGTCATTTTGGAATGGCTTTTTGGAATGGCCATGGAGCGTCCAAAGATGGCCTCGTTTCATGCATAATAGGTGGAAAAATGGCCCTAGGGCCATTCTTGCATGACCCCAAGGCCTCAAGGTCATTTTAGAATGGCCATGAGGTATCTAAGAATGTCATTTTGGAATGGCCATAGCGTATGCAATAATGGTCCTAGGGCCATTCTTTTCCATTCACAACATGAGGAAGAATGGCCCTAAAGCCATTCTTGCATGACCCGAAGGCTATTCGGAGTAGTTACCATGGGGGCATCCAAGAATGGCCCAAGGGCCATTTGGAATAGTGGCCATGGGGGCATCCAAGAATGGCCCAAGGGCCATTCTTGCATGACCCCAAGGGGCCATGGGCGCATCTAAGAATGGTCCTAGTGCCATTCTTTTCCATGCACAACATGAGGAAGAATGGCACTAGGGCCATTCGTGCATGACCCCAAGGCGTCAAGGTCATTTTGGGATAGCCATGGGGCATCCAAGAATGGCCCTAGGGCCATTCGTGCATGACCCCAAGGCGTCAAGGTCATTTTGGGATAGCCATGGGGCATCCAAGAATGGCCCTAGGGCCATTAGTTTCATGCACAAGAGGTGTAAGGACCATTTCTATGTTGAGATATCGAGCTCATCTAGTGAGGCAGTGGACACTGATGACCCGCCCCACACTTACACCACTGGCATGGTTGGTGAGATCATGGGTGATATGCGGCCAGTGGAATGATAGACTGTGTGACAGCCATTCTAGAGACTGGCATAGTTGTAGCGCTAGCTCATTTAGTTGGGTTCACACTATAGAGAACCCTAGTATGTATTTGGTTGAGTACCTTTTCATATGTGTGTACTCTTATCTTTGTATATGGTGTGTTAAGTGTTGAGTGAAGAAGAAGAAGATTTTCAGCCTCTCATCTTGTGTGCTCTCTTTTAGGGTTTTGTGAGTGTGTGTGTGTGCTTGCAAGAGATAAAGCTCTCTTCTTCCCTGCATCTTTTCATGGTATCAGAGCCTGGTTCATGCTAAGGGCTGAGCTACAAGCAAGAGAAGCAGAGGAAGCGGTAGGAGGGTAAGAGCTTTAACTACTCTTCCCTATTTGTGTTGGCAACTACACCCTTGTCGGGACCTCTACGGGAGGCACCGGCAAACGATCTCTAATTGAGGAGCTTTCTTCGTGGGAGTAAAGCTATAGGGCAACTAAATTGCCCTATCAGACCCTATCGAACAATATTTTTCTGCCCGAAAACACTTTTCGGGTGTGTAACGACCTCCGTTTTTCAGAAAGCAGGCGATTTCGAGCACTGCAGGTAAGTCATCGATTCTCTGCAAAACTTTGTTTTAAGAACTCGAGGAAGACAGATTGGTTGTGCAGACATTATGTGTGCTGCAAGGAGGTCAACAGTTGCCATTAGGTGTATGTATGCATATTGAGGTCATTGGTTGTGACATTTGAGTGTAGTACAGTACCGCTGCGAAAAATACAGCAGTTTGTGTAGGACAAACTAGAGTGCTCTTTCTGGTAAATTTATGCGTTTGGCAAGATGTCAAATGATGGCATAAACCAGATTGTTGCTGAGAAGCTTGATAAGAACATCTTCCATGCTTGGAGGTTCAGGTTGACGAATTTCCTAATGGGAAAGGGTTATACAGAAGGTGAGCATGAAGAGGCACCGGAGATACCAGAGATCAATCCAATTGCTACAGATGTGAAAGAGTTCAAGGATTGGAACCAAGGAGCCAGAAAAGTTATGTATTGGCTCTCTATCAGTATATAGGACACCATGATTGGGCACATACAGGATGCCAAGTCCCCCAAGGAGGCATGGGACACCATGGTAAAACTCTATGAAACAAATACCAAGGCACCAAAGATACAGTTGAAGAATGAACTTCATACTGTGGAGAAAAAGAGTATGTCTGTGAATGACTATGCACGTTGAAAATAAAGGGTATTGTGGAATCCCTTGCATCTATTGGTGTTTCAATAGATGATGATGATCAGGTGGAAGTCTGTCTACGTGGTCTCGGGCAACAATACAAGGCGTTCAAGATGTCTATTCAGACTCGGGAAAACATTCTCAATTTTACAGATTTGGTGTCTATGTTGATTATAGAAGAGAAGAGCTTGGGTGAAGACCAATAGTCTTCACAAAAAAAAAACAGTTCAGAGCAACAGGCCTTCTACACAAGTTCAAGAGGAAGAGGACGAGGTAGAGGAGGCCGTGGATGCGGTCAAGGAGGTGGATGCGGTCAAGGAGGTGGCCGAACAGGTAATCAGAATTATGGCCAGCAAGAGAAACAATAACAGTCCCAGTATTCACACCACCAACAACAACAACACGCAAGTGGAAGAGGCCAATTCAGAGGCAGGGCGAGTCAAAGAGGTCGTGGAAATTGGCAAAGGTAGTATAATGATACACGTGGATGCTTTTATTGTAGTAAGCCTGGACATGTGCAGGAAGATTGTTATCAGAAGCAAGCTAACATGCAAAATGGAAAATTGCAACAAAACAACTATGCATTCTCGAGCAGAAACAATGAGGATAATGAAAGGTTGTTTGTTATGTAGCATGTCGTTAATGCCATGTCTGAAAATGTTGAAGCAGCACATAAAGATGATGTATGGTACGTTGATTCAGGTGCATCGAACCACATGACAAGTCATGGGGAGTGGTTCAAGGAGATGAAAAACCTTGAAAGACCAGGTTTTGTGGAAACAGGGGATGACACTGCTCATCCAATTGCCCATGTTGTGCCATTATCTATGATGTAGGATGGCAAAGTGAAGTACCTTGCAGATGTACTTCATGTTTCGAACATAACAAAGAATCTGGTTTCAGTTTTCCAGATCGTATGCAAAGGTTTACCTATGATGGTTATGTGGCACATCACTATGCATACATGGCAAAGGTTGTGCAGGTGTAGAGCCCTTATGTATTAATGAGGCTGTTGGAAATGTGTGTTGGGAGAAAGCTATGGATGAGGAGATGGATGCACTATATGGAAATGAGACTTGGGATTTAGTGCAATTTTGTGAAGGCAAGAAAGCCATTGGATGCAAGTGGGTGTACAAAGTAAAACATAACAGTGATGGAAGCATAAGCACGTACAAGGCTAGATTGGTAGCCAAAGGATATGCCCAGACATATGGCATTGATTATGAGGAAACTTTCAGCCCAGTTGCCAAGATGGCGACAGTGAGAGTTGTGATAGCAGTGGCTGCGTCAAAGCCATGGTCTTTACATCAGATGGATATAAATAAAGCATTCTTGCATGGGGATTTGCAGGAAGAGGTGTATATGCTGCAGCCACCTGGTTATGAGGATGTGAGTCACCCTGAGCATGTTTGCAGGTTGAAGAAAGCCTTGTATGGCTTAAAACAAGCACCAAGAGCATGGTCTGACAAGATTTCTAAATATCTTGTCACTATTGGCTTTCATGTAGCCAATGTAGATTTCTTGTTGTATGTGAGACACAGTGATAGAGGGGTTGTGCTTGTTGTCATCTATGTAGATGACTTGATCATTACAGGGGACCATGATGTAGAGATCTTTAATGTAAAGATCTTGCTTAGATAGAAGTTTGCGATGAAGGATCTGGGGGAGCTCAGATATTTCTTGGGCATTGAGGTGATTAGGTCACCACATGGTATTGGATTACTGTAGAGACAGTATGGCTTGGACATGTTGTCCAAGTATAGTATGATAGGCTGTAAGCCTATCTCAGTGCCATTGGATCAGAATGGCAAGTTGAGTACAAATTCAGGAGAGATTTTGGAGGATCCTACTATGTATAGGTGCATAGTAGGAAGCTTGATCTACATGACGATCACCAAGCTAGATTTGAGCTATGCTGTTGGGTTGGTGAGTCAGTTTATGCAGGTTCCTTGGAAGCCGCATTTGGATGCATTGAGACGCATACTGAGGTATGTGAGGTCTACTTTGCATTGTGGACTATTTTATGACACTGGGACAGAGATATGTGTACATGGGTACACACATGTTGATTGGGCTGGTAGTATCTTAGATAGAAGATCTACTAGTGGTTTCAATGTTTCTTTGGGGAGTGCTGCTTTGACTTGGAGCAGCAAGAAGCAGCCTACGGTTGCTCTATCTAGTTACAAAGGCCAAGTATAGAGGTGCTGCTCTATGGCAGCATCATGTGACGTAGCTTGGTTGAGAACGCTACTTGCATATTTGGGTCTATCAGTGGATAGACAAGTTGTCATTTTTAGTGACAACATTAGTGGTATACAGTTGGCTTTTCATGCTCGCACGAAGCATATAGAGGTCCACTACCATTTCATGAGAGAAGGTCTTGGCAGGAGACGTTGACCTTGTCTATGTCAGCACACAAGATCAAGTCACTGACATCTTCACCAAAGCATTGGGTACAAAGAAGCTCGCAGATTCAGGGCTTCGCTTGGTATACATAAGATGGAGTTGAGCTCGAGAGGGAGTGTTAAGATATCAAGCTCATCTAGTGAGGCGGTGGACACTGATGACCCGCATGGGGGATAGGCCCCACACTTACACCACTGGCATGGTTGGTGAGATCATGGGTGATATGCGGCCAGTGGGATGATAGGCTGTGTGATAGCCATTTTAGAGACTGGCATAGTTATAGCGCTAGCTCATTTAGTTGGTTTCACACTATAGAGAACCCTAGTATGTATTTGGTTGAGTACCTTTTCATATGTGTGTACTCTTATCTTTGTATATGGTGTGTTGAGTGTTGAGTGAAGAAGAAGATTTTCAGCCTCTCACCTTGTGTGCTCTCTTTTAGGGTTTTGTGAGTGTGTGTGTGCTTGCAAGAGCTCAAGCTCTCTTCTCCCCTACATCTTTTCATTCTACACGACCCCAAAGCCTCATATATCCACCGTTTTACTTATATATACATCAGAGTGCATGAAATAGTAGCCATGGGGGAATTCAAGAATGGCCCTTCTTGCATGACCACAAGGGGCCATGAGTGCATCCAAGAATGGTCCTAGGGCCATTCTTGCATGACCCCAAGGGGCCATGGGTGCATCTAGGAATGGTCTTAAGTCGATTCTTTTCCATGTACAACATGAGAAAGAAAGAATGGCCCTGGGCCTCATATATCCACCATTTTACTTTAAAATGCATCTTAGGGGAATGAAATAGTTGCCAATGGGAGCATCCAAGAATGGCCCAAGAGCCATTCTTGCATGACCCCACCAAAAGGGGCCATGGATGCATCCAAGAATGATTCTAGGGCCATTATTATTCAAGAATGGCCCTTCCTGCATGACCCCATAGCCTCAAGGTCATTTTTGGGATAGCCATGGGGTATCCAGGAATGGCCCTAGGGCCATTCTTTTCATGCACAATAGGTGGAAGAATGACTCTAAAGGCCATTATTGCATGACCCTAAGGCCTCATGGCCATTTTTGAATGGCTAGCATCCAAGGATGGCCTCTTTTCATCCTAGGGCCATTCTTGCAGTGGCCATGGGGGCATCCAAGAATGGCCACTCTCGCAGTGGCCACCATGGGGGAATCCAAGAATGGCCCAAGTGCCAAGATTCATTTTTGCATGACCCCAAGGCCTCAAGGTCATTTTTGAGATGTCCATGGGGCATCTGAGAATGGCCCTAAAGCCATTAGTTTCATCCACAAAACAGGTGTAAGGACCATTCTCACATGACCCCAAGGCCTTATATATCCACGGTTTTACTTTAAAATACATCATAGTGCATGAAATAGTGGCCATGGGGGCATTCAAGAATGGCCCAAGGGCCATTCTTGCATGACCCCAAGGGCCGTGGGTGCATCCAGGAATGGTCCTAGGGCCATTCTCTTCCATGCACAACATGAGAAAGAATGGCCCTAGGGCCTTTCTTGCATGACCCCAAGGCCTCAAGGTCATTTTTGGGATGGCCATTGGGAATCCAAGAATGGCCCTAGGGCCATTATTTGCATACACAATAGGTGTAAGGACCATTCCTACATAACCCCAATGCCTCATATATCCACCATTTTACATTAAAATGCATCACAATGCATGAAATAGTTTCCATGGGGACATCCAAGCATAGCCATTCTTGCATGACCCCAAGGGGCATGGGTGCATCCAAGAATAATACTAGGGCCATTATTTTTCATGCACAACATGAGGAATAATGGCCCTAGGGCCATTCTTTTCATGGACATTTTCATGGACAATAGGTGGAAGAATGACCCAAAAGGCCATTATTCCGTGACCCCAAGGCCTCAAGGTCATTTTGGAATGGCCATAGGGCATCCAAGAATGGTCCTAGGACCATTTTTTTCATGCAAGGCCATTATTTCATGCAAGGCCATTATTTCATGACCCAAAGGCCTCAAGGTCATTTTGGAATAGCCATGGCGCATCCAAGAATGGACCTAGGGCCATTTTTTTCCATTCACAACATGAGGAAGAATGGCCCTAGGGCCATTCTTGCATGATCCCAAGGCCATTCGACATAGTTGCCATGGTGGAATCCAAGAAATGGCCTAAGGGCCGTTTGGAATACTGGCCCTAGGGCCATTCTTGCATGACCAAAAGGCCTCAACATCATTTTGGAATGGCCATGGGGCTCCCAATAATGGCCTCCTTCCATGTATAACAGGTGGAAGAATGGCCCTAGGGCCATTCTTGTGCATGACACGAAGGCTCCATGGGTGCATCCAAGAATGGCCATAGGGCCAATATTTTCATGCACAACATGAGTAACATTGGCCCTAGGGCAATTCTTGCATGACCCCAAGTCCTCAAGGTCATTTTTGGGATGGCCATGGGGCATCCAAGAATGGACTTAGAGCCATTCTGTTCATGCACACAGGTGGAAGAATGGCCCTAGGGCCATTCTTGCATGACCGAAAAGGCCTCAACATCATTTTGGAATGGCCATGGGGCTCCAAATAATGGCCTCCTTCCATGCATAACAGGTGGAAGAATGGACCTAGGTCCATTCTTACATGACCCCAAGGCCTCAAGGTCATTTTGGGATTACCTTGGGGGAATCAAAGAATGGCCATACACCATTCTTTTCATGCACAACAGGTGGAAGAATGGACGTAGGGCCATTCTTGCATGACCCTAAGGCCTCAAGGTCATTTTGGGATGGAAATGGGGCATCCAAGAATGGCACTATGACCATTCTTCCCATGCACAACAGGTGGACGAATGGCCTAAGGGCCATTCTTGCATGACCACAAGGCCTCAAGGTTATTTTGGGATTGCCATGGGGGCATCCAAGAATGGCCTAAGGGCCATTCTTTTAGTTCACAACAGGTGAAAGAATGGCCCACCAAGGGCCATTCTTACATGACCCCAAGGCCTCAAGGTCATTTTGGGAAGGCCATGGGGGCATCCAAGAATGGCCCAAGGGCCATTGCCCAAGGGCCACTCTTTTAATGCACAACAGGTGGAAGAATGGACCAAGGGCCATTCTTACATGACCCCAAGGAATCAAGGTCATTTTGGAACGGCCATCGAGCATGCAAGAATGGCCCCAGGACCATTCTCTTCATGCAAGGCCATTATTCCATGACCTAAATGCCTTAAGGTCATTTTGGAATGGCCATGGTGCATCCAAAAATGGTCCTAGGGCCATTCTTTTCCATTCACAACATGAGTAAGGTCATTTTGGAACGGCCATCGGGCATGCAAGAATGGCCCTAGGACCATTCTCTTCATGCAAGGCCATTATTCCATGACCTAAATGCCTTAAGGTCATTTTGGAACGGCCATCGGGCATGCAAGAATGGCCCTAGGACCATTCTCTTCATGCAAGGCCATTATTCCATGACCTAAATGCCTTAAGGTCATTTTGGAATGGCCATGGCGCATCCAAAAATGGTCCTAGGGCCATTCTTTTCCATTCACAACATGAGTAAGAATGGCCCAAGGGCCATTCTTGCATGATCCCAAGGCCATTTTGGAATAGTGGCCATGGGGGACATCCAAGAATGGCCCTTCCTCGATAACCCCAAGGGGCCATGGGTGCATCTAAGAATGGTCCTTAGGCCATTCGTTTCCATGCACAACCTGAGGAACAATGGCCCTAGGGACATTCTTGCATGACCCTAAGGCCTCAAGGTCATTTTTGGGATAGCCATGGGACATCCAAGAATGGCCCTAGGGCCATTCTTTTCATGTACAATACGTGTAAGGACCATTCTTACATGACCCCAAGGCCTCATATATCCACTGTTTAATTTAAAATACATCATAGTGCATGAAATAGTGGCCATGGGGGCATTCAAAAATGGCCCAAGGGCCATTCTTGCATGATTCGAAGGGGCCATGGGTGCATCCAAGAATTGTCCTAGGGCCATTGTTTTCCATGCACAACATGAGAAGGAATGGCCCTGGGGCCTTTTCTACATGACCCCAAGGCCTCAAGGTCATTTTTGGGATGGCCATTCTTTGCATACACATAACATGTGTAAGGACCATTTCTATGTGACCCCAAGGCCTCATATATCCACCATTTTACTTTGAAATGCATGAAATAATCGGCATGGGATCATCGAAGAATGGCCCAAGAGCCATTCTTGCATGACCCCAAGAGGCCATGGGTGCATCCAAGAATGGTCCTAGGGCCATTATTTTTCATGCACAACATGAGCAAGAATGGCCCTAGGGCCATTCTTTTCATGCACAATAGGTGGAAGAGTGACCCCAAAGGCCATTATTGCATGACCCAAAGGCCTCAAGGTCATTTTGGAATGGCCATGGAGTATCCAAAGATGGCCTCTTTCCATGCACAACAGGTGGAAGAATGGCCCTAGGGCCATTCTTGCATGACCCCAAGGCCTCAAGGTCATTTTTGAATGGCTATGGGGCATCCAAGAATGGCCCTAGGACCATTCTTTTCATGCAAGGCCATTGTTCCATGACCCAAGGGCCCCAAGGTCTATTTGGAATGGCCATGGCACACCCAATAATGATACTAGGGCCATTCTTTTCCATTCACAACATGAGGAAGCATGGCCCTAGAGCCATTAAGTTACATGACCCCAGAGCTATTCTGAATAGTTGCCATGGGGGCATCCATGAATAGCCCAAGGGGCCATGGGTGCATCTAAGAATGGTCCTAGGACCATTGTTTTCCATGCACAACATGAGGAAGAATAGCCCTAGTGCCATTCTTGTATGACCCCAAGGCCTGAAGGTCATTTTTGGGATGGCCATGGGGCATCCAAGAATGGCCCTAGGGCCATTTGTTTCATGCACAACAGGTCTTGGATGCCCTTAGGGCCATTATTTTCATGCACAAGAGGTGTAATGACCATTCCTACATGACCCCAAATCCTCATATATCCACCGTTTTACTTACAAATACATCACAGTGCATGAATGGGGGCACAAGAGGTGTAATGACCATTCCTACATGACCCCAAATCCTCATATATCCACCGTTTTACTTCCACCATTTTACTTACAAATACATCATAGTTGCCATGGGGGCATTCAAGAATGGCTCTTGTTGCATGACCCCAAGGGGCCATGGGTGCATCTAAGGATGGTCCTAGGTCCATTCTTTTCATGAGAAAGAATGGCCCTAAGGCCTCAAGGTCATTTTTGGGATGGACATGGGGCATCCAAGAATGGCCCTAGGGCCATTCGTTTCATACACAACAGGTGCAAGCACCATTCCTACACTACCCCAAGGCCTCATATATCCACCATTCCTACACAACAGGTGCAAGCACCATTCCTACACTACCCCAAGGCCTCATATATCCACCATTTCACTTTAAAATGCATCACAGTGGGATGAAATAGTCGCAAATGGGGGCATCCAAGAATAGTGCCATTCTTGCATGACCCCAAAAGGGGCCATGGGTGCTTCCAAGAATGGTCCTAGGGGCATTATTTTTCATGCAAGGCGATTCGGAATAGTGGCCATGGGGGCATCCAAGAATGGCCCAAGGGCCATTCTTGCATTACCCCAAGGCCTCAAGGTCATTTTTGGGAAGGCCATGGGGCATCTGAGAATGGCCCTAGGGCCATTCTTTACATTCAAGAATGGCCCAAGGGCCATTCTTGCATGACCCCAAGGGGCCATGGGTGCATCCAAGAATGGTCCTAGGGCCATTCTTTTCCATGCACAACATGAGAAAGAATGGCCCTGGGGCCTTTCCTACATGACCCCAAGGCCTTTCCTGCATGACCCCAAGGCCTCAAGGTCATTTTTGGGATAGGCATGGGGCATCCAAGAAAGGCCCTAGGGCCATTATTTACATACACAACAGGTGTAAGGACCATTCCTGCGTGACCCTAAGGCCTCATATACCCACCATTTTACTTTAAAATTCATCACAGTGCATGAAATAGTTGCCATGGGGGCATCCAAGAATGGCCCAAGAGCCATTCTTGCATGACCCCAAGGGGCCATAGGTGCATCCAATAATGGTCCTAGGGCCATTATTTTTCATGCACAACATGAGGAAGAATGGCCCTAGGGGCATTCTTTTCATTGACAATAGGTGGAAGAATGACCCCAAAGGCCATTATTGCATGACCCGAAGGCCTCAAGGTCATTTAGGAATGGCCATGGAGCATCCAAAGATGGCCTCTTTTCATGCACAACAGGTGGAAGAATGGCCCTAGGGCCATTCGAGCATCCAAAGATGGCCTCTTTTCATGCACAACAGGTGGAAGAATGGCCCTAGGGCCATTCTTGCATGACCCCAACGCCTCTTGCATGACCCCAAGGCCTCAAGGTCATTTTGGAATGGCCATGGGACATCCAAGAATGGCCCTAGGACCATTCTTTTCATGCAAGGCCATTGTTCCATGACCCAAGGTCCCCAAGGTCTATTTGGAATGGCCATGGCGCATCCAATAATGGTACTAGGACCATTCTTTTCCATTTAAAACATGAGGAAGAATGGCCCTAGAGCCATTCTTACATGACCCCAGGGCTATTCCGAATAGTTGCCATGGGGACATCCAAGAATAGCCCAAGGGGCCATGGGTGCATCTAAGAATGGTACTAGGGCCATTGTTTTCCATGTACAACATGAGGAAGAATAGCCCTAGTGCTATTCTTGCATGACCCCAAGGCTTGAAGGTCATGTTTGGACTGGCCAAGGGGCATCCAAGAATGGCCCTAGGGCCATTTGTTTCATGCACAACAGGTCTTGGATGCCCCTAGGGCCATTAGTTTCATGCACAAGAGGTGTAATGACCATTCCTACATGACCCCAAATCCTCATATATCCACCGTTTTACTTACAAATACATCACAGTGCATGAAATAGTGGCCATGGGGGCATTCAAGAATGGCCCTTCTTACATGACTCCAAGGGGCCATGGGTGCATCCAAGAATGGTCCTAGGTCCTAGGTCCATTCTTTTCGAGAAAAAATGGCCTTTCCTACCTTACCCCAAGGCCTCAAGGTCATTTTTGGGATGGCCATGGGGCATCCAAGAATGGCCCTAGGGCCATTCGTTTCATACACAACAGGTGCAAGCACCATTCCTACACTACCCCAAGGCCTCATATATCCACCATTCCTACACTACCCCAAGGCCTCATATATCCACCATTTCACTTTAAAATGGGATGAAATAGTCACGAAGGGGGGCATCCAAGAATGGCCCAAGAGCCATTCTTGCATGACCCCAAAAGGGTCCATGGGTGCTTCCAAGAATGGTCACAGGGCCATTATTTTTCATGCAGGGCCATTCAAAATAGTGGCCATGGGGGCATCCAAGAATGGCCCAGGGGCCATTCTTGCATTACCCTAAGGCCTCAAGGTCATTTTTGGGATGGCCACCATGGGGCATCCAAGAATGGCCCTAGGGCCATTCTTTTCATCCAGAAAAGGTGTAAGGACCATTCCTACATGACCCCAGGACCTCATATATCCACGGTTTTACTTTAAAATACATCACAGTGCATGAAATAGTGGCCATGGGGACATTCAAGAAAGGCCCAAGGGCCATTCTTGCATGACCCCAAGGGGCCATGGGTGCATCCAAGAATGGTCCTAGGGCCATTCTTTTCCATGCACAACATGAGAAAGAATGACTCTGGGGCCTTTCTTGCATGACCCCAAGGCCTCAAGATCATTTTTGGGATAGGCATGGGGCATCCAAGAATGGCCCTAGGGCCATTATTTGCAAACACAACAGGTGTAAGGACCATTCCTACGTGACTCCAAGGCCTCATATATCCACCATTTACTTTAAAATGCATCACAGTGCATGAAATAGTTGCCATGGGGGCATCCAAGAATGGCCCAAGAGCCATTCTTGCATGACCATAAGGGGCCATGGGTGCATCCAAGAATGGTCCTCGGGCTATCTTTTTTCATGCACAACATGAGGAAGAATGGCCCTAGGGCCATTCTTGCATGACCCCAAGGCCTCAGGGTCGGGCATCCAAGAATGGCCCTAGGGCCATTCTTTTCATGCACAATAGGTGGAAGAATGACCCCAAAGGCCATTATTGCATGACCCGAAGGCCTCAAGGTCATTTAGGAATGGCCATGGAGCATCCAAAGGTGGCCTCTTTTCATGCACAACAGGTGGAAAAATGGCCTTGCATGACCCCAAGGCCTCAGGGTCATTTTGGAATTGCCATGGGGCATCCAAGAATGGCCCTAGGACCATTCTTTTCATGCAAGGCCATTGTTCCATGATCAGAGGGCCTTAAGGTCTATTTGGAATGGCCATGGCGCATCCAATAATGGTACTAGGGCCATTCTTTTTCATTCACAACATGAGGAAGAATGGCCCTAGAGCCATTCTTACATGACCCTAGGGCTATTCCAAATAGTTGCCATGGGGGCATCCAAGAATAGTCCAAGGGGCCATGGGTGAATCTAAGAATGGTCCTACGGCCATTGTTTTCCATGCACAACATGAGGAAGAATAGCCCTAGTGCCATTCTTGCATGACCCCAAGGCCTGAAGGTCATTTTTGGGATGGCCATGGGGCATCCAAGAATGGCCCTAGGGCCATTTGTTTCATGCACAACAGGTCTTGGATGCCCCTAGGGTTATTATTGCATGCACAAGAGGTGTAAGGACCATTACTACATGACCCCAAATCCTCATATATCCATCATTTTACTTACAAATACATCACAATGCTAAAATAGTGGCAATGGGAGTATTCAAGAATGGCCCTTCTTGCATGACCCCAAGGGGCCATGGGTGCATCCAAGAATGGTTCTAGGTCCAATATTTTCATGAGAAAGAATGGCCCTGAGGCCTTTCCTACCTTACCCCAAGTCCTCAAGGTCATTTTTGGGATGGCCATGGAGCATCCAAGAAATGCGCTAAGAACATTTGTTTTATACACAACAGGTGCAAGGACCATTCCTACACTACCCCAAGGCCTTATATATCCACTTAAAAGGCATCACAGTGGGATGTAATAGTCACGAATGGGGGCATCCAAGAATGGCCCAAGAGCCATTCTTGCATGACCCCAAAAGCGGCCATGGGTGCATCCAAGAATGTTCCTAGGGCCATTATTTTTCATGCAGGGCCATTCAAAATAGTCGCTATGGGGGCATATCCAGGAATGGCCCAAGGGCCAAGGGCCATTCTTGCATTACCCCAAGGCCTCAAGGTCATTTTTGGGATGCATGGGGCATCTAGGGCCATTCTTTTCATCCAAAACAGGTGTAAGGACCATTCCTACATGACCCCGGGACCTCATATATCCACAGTTTTACTTTAAAATACATCACAGTACATGAGATAGTGGCTATGGGGGCATTCAAGAATGGCCCAAGGGCCATTCTTGCATGACCCCAAGGGGCCATGGGTGCATCCAGGAATGGTTCTAG
The DNA here is from genome assembly GCF_041138505.1 of Cibotium barometz. Classification (NCBI taxonomy): domain Eukaryota; kingdom Viridiplantae; phylum Streptophyta; class Polypodiopsida; order Cyatheales; family Cibotiaceae; genus Cibotium; species Cibotium barometz. The sequence continues at coordinate 57,654,086 of NC_141049.1, read as the reverse complement.
GGCCATTCTTGTGAGATCCCTCTGCCCCCTCCACGCACCACAGACTCCCGGTATCTGGCCAGTGGAAGTAGCCCCCTCATGCGCGGGGCAGGGTTTCTCACTCGGGGGCCTCGCCCACGAATGCCCGGGCACGAGACTAGGCTGGTGGTCACTCCGAAAACCGAAACCAGGAAAATTTCCCATGCCCGAAAAACGGGGACAATTCCACCTTTTGAATTTTCTTAACAAATTTTTCTAACGAGATCAATTCTAAACTATCCTTCACCTGAATAAACCAGATAGAAGGAAACTATCACTGATAAAATTTGATCATCTAAGTAAATTCAACACTTTTTTTCCTAATCAAGATCAGGCACAGCCGTTGATTCACTCAATTGAGAATTTTATCAACGAATTAACTAACTATTCGAATCCTAACGTAATCCTAAGATTTTTCAGTTTGATTATTAAAACTCCACTGATTCCAGCCTAACCCCATTCGGCCCATGGGTTAGCCACCACCCTACCACTGGAATCGATGGAACCAAACAAGTACTCACCCACCCATAATTGAAATGCCTTTCTTACCTTAGCTTTAGAAAATAGATACGCACACACTCCTCTTTGAAACTTTAATATAAAATTAATCCATTGACAATACAGATACGATCACAGATTTCATAATTCAAAATTTCCATTCAATCCCTTGTTTCACAAAAACAGTACCACTCTGGACTCTCCGTTGGGACCAAGTGGTCAGCAACGAGATCTAGTAATAGATTACAATAATCACTTCGTCAACATACATATATATATCTTCCTCGACATACGAATGGGTGTCCTAAGCACCGCGAGCCCGTGCATCGCCTGGTCAGAACCCTCTAGGATCCTCCTTAGGTGTCTTGGTACTTCACTTAGGGACCGCTTCGTTGGCCCTCGCCCATCATACCGGAAGCACACCATGTTTCACCATACCCAGGCTGGTCAAGACCTGGGCAGGTTTTTGCCACGTGAGCTGTCCCTCGAACACTCCCCGCTAGCTGTTGCAACCGAACTTCCCTTAGATAAACATATATGCCAAATGCTCCCTCCAGCATTCTGGCGTAAGACAGTCCTTTAAGAAAACAGGGTTTCTATGCAAGTTTACAGTTTTGATTTTGTTTGAAAACTATGAATAATCTTAAATCCATATCCCAAATACTTCTAGATCCAAGTTTGAATTCCAAACAGAATTCCTCGAATTCTGTTAACTTGATCCTCAGATCAAATTCAAAAGTCTTAACTTAGTTTCAGATTCAGTGTGTTTTGAGTGCATTTTTCTTGAACTAGACACATCGTCATTGATTGAATTTGACGAAGGAATTAGGTCTTGGTCAATAGTCTAAATCATAGTTTGGGTCTGGAAAGGTTCTTCCTAAACTATCTTTCTCGAAAGGTACTATTTCAATTTCTCTTTTTCTAAATTTTGTTCGATGAAAATTTGCTTACACATTTCTAAAACATGAATTTCTTATGAGGAATAAAATAATCATTTATTTCGATCTCCGACTTCGATAGTTTAATTGAATTTTCTCATTACCATCTTAGTGAATATGAAACGGTAGCATTTCTTCTCACAGATTATCTACTTATTCATTTTTTTAATTTTTACAGAAACTAAACAGAGGATTAAGGAGATCCCTTATTTAATTATAAAGATTCTATATGCATCTAATTATGCATAAAATCCTATTTTGATGAAAGTCACACTTTTATCATCATAAAAATCACTTATTTGATGAAAATCACTCTTTTAATATGAAAGAATTTCTTTTATGCATCCATTTATGCATAAAAATCATTTATGATGAAATTCACACTTTTAATATAAAAAATTACCTTTTATGCATAAAAATTATTTATGATAAAAATCACACTTTTAATATAAAAAAATACCTTTTATGCATCCATTTATGCATAAAAATAATTTATGATAAAAGTAACACTTTTATAATAAAAAAATAATCTTTTATGCATACTTTTATGCATGAAAATCAAATATGATATAAGTAACACTTTTATAATTTAAAAAATAATCTTTTATGCATAAAAATCAAATACGATAAAAGTAACACTTTTATAATAAAAATAATAATCTTTTATGCATACAAATAAATATGATCAAAGTAACTCTTTTGTAATAAAAAATTATTCTTTTATGCATACTTTTATGCAAAGAATCAATAATGATAAAAGTAACACTTTCATAATTAAAAAAATATCAATAAGTATCTTTCATAGAATTTAATTCTATTGAAAATCATTCTTTTATAAAAATTAATCAATATGCATCTTTCTATGCATGAATGAAAATGACACTTTTAGAATATTCTAACGATGGGGATTACTCTTTTTGATTAATAAAAGATGAACTTTATTTCACTAGTTTCTAAAAAATTTCACCATAACCTCCTTTGTATGGCTGACCATTTTTCAAATTTTAACTTACTAAAATTATTTAGAAGTTTACCAAGAGTATTACTTCGGTCATGCTGTGGGCAGGGAACCCAAGAAGTGGCTAAGCTATGTGCACCTAGTCGAGTTCGCCTACAATGCTTCTTATCACAGAAGTATTGGGATGAGCCCTTTCAAAGCTTTGTATGGACAAGATTGCTTAACTCCATTAACTTGGTCCGACCCCATTGATTAGGGTCGAGCTATCCAAACAGATGCTTGATGACATGGAGCACCAGATGCAGGCAATTTGTAAAGATATAAAAGCTACCCAGGATAGACAGAAGCAATATGCAGATAAGAAGAGGGCAGACAGAGAATTCAAAGAAGGAGATAAGGTCTTCATTCGAGTACGGCCCAAAAGAAGTTCTTTATCTCTTGGGAAGTACGAGAAGTTATCCCCCAGATATTGTGGGCCATATTTGATTACAAAGAAAGTAGGTGACTTAGCCTACGAGCTTCTTCTGTCTCCTCATCTCAAAGTTCATAATGTATTTCATGTAAGCCTTCTAAAGAAATATGTGCCAAGCCCAAATCATGTGCTTGATGATGAAATCCTAACCTCTTCAACCCAAGGGCAGATGGAACTCCAACCTAAAGAAATTCTTGATGTTCGAGAAAAGATTCTCAGGAACAGAATTCTCAGAGAATTATTGGTAAAATGGAAGTTCTATCCTTTTGAAGATGCCACCTGGGAGAATGAACCCGATTTGTTTGCGGGATTACCCTCAGTTTTTGCGAGATGAGGGCATCTCACATTTTTCAAGTGGGAGATAATGTAAGATTCCTCCCCAGCCTCTTAAGATGTCCAGCATCTTCCCTTATAATCAAATCCCTCTTCAGAAATATAAAAGATCTTGTTTCTACCAGTTTTGGCTTAGAGAGAGAAAATCTTCTAGAGAGTGATAATTCAATCTTTAACTATTTTTTGATAGAAAAATACCTCATCTTATTAAAATAAGTTCCCCTGAAATAGAAGTTCAGAAAGATTTTCAGAAGGTGCATTAGACAATTAAGTATAATCTGTTCAAGAGGCATTATCCTGGGGGTGAAGATTTTTCGAAATTTTAAATTAAGGTTCTTATGGACCAATAAGATTCATCCAAATGTAGAGAGGAGATAAATAGAAGAATAAAAGAAAAATCCCCCAAAAATGAGTAAATACTCACATAAGATAAAGAGTTGACTAAGGACAAGGTTAATAGTTAAAAAAGAGAGATATTTGGAAGTAATGATGCATTTTTGACACCTCTGCATGGGGGAATTCCCCTCATGAAAGAGGTGCCTATTTCACATGCTTGAATAAGTTTTAAACTCCCAAATAATGAGATATTTTTATCTCTCCTCTCTCCTGTTTCAACTAGATCCAAAAAGTGAGCAAAACTAACCCAAAAAGGTCAAAAATTGACCAAACTGATCTGGAAAATTCTAGAATCATTTGGCTTGGTTAGAAGCTCACTTTTTCCTATAAATAGAAGCCTTCCCCTTTGTTGAAACTCAATGGTGTTTTGCACTATTACCCTGCCTCTCCCAAGTGCCAAAAACAGTGAATTTTACTCATAATTCATTAGTTTTTGACCTTCCCTCTTCCAAAAGATTAGTGACCGCTCTTGTTTCCAAACAAGAGTAGAACCCTCAAACCATCAAGCCAAAGGAAAGCTCTCAAATTCCTTAGTAAGTTGGAGATTCTTCTCTTTTCCATTCATTTTATGGTTTTTTTTAATGGCTTTTTTATGGTTTTTTTATGATTTTTATCTTGTTTAAATTGCAAATGATGTTATGCCTCATTGAAAAAAGGCATTCCCCTCTCTTCTTTAGTAAATCCAACCATTCTTATCCTAGATGAATGATTAATGAATAAAATCAAGTTTTTCATAATGTTTCTCTTTGATTGTTTACATTAGAATGATTTACCACTGCTTTGAAAAATGCAGTCCAGAACCTTGAAGTAAACTTGGGATCTCGATCACTTACTATTATCCTGGGTAGGCCATGCAATCTGAAGATTTCTTTGAGGAACACTCTGGCCACATCCACTACTGTGTAGGTTTCTTTTACTAGGATTAGATGGGCAACTTTGGTTAGTCTGTCCACTACCATAAAAATGGAGTTGTAACCTGATTGCACTGAAGGTAATCCAGTAATAAAGTCCATACTGATACATTCCCACTTCATCTGGGGGATGTCCAATGAATGTAACTTCCCAGGCATTTTTACTCTTTCAGCTTTGACTTTCTGGAATGTCAGACATTGACGTACATGATTCAGTACATCCTTTTTCAGACCAGGCCAAAAGAAGCTTTTCTTTACAGACATGTAGGTTTTGATGAAACTTGGATGCCCTACTATAAGGCTGTCATGGGCTTCTTTCAGAATTTGATCCTTGGTTCCCTCATCATTGGGAATACATAGCCTGTGATTATAATACATTATGCCATCATCTAGGCTATACCCTTGAACTTTGTTCAACTCCTGTGGAGTTTTGCTTTCCTGCATAAGTAGGGTAGCAATAGGGCCAAAGAATCTATCCTGCATGATCTTCTCTCTTGCTTCAATAATCAAAGGATTTGATATTACAGTAATTGCAAGCAAGGAGGCTTTCCTGCTAAGGGCATCTGCTACCACATTTTCTTTGCGTGGGCGGTATTTGATTTCAAAATCAAATTCCTGTAGGGTCTGCATCCACCTTCTTTGGCGCATGTTGAGGTCCTTCTGAGTGAAGATCTACTTTAAACTCTGATGGTCTGTCATCATCAAAGTGAATCTTTTTCCCAGTACGTAATGTCTCCACAACTTTAAGGCATAGACTACTGAAAGTAATTCCAGGTCGTGGACATCATAGTTCCTCTCATACGTTCTGAGCTTTCGGGATTCATAGGCCACTACATGACCTTCCTGCATGAGTGCACCTCCCAGGGCAAAACCACTTGCATCAGTTTACTACCTCAAAGGGTAGAGAGAAATATGGCAGCTTTAGAATAGGACTGGTTACCAAGGCAGTCTTCAGCTTATCAAAAGCACTCTGGCACCTAGCATACCACTAAAATGGGATATTCTTTTTGAGAAGGTTAGTCAGGGGGAAGCTATGAGAGCATACTTTGGTATAAAAATTCTATACCAACCAGTCAATCCCAAGAATCCTCTGACTTCTTTCACTGTCTTTGGTTCAGGCCAATCTATGACTACTTGGACTTTTGTGGAATCTGGAGAAATTCCATCTTTGGATACCAGAAAGCCCAAGTATTCAACATGGTCGGCAGAGAAAGTGCATTTGCTCTTTTTTGCAAAGAGTTGGTGATTCCTTAGAATCTCAAGAACTTTTCTGACATGAGTCTCATGGTCAACTGCATTCCTTGAGTAAATAAGAATGTCATCAAAGAAAACTAGAACAAAATCATCTAAGTATTCTTTGAGAATGTCCTGCATTAAGCGATTGAATGTAGCTGGGGCATTTATCAATCCAAATTGCATGACAGTAAATTCATAATGCCCATAGCGAGTATTGATGGTTGTCTTTGGAATATCTTGATCATTGATCCTGATCTGGTAATACTCGGATTTGAGATCTATCTTTGTGAAGATCCGGGCTCCATTTAGCCTGTCCAAAAGCTCATCCATCTTGGGATAAGATACTTATTCTTAACTGTCAGCTGATTTAGACCTCTGTAGTCCACACAGAGTCTAAGCGTTCCATCTTTCTTTTTCTGAAAGAGAACTGGCACACCTCAAGAAGGTGAAACACTGGGTCTTACAAACCCTTGTTCTAACAGCTGTCTAAGCTGTTCCTTGAGTTCAATGGCTTCAAGAACTGGCATTTTGTACGTGCGCAGGGCTACTGGCTGAGCTCCAGGGGTCAATTCAATCACATGATCTACTTCTCGAATTGGAGGCATTTCAGTTAGCTCTGCTGGGAATAGATCATCAAATTCATTTAACCATTCTGGTTCTTTAGCCTTAAGCTTTGAGTCTACTGGGTTCATTTTGACAACATAAATTTGTTGCTTCTTCCTAAGTCCTTTCAGCAGCAACCTAGAAGCTTTTGCTAACTGAAGGTCTAGGGATCTGGAAACTCCAGTTCCTTGAACTTTTTTCCTGTGAAGGTCATGGAAGGAAATGGTTCCGTTGTTGTGACAGTGTATGTCAGCTTGATTTTTGTGGAGCCAATCCATTCCAAGGATCCCGTCAAAAACTCCCAGAGGTAAGACTTTGAACTGACAGTCGGTTACATTACCATCTAGATTGAACTGTTGGATAACATCTGTCTCATGGGGTGAGTGAAAAGAATCTTTCCACTGGCCAATTCAACTTGCATAGGTTTCCCTGATTTCTTTTCTAAGACTAGCTTACGCAAGCATCCAGGGGAAATGAAAGAATGAGAACTGCCTGAATCAATCAAAAGCTTAAAAGGCTTACCTTGATACTCTGCTAGAGTATGGATGATTGAGAATTGATGGTTAGGCCCTTGGTTTTCAATTGCAGCATAGATCTGCCCTCCTCTTTCCTCTTCTACTACATCTGAAATTATGACTGCTCTGGCTGCTACAGTCTGAGGTGGAACTCTTTCTCTTTGGTTGCCCCAATTCTGGGAAGGAGTTATGAGGTTACTCTGGACAGAGGCAGATGGCTGAGCTGGAGTTCTTATGGGGTTTCCCTGGCTTGGGCGAGACAGACCTTGATTGGACTGGTATGAAGGGGTTGGTCTCCGAACTCGGGGTCCTTGACTTCCCTGTCCCCTTGACATGGCAGGAGTCGGCCGGGCAGTCTTTTAGTTGGTGACCAAAACCTTGGCACCCAAAACATCGGTTTTCACTTCTGAGCTCATCCCTCTGTTTTTTTGAAATAGGTGGGGCTCTTAAGAAAGTATTCTAGGGGAAGGGTCTTCCTTCACTTAACCTTCCTACATCCTGATTATGATTTGGGCCTTGCTGCCTCTTTGGGGGTGGAAAGTTTGAAGTACTTCCCTGGGCTTGGAATCTTTTAAAGTTAGATGGTGCAGGCTTTGGCAGGACCTTTACTACAAAGACTTTGGCAAAATCTTTTGCCATTCTTACTGCTTCAGCCATGGACACTGGCTTGGCATTTTTGATCAGTGTGTCCAAAGGTTCATTCATTCCCTGAATGAACCTGGCCACATGAGTTGTTCTTCATCTAGAGGTGGTGAATATTTGAGTAGAAGAGCAAAGGCCTAGTGATATTCCTCAATGGTTTTCCTCTCCTTCTTTAGCCTAAGAATTCGTTCATTTTGGTTTCCAAAAATCCAGGGGGACAAAATCTCTTTCTTAGATAGGTTTTTAGGTCATTCCAATCAGATCGTCTGTAAACAATCACTTATACAACAGGAAATTTTTCTTCAGAAAACATTTTTATATTTATATAAAAGTTGCAATATGCACATAGAGCAGCTTGGCTCCAGAATTCAAAATCTCCTCGGGAGACGCATAAGACGATGGTACTGGGCAATAGACATGCCCTATTACATAAGTTCTCTAACTGCGAAGGGAGCTATTATTTTCTTCTTAGGGATAAATTGACTAAAGAGTCTATAAATTTGACATGAAAGTCTGAAATTCTGAGGTGTCGAATGATATAGAATGACACCACGCGTCATTTTCAGCTTTATCAGAATCATGGCCAATGAGAGGTTCTGCCTCAGCATTGCACGCCAGTCGCACGAGGCGTGGACATATTGCCCTGCAAACCACTTATGCTGTTGTCTCTCCACGCTGGGTCAGGAAAATATAAATCCTCAAAATGGCATGCGAGTCTTGCTCGGCTTGTTCGAGTTGAAGCGGAAGAGATGAGATGCTCGAAGGCGAACGCAGTCATTCTTGAGACTGGGTGAGGTCGAGAATACCAGATAAATAGGGAACTTCCATCTATAAAAACAATTTCTTTGATTAAAAATTCTTCATTAAAGAAGCTTACGGAATGAAAATACATTATGAAAAATGTTTTTTCTGAGTTTTTATTATCGATTTCTGATAAGAATTTGTTTATCTTTATAGCTTTCAACTTGGCTTTGATACCAACTGTGAGATCCCTCTGCCCCCTCCGCACACTGGACTCCCGGTAGTAGTTGGCAGGCGGAAGCAGCCCCCTCATGCACGGGGTAGGGTTTCTCACTTGGGGCCTCGCCCACAAATGTCCCGGCACGAGACTAGGCTAATGGGGTCACTCCAAAAACCGAAACTGGGAAAATTTTCCATGTCCAGAAAGTGGGGATGATTCCACCTTTTGAATTTTCTTAATAACGAATTTTTCTAACGAGATCAATTCTAAACTATCCTTCACCTGAATAAACCAGATAGAAGGAAACTATCACTGATAAAATTTGATCATCTGAGTAAATTCAACGCTTTTTTCCTAATCAAGATCAGGCACAGCCGTTGATTCACGCAATTGAGAAATTTACCAGGGAATTAAGTAACTATTCGAATCCTAATGTAATCCTAAGATTTTTCAGTTTGATTATTAAAACTCCACTGATTCCAGCCTAACCCCATCCGGCCCATGGGTTAGCCACCACCCTACCACTGGAATCGATGGAACTAAACAAGTACTCACCCACCCATAATTGAAATGCCTTTCTTAACTTTAGCTTTAGAAAACAGATACACACACACTCCTCTTTAAAACTTTACTATAAAAATAATCCTTTGACAATATAGATATGATCACAGATTTCATAATTCAAAATTTTCATTCAATCCCTTGTTTCACAAAAATAGTACCACTCTGGACTCTTCGTTGGGAGGGACCAGTTGGTCAACGAGATCCAGTAAAACAGATTACAATAATCACTTCGTCAACATACATATATATATCTTCCTCGACATATGAATGGGTGTCCTAAGCCGTGCATCGCCTGGTCAGAACCCTCTAGGATTCTCCTTAGGTGTCTTGGTACTTCACTTAGGGATTGCTTCGTTGGCCCTCGCCCATCGTACCGGAAGCACACCATTTTTCACCATACCCAGGCTGGTCAAGTCCTGGGCAGGTTTTTGCCATGTGAGCTGTCCCTCGAACACTCCCCGCCAGCTGTTGCAACCGAACTTCCCTTAGATAAACATATATGCGAAATGCTCCCTCCAACATTCTGGCATAAAACAGTCCTTTAAGAAAACAGGGTTTCTATGCAAGCTTACAGCTTTGAATTTGTTTGAAAACCATGAATAATCTTAAATCCATATCCCAAATACTTCTAGATCCAAGTCTGAATTCCAAACAGAATTCCTCGAATTCTGTTAACTTGATCCTCAGATCAAATTCAAAAGTCTTAACTTAGTTTCAGATTCGGTGGGTGTTTTGAGTGCATTTTTCCTAAACTGGGCACATCGTCATTGATTAGCACTGCGGTTAAGTCCTCGATTCTCTGTAGAACTCTGTTTTAAGAACTACAGGAAGATAGATTGGTTGTGCAGATATTGTGTGTGCTGCAAAAACAAGGAGGTCAACAGTTGCCATTGGGTGTATGTATGCACATTGAGGTCACTAGTTGTGTGACATTGAGTGTAGTACAGTACCACTGCAAAAAATACAGTGCAAAAAAATACAGCAGTTTGTGCAGGACAAACCAGAGTGTTGTTTCTGGTAAATTTGTGTGTCTGGCAAGATGTCAAATGATGGCATAAACTAGATTGTTGCTGAGAAGCTCGATAAGAACAACTTCCATGCTTGGAGGTTCAGGCTAACAAATTTCCTGATGGGAAAGTGTTACTGGGACTATATAGAAGGTGAGCATGAAGAAGAGGCACTGGAGATACCGGAGATCAATCCGACTGCTGTAGATGTGAAAGAGTTCAAATATTGGAACCAAGGAGCCAAAAAAGCTATGTATTGGCTCTCTATCAGGATACAGGACACCATGATTGGGCACATACATGATGTCAAGTCCCCCAAGGAGGCAAGGGACACCTTGGTAAGATTCTATGAAACAAATACCAAGGCACGAAAGATACAGTTGAAGAATGAACTTCATATTGTGGAGAAAAAGAGTATGTCTGTGAATGACTATACATTAAAGATCAAGGGTATTGTGGAATCCCTTGCATCTATTAGTGTTTCAGTAGATGATGATGATAAGGTGGAAGTCTGTCTATGTGGTCTTGGGCCACAATACAAGGCGTTCAAGATGTCTATTCAGACTCTGGAAAACATTTCCAATTTCACAGATTTGGTGTCTATGTTGATTATAGAAGAGAAGAGCTTGGGTGAAGACCAACAGCCTTCACAAAACAAAAATAATTCAGAGCAACAGGCCTTCTACACAAGTTCAGGAAGAGGACGAGGTAGAGGAGGCCGTGGACGTGGCCAAGAAGGTGGCCGAATAGGTAATCAGAATTATGGCCAGCAAGCAGCAACAACAACAGTCCTAGAATTCACAACAACAACAATAACACGCAGGTGGAAAAGGCCAATTCAGAGGTAAGGGGAGTCAAAGAGGTCGTGGAAATTAGCAAAGGCAATATAATGATACACGTGGATGCTTTTACTATGGTAAGCCTGGACATAAGCAAGCAGATTGTTATAAGAAGCAGGTTGACATGCAAAATGGGAAATTGCAGCAAAACAACTATGCATCCTCGAGCAGAAACAATGAGGATAATGAAAGGTTGTTTGTTATGCAGCATGTTGTTTAATGCCATGTCTGAAAATGTTGAAGCAGCACATAAAGATGATGTATGGTACGTTGATTTAGGTGCTTCGAACCACATGACAATTCATGGGGAGTGGTTCAAGGAGATGAAAAACCTTGAAAGACTAGGTTTTGTGGAAACAGGGGATGACATTGCTCATCCAATTGCCCATGTTGGAGATGTGCCATTGTCTATGCAGGATGGCAAAGTGAAGTACCTTGCAGATGTACTTCATGTTCCAAACATAACAAAGAATCTAGTTTCAGTTGGCCAGATGATTAAGCAAGGTTTGCAGGTTCGGTTTAACCCTGATGGTTGTTATGTTGAAGACTTTAAAGACAAGTGCAGGTTGGTTGCAAAAGGCAACAAAGTAGTGGGCAGAATGTTTATATTGTTGAATGTGAACATGCCTGAAGTGAGTGTTGCGATGTTTGCAAATGGTTCATGAATTGTTGCAGACACAGACATTTGGCATAAAAGAATTGGACATGTGAATGTGTAGAGAATGAAATCTATGCAGGCTAAAGGAATTGTGACAGGGCTGCCAAAGTTTAAAGTTGAAGGTATGCAAAAAATATGTGAAGCATGCCAATTTGGAAAGCAAACAAAGCAGGTATTTCCACGTAACAGAAATGTGAGCAGAAATGCACTAGATGTTGTGCATTCAGATGTATGGGGTCCTACGAAGACCATGTCTATGGGAGACTACAAGTATTATGTGACATTTATTGATGACCACACAAGGAAAGCGTGGGTATACTTCATGAAGGAGAAGAGTGAGGTATTCACTCATTTTCAAAATTTCAAAGTTATGGTTGAAAAGCAAAGAGGGAAATATGTAAAGTGCCTACAGTCAGATGGAGGGGGAGAGTACTTCTCCAATGAGTTCTTTGAATTTTTGAAGAAGAATGGTATTTGGAGACAGTTTACATGTAGATACACTCCGTAGCAAAATGGAGTTGCTGAGCGGAAAAACAGGCACATTGCTGAGATTGCGCGAGCATTGATGGGAGATAAGAATATTACGCATAGCTATTGGACTGAGGCTATTTCTACAACAGTTTACATTATGAACAATACTCCAACTGCAGCCATACATGATATAACTCTAGAGGAGAGGTTTACTGGCAGAAAACCTGATTTGTCTCATCTGAAAGTCTTTGGATGCATTGCATATGTGTATGTGCCAGATGAGCTGAGAACTAAGCTGGATCCAAAAGCTGAAAATGTGTGTTTATTGGATATTCCCTTGAGCAAAAGGGATACAAGTGTTATAACCCTACTACACATGAGTTGAGGGTAAGCAGGGATGTTGTTTTTGATGAGATGAGCAGCTGGTATGCTGCTGAAAAAGAAGCTGTTGGGGCTGATGTGAGTGAAAATGTGGTTGCACAGAATGCAAGTCAGCAATCACAGTCTTTGAGTGGACCAGGAGAGTCCTCATCTAGTGGTTCAGTTGATAGACCATGGAGTGGTAGGCTGCGTCATAATACCAGTCCTGCAAATGTGATTAGTACATCACATAAAGGCAAAGAGAAAGTGGTTCAGCCCTTTAGTATGCCTGACATTTCTACAGGGCATTCTCATGTTGATGAAGAGTCTAGTGGCTCAGAGATGAGCCTTGATGAGGATCTTGGGATACCAGCTATGAGAACACCTGGTGTAAAGAAGGCTATGGAAGCCATGAATGCAAAGTTACAAAGATCTGGGAGAGTGAAGAATCTTGTGCAGAGGTTTACCTATGATGGTTATGGGGCACATCACTATGCATATATGGCAAAAGTTGTACAGGTTGTAGAGCCCACATGCATTGATGAGGCTATTGGAAATGTGTGTTGGGAGAAAGCTATGGATGAGGAGATGGATGCACTATATGGAAATGAGACTTGGGATTTAGTGCAATTGCCTGAAGGCAAGAAAGCAAGTGGGTGTACAAAGTAAAACATAACAGTGATGGAAGCATAAGTAGGTACAAGGCTAGATTGGTAGCCAAAGGATATGCGTAGACATACGGCATTGATTATGAGGAAACTTTCAGCCCAGTTGCCAAGATGGCAACAGTGAGAGTTGTGATATTAGTGTCTGCATCAAAGCAATGGTCTTTACATCAGATGGATGTAAAGAATGCATTCTTGCATGGGGATTTGCAGGAAGAGGTGTATATGTTGCAGCCACTTGGTTATGAGGATTTGAGTCACCCCAAGCATGTTTGCAGGTTGAAGAAAGCCTTGTATAGCTTAAAACAAGCACCAAGGGCATGGTCTAACAAGATTTCTAAATATCTTGTCACTATTGGCTTTCATGTAGCCAATGCAGATTTCTCGCTGTATGTGAGACACAGTGATAGAGGGGTTGTGCTTGTTGTCATCTATGTAGATGACTTGATCATTACGGGGGCCACCACATGGTATTGGATTACTGCAGAGACAGTATGGCTTGGACATGTTGTCCAAGTATGGTCTGACATGCTATAAGCCTATCTCAATGCCATTGGATCAGAATGCAAGTTGAGTGCAGATTCAGGAGAGATTTTAGAGGATCCTACTATGTATAGGTGCATAGTAGGAAGCTTGATCTACATGACGATCACCACGCCGGATTTGAGCTATGTTGTTAGGTTGGCGAGTTAGTTTATTTAGGTTCCATGGAAGCCGCATTTGGATGCATTGAGACACATATTGAGATATGTGAGGTCTACTTTGCATTGTGGACTATTTTATGAAACTAGGACAGAGATATGTGTACATGGGTACACAGATGCTGATTGGGCCGGTAGTATCTGAGATAGAAGATCTACTAGTGGCTTCATGTTTTCTTTGGGGAGTGTTGCTGTGACTTGGAGCAGCAAAAGAAGCAGCCTACGATTGCTCTATCTAGTACAGAGGCCGAGTACTGAGGTGCTGCTATGGCAGCATGTGAGGTAGCTTGGTTGAGAAAGCTACTTACAGATTTGGGTCTATCAGTGGATAGACAAGTTGTCATTTTCTGTGATAACATTAGCAGTATATAGTTGGCCAAGAACTGAGTTTTTCATGCTTGCACGAAGCATATAGAGGTCCACTACCATTTTGTCAGAGAGAAGGTTTTGGCAGGAGACGTTAACCTTGTTTATGTCAGCACACAGGATCATGTCGTTGACATCTTCACCAAAGCGTTGGTTATAGAGAAGCTCCACAGATTCAGGGCTTTGCTTGGTGTACATGAGATGGAGTTGAGCTCGAGGGGGAGTGTTGAGATATCGAGCTCATCTAGTGAGGCGGTGGGCACTGATGATCTGCCTAGGGGATAGGCCCTACACTTACACCACTGGCATGGTTGGTGAGATCATGGGTGATATGCAGCCAGTGGGATGACAGGCTGTGTGACAGCCATTTTAGAGACTATGGCATAGTTATAGCACCAGCTCATTTAGTTGGGTTCACACTATAGAGAACCCTAGTATGTATTTGGTTGAGTACCTTTCATATTGTGTGTACTCTTATCTTTGTATATGGTGTGTTGAGTGTTGTGTGAAGAAGAAGAAGATTTTCAGCCTCTCACCTTGTGTGTTCTCTTTTAGGGTTTTGGCCTCTTTTCATGCACAATAGGTGGAAGAATGGCCCTAGGGCCATTCTTGCATGACCCCAAGGCTATTCGGAATAGTGGCCATGGGGCATCCAAGAATGGCCCAAGGGCCATTCAGAATAGTGGCCATGGGGGCATCCAAGAATGGCCCAAGGGCCAAGGGCCATTCTTGCATGACCCCAAGGCCTCAAGGTCATTTTTGGGATGGCCATGGGGCATCCGAAAATGGCCCTAGGGCTATTCTTTTCATCCACAACACAAGTGTAATGACTATTCCTACATGACCCAAAGGCCTCATATATCCCCTATTTTACTTTAAAATACATCACAGTGCATGAAATAGTGGCCATGGGGGCATTCAAGAATGGCCCAAGGGCCATTCTTGCATGACCCCAAGGGGCCATGGGTGCATCGAGGAATGGTCCTAGGGCCATTCTTTTCCATGCACAACATGAGAAAGAATGGCCCTGGGGCCTTTTGTACATGACCCCAAGGCCATCGGCGGGCCAAGGGCCAAGGGCCATTCTTGCATTACCGCAAGGCCTCAAGATCATTTTTGGGATGGCCATGGGGCATCCGAGAATGGCCCTAGGGCCATTCTTTTCATCTAGAAGAATAGGTGTAAGGACCATTCCTACTTGACCCTAGGACCATTTCTACATGACCCTAGGGCCATTCTTTTCATCCAGAAGAAC
Organism: Cibotium barometz; assembly: GCF_041138505.1. Classification (NCBI taxonomy): domain Eukaryota; kingdom Viridiplantae; phylum Streptophyta; class Polypodiopsida; order Cyatheales; family Cibotiaceae; genus Cibotium; species Cibotium barometz. The sequence continues at coordinate 57,638,719 of NC_141049.1, read as the reverse complement.
AGGTGTAAGGACGATTCCTACATGACCCTAGGACCTTATATATCCATGGTTTTACTTTAAAATACATCACAGTGCATGAAATAGTGGCCATGGTGAGGGCATTCAAGAATGGCCCAAGGACCATTCTTTGGGTGCATCTAATAATGGTCCTAGGGCCATTCTTTTCCATGCACAACATGAGAAAGAATGGCTCTAGGGCCTTTCTTGCATGACCCCAAGGCCTCAAGGTCATTCTTGGGATAGGCATGGGGCATCCAAGAATGGCCCTAGGGCCATTCTTGCATACACAACATGTGTAAGGACCATTCCTACATGACCCCAAGGCCTCGTATATCCACCATTTTACTTTAAAATGCATCACAATGCATGAAATAGTTGCCATGGGGGCATCTAAAAATGGTCCTAGAGCCATTCTTGCATGACCCCAAGGGGCATGGTTGCATCCAAGAAAGGTCCTAGGGCCATTAGGTTTCATGCACAACATGAGGAAGAATGGCCGTTGGGCCATTCTTGCATGACTCCAAGGCCTCAAGGTCATTTTGAAATGGCCCTAGGGCCATTCTTTTCATGCATAATAGGTGGAAGAATGACCCCAAAGGCCATTATTGCGTGACCCAAGGCCTCAAGGTAATTTTGGAATGGCCATGGAGCATCCAAGGATGGCCTCTTTTCATACACAATAGGTGGAAAAATGGCCCTAGGGCCATTCTTGCATTACCCCAAGGCCTCAAGGTCCTTTTGGAATGGCCATGGGGCATCCAAGAATGGTCCTAGGACCATTCTTTTCATGCAAGGCCATTATTCCATGACCTAAAGGCCTCAAGGTCATTTTGGAATGTCCATGGCGCATCCAAGAATGGACCTAGGGCCATTTTCCATTCACAACATGAGGAAGAATGGCCCTAGGGCCATTCTTGCATGACCCCAAGGCCATTCGGAATAGTTCCCATGGTGGAATCCAAGAATGGGCCAAGGGCCATTCAGAATAGTGGCCATGGGGGCATCGAAGAATGTCCCAAGGGCCATTCGGAAGAGTGACCATGGGGGCATCCAAGAATGGCCCAAGGGTCATTCTCGCATGACCCCAAGGGGCCATGGGTGCATATAAGAATGGTCCTAGGGCCATTATTTTCCATGCACAACATGAGTAAGAATGCCCCTAGGGCCATTCTTGCATGACCCCAAGGTCTCAAGGTCATTATTTTCCATGCACAACATGAGTCATAGGGCCATTCTTGCATGACCCCAAGGTCTCAAGGTCATTTTTGGGATGGCCATGGGGCATCTAAGGATGGCCCTAGGGTCCTTATTTTCATGCACATCAGGTGTAAGGACCATTCCTACATGACCCCAAGGCCTCATATATCCACCGTTTCACTTTAAAATACATCACAGTGCATGAAATAGTCGCCATGGGGGCGTCCAAGAATGGCCCAAGAGCCATTCTTGTTGAGATATCGAGCTCGTCTAGTGAGGCGGTGGCCACTGATGACCCGCCTGGGGGATAGGCCCCACACTTACACCACTGGCATGGTTGGTGAGATCTTGGGTGATATGCGGCCAGTGGGATGACAGGCTGTGTGACAACCACTCTAGAGACTGGCATAGTTATAGCGCCAGCTCATTTAGTCGGGTTCACACTATAGAGAACCCGTGTATGTATTGGTTGAGTACCTTTCATATTATGTGTACTCTTATCTTGTATATGGTGTGTTGAGTGTTGAGTAGAGAAGAAGAAGATTTTCAGCCTCTCACCTTGTGTGTTCTCTATTAGGGTTTTGTGAGTGTGTGTGTGTGCTTGCAAGAGCTCAAGCTCTCTTCCCCCTTGCATCTCTTCATGGTATCAGAGCTTGGTTCGTGCTAAGGGCTGAGCTGCAAGCAAGAGAACCACAGGAAGCGGTACGAGGGTAAGAGCTTCAACTACTCTTCCTTATTGTGTTGGTGACTACACCCTTGTCGGGAGCTCTACGGGAGGCACCGGCAAACGGTCTCTGATTGAGGAGCTTTCTTCGCGGGAGTAAAGCTATAGGGCAACTATACAGTCCTATCGGACACTCATTTCGGGGCCGAAAACGTGTTTCGGGCGCGTCTAGACCTCCGTTTTTCAGAAAGCAGGCGATTTCGAGCACTGCGGGTAAGTCATCGATTCTCTGCAGAACTCTGTTTTAAGAACTGCAGGAAGACAGATTGACTGTGCAGACACTGTGGGTGCTGCAAAGAGGTCTACAGTTGCCATTGGGTGTATGTATGCACATTGAAGTCACTGGTTGTGACATTTGAGAGTACTACAGTACCGCTGTGCAGAAAATACAGCAGTTTGTGCAGAAAAACCAGAGTGCAGTTTCTGGTAAAATTGTGTGTTTGGCAAGATGTCTAATGATGGCATAACACAGATTGTGGCTGAGAAGCTGGATAAGAATAACTTCCATGCTTGGAGGTTCAGGTTGACGAATTTCCTGATGGGAAAAGGCTATTGGGACTACATAGAAGGTGAGCATGAAGAGGCACTGGAGATACCGGATATAAATCCGACTGCTGCTGCAGATGTCAAAGAGTTTAAAGACTGGAACCAAGGAGCCAGGAAGGTTATGTATTGGCTTTCCATTAGTATACAGGACACCATGATTGGGCACATTCAGGATGCCAAGTCCCCCAAGGAGGCGTGGGACACCTTGGTAAAGCTCTATGAAACAAATACCAAGGCACGTAAGATACAGCTGAAGAATGAACTTCATACTGTGGAGAAAAAGAGCATGTCTGTGAATGACTATGCGTTGAAGATAAAGGGTATTGTGGAATCCCTTGCATCTATTGGTGTGTCAGTAGATGATGATGACAAGGTGGAAGTCTGTCTACGTGGTCTCGGGCCACAATACAAGGCGTTCAAGACGTCTATTCAGACTCGGAAAAACACTCCCAACTTTACAGATTTGGTGTCTACGAAGAGAAGAACTTGGGTGAAGACCAACAAAATCCAGAGGAGAGGTTTACTGGCAGAAAACCAGATTTGTCTCATCTGAAAGTCTTTGGTGGATGCATTGCATGGATGCATTGCATGGATGCATTGCATATGTGCATGTGCCAGATGAGCTGAGAACTAAGCTAGACCCGAAAGCTGAAAAATGTGTGTTTATTGGATATTCCCTTGAGCAAAAGGGATACAGGTGTTATAACCCTGCTACACGTGAGCTGAGGGTAAGCAGGGATGTTGTGTTTGATGAGATGAGTAGCTGGTATGTTGCTAAAAAAGAAGCTATTGGGGCTGATGTGAGTGGAAGTGTGGTTGCACAGACTGCAGGTCAGCAATCACAGTCTTTGAGTGGACCAGGAGAGTCCTCATCTAGTGGGTCTATTGATAGACCATGGAGTGGCAGGCTACGTCATAATACCAGTCCTGCAAATGTGATTAGTACATCACGTAAAGGAAAAGAGAAAGTGGTTGAGCCCCTTGGTATGCCTGACATTTCTGCAGGGCATTCTCATGTTGATGGAGAGTCTAGTGGCTCAGATATGAGCCTTGATGAGGAGCTTGGGATCCCAGCTATGAGAACACCTGGTGTAAAGAAGGCTATGGAAGCCATGAATGAGAAGTTGTGAAGATCTGGGAGAGTGAGAAATCCTGTGCAGAGATTTACCTATGATGGTTATGTGACACATCACTATGCATATATAGCAAAGGTTGTGCAGGTTGCTGAGCCCACATGCATTGATGAGGCTGTTGGAAATGTGTGTTGGGAGAAAGCTATGGATGAGGAGATGGATGCACTATATGGAAATGAAACTTGGGATTTAGTGCAATTGCCTGAAGGCAAGAAAGCCATTGGATGCAAGTGGGTGTACAAAATTAAACATAACAGTGATGGAAGCATAAACAGGTACAAGGCTAGATTGGTAGCCAAAGGATATGCGCAGACATATGGGATTGATTATAAGGAAACTTTCAGCCCAGTTGCCAAGATGGCAACGGTGAGAGTTGTGATAGCAGGGGCTGCGTCAAAGCAATGGTCTTTACATCAGATGGATGTAAAGAATGCATTCTTGCATGGGGATTTGCAAGAAGAGGTGTATATGTTGCAGCCACCTGGATATGAGGATGTGGGTCACACCGAGCATGTTTGCAGGTTGAAGAAAGCCTTGTATGGCTTAAAGCAAGCACCAAGAGCATGGTCTGACAAGATTTCTGAATATCTTGTCACTATTGGCTTTCATGTAGCCAATGCAGATTTCTCGCTGTATGTGAGACATGGTGATAGAGGAGTTGTGCTTGTTGTCATCTATGTAGATGACTTGATCATTACGGAGGACCATGATGTAGAGATCTTTGATGTAAAGATCTTGCTTAGACAGAAGTTCGAGATGAAGGATTTGGGGGAGCTCAGATATTTCTTGGGCATTGAGGTGATTAGATCACCACATAGTATTGGATTACTGCAGAGACAGTATGGCTTGGACATGTTGTCCAAGTATGGTATGACAGGCTATAAGCCTATTTCCATGCCATTGGATTAGAATGGCAAGTTGAGTGCAGATTCAGGAGAGATCTTGGAGGATCCTACTATGTACAGACGCATAGTAGGAAGTTTGATCTACATGACGATCACCAGACCAGATTTGAGCTATGCTATTGGATTGGTGAGTCAGTTTATGCAGGTTCCACGGAAACCGCATTTGGATGCAGTGAGACGCATACTGAGGTATGTGAAGTCTACTTTGCATTGTGGACTATTCTATGAGACTGGGACAGAGATATGTGTACATGGGTACACAGATGCTGATTGGGCTGGTAGTATCTCAGATAGAAGATCTACCAGTGGATTCATGTTTTCTTTGGGGAGTGCTGCTGTGACTTGGAGCAGCAAGAAGCAGCCTACGGTTGCTCTATCCAATACAGAGGCTGAGTACAGAGGAGCTGCTATGGCAGCATGTGAGGTAGCTTGGTTGAGAAAGCTACTTGCAGATTTGGGTCTATCAGTGGATAGACAAGTTGTCATTTTCTGTGACAACATTAGCAGTATACAGCTGGCCAAGGACCCAGTCTTTCATGCTCGTACGAAGCACATAGAGGTCCACTACCACTTTGTCAGAGAGAAGGTCTTGGCAGGAGACCTTGACCTTGTTTATGTCAGCACAGAGGATCAGGTAGCTGACATCTTCACCAAAGCATTAGGTACAGAGAAGCTTCGTAGATTCAGGGCTTTGCTTGGTGTACATGAGATGGAGTTGAGCTCGAGGGGGAGTGTTGAGATATCGAGCTCGTCTAGTGAGGCGGTGGCCAGTGATGACCCGCCTGGGGGATAGGCCCCACACTTACACCACTGGCATGGTTGGTGAGATCTTGGGTGATATGCGGCCAGTGGGATGACAAGCTGTGTGACAGCCACTCTAGAGACTGGCATAGTTATAGCGCCAGCTCATTTAGTCGGGTTCACACTATAGAGAACCCGTGTACACTCTAGAGACTGGCATAGTTATAGTGCCAGCTCATTTAGTCGGGTTCACACTATAGAGAACCCGTGTATGTATTGGTTGAGTACCTTTCATATTATGTGTACTCTTATCTTGTATATGGTGTGTTGAGTGTTGAGTAGAGAAGAAGAAGATTTTCAGCCTCTCACCTTGTGTGTTCTCTATTAGGGTTTTGTGAGTGTGTGTGTGTGCTTGCAAGAGCTCAAGCTCTCTTCCCCCCTGCATCTCTTCAATTCTTGCGTGACCCCAAGGGGCATGGATGCATTCAAGAATGGTCCTAGGGCCATTATTTTTAATGCACAACATGAGAAATAATGGCCCTAGGGCCATTCTTGCATGACCTCAAGGCCTCAAGGTCATTTTGGGATGGTCCTAGTGCATCCAAGAATGGCCCTAGGGTCATTCTTTCCATGCACAATAGGTGGAAGAATGACCCCAAAGGCCATTATTCCATGACCCCAAGGCCTCAAGGTAACTTTGGAATGGCCATGGAGCATCCAAGGATGGTGTAAGGTTCCTCCCTTTAAAAATAGGAGAAACACTTAAGATAGTCCGCTAAGTCTTATCTTGGGAAAAATTTCCTATTCATCGACACCTTGACCCTGTAGAGATTCAAGGATACGATTCATAGGTATGACCTAGCTCTATCCCGCAGGGGGAGCGTGATTTCCTAAACCTCAAATCACCCATAGGGCAATTGATCAAAAATTGGGCAACTACTAGACTTGATTTCTAGAGACAACGCTTTTTTCCTTATCTTATGCAAGGCACAGCCGCTAGCCTAGTCTTCTAGAATAGAGTTGCCCAAGAACCTAACTATCTAACGTAGGGCTTTCACTTAATCTGTTGGAAAGCTACCCGACTAATCGGGTCCACCCGTCCGTAGGATGGTGCCGTCAGGGCATTCCATCCTCCCACTTTCCACCCTACTCACGCATCAATTTGTTTTCTAATTAATACTACCACATTGTTTGACATAAATAAACATATTCCTTAATTAGGGCCCTTTTTCACAAGGTTCGTTAAAACAGCCTTCTTACACAATACAATCATACCAAAGACAAGATGTAATTATATAAAAAGTTTATACATGAATCCATTTCCATACAAGCCAAACCGGCTCTCTTATTCTTATTCTGTCGATGATCTAGAATTCGGCCTTCCAGCCTCTACATGCTGGGCAAAACCCTATGGGACCATACACCTCATCGTCGGCCACTGGCGAGGACTCAAGCCGGCCTGTCGCCCTCTCAGGCTCCATCGCTCGATCCTCCCGCCCCTCAGAGGGATGTCTGCACACTAGGGTGGGCTTATTTACCGCACTAGCCTGGGCCCTCAGAACTAGGCAGCCTCATAATCTCTTGCCTCAATCGGCGATCCTTATTCTCCCAAAGGTATGAGGGATACCTTGGGCCGTTCTCGGGCTTTGCTAACGACGTCGCCCGGCTACACAAGCACGGAACGAAGTTAGCGTTGAAGCCAAAAAAAATCTTGAATTCTAAAGATAACAACTTCAATGCAATTTACTAAATATAGCATTCACAATTCATGAAGATAACAATTTCAACGCAATTTATCGAATACAACATCACATATTTCGTAACTTCATATAATTTTTATGTCGTCACTTTAAAAGGAAAAGACACTATTCATTAACACTAATTTAAGAAAAATCTCTTCTTTTGAAAATTAACCAAGCTAACCTGGCCACCGTTTCCTTGAGGGCCTTGAAAAGGGAGGACTGGAGCCGCGTTGGGCGCATCTTCCCCCATCTCGTTGTTACGTGCTCCTCTTGAGGTAATATTTTGTCGTCTCCGAGATGAGGCCATCTTAGGCATCTCCTTGTAGAGCTCGCTGCTGCGATCAAAACGCTTCAGTCGGATCTGAATTCCGAGCTCGTTTGCTCATCGTATGAGCAAAAGAATATGGCGCACGAACCCTTGCTTGAGTCAAAAATCCCTTACTAAAGTCTACGCAAATGGGAGGGGGAGGAATTGTGAGATATCCTTAAGGGCAAATGCAAAAACGTGGAGAGGGCTGGGAGGGGTGGCTGCAAGCCTCTCTGTAAGTCTATTCACACGGGGGGGGAGAAGAGTTAAGGACACTGGCCTCTAGCAAGAGGGGGATGGAGGAAAATTGACTTATCTGAAAAGAGCCAAATGAGGGGGTGTGAGAGGGGTGGCTGCAAGGGCGGCTGTACTGAAAAGAGCCAAATGAGGGGTGGCTGCAAGGGCGGCTGTACTTGCAGCAAGTACGCTCACAGGGACGGACGGCGGTACGGACAGGGCATACGTTACACAGAAATGCGTGCCGTCTGTGGAGCACCCCGGGGGTTTATATAGCAGAGGGGTGAGGATACGGGCGTTGCGCAAAGCAAGGACGAAAGGATGGTGTACCTTCAAAGGCTATGGATCAGTGGCCTGTATACCCCGCGCATGAGGGGGCTGCTTCCGCTGTCAGCTACCGGGAATCCGGAGGGGGCAGAGGGATCTCACATCCATTCCAAGGATTCCATCATATATTCCCAGGGTTAGGACTCTGAACTGGCACTTTGTGACGTTCACATCTAGGCTAAACTGAATAAGGTCAGTCTCAAGGTGAGTGAAAAGAATCTTCTAACTAGCTAATTCCACTTGCATAGGTTTCCCTGATTTTTGATTTAGGACTAATTTACGCAGACATACTAGGGAAATAAAAGAATGAGTATTGCTTGAATCAATCAAAAGCTTGAATTTCTTAGCTGGAGTTTGAAGGACTGAGAATTGATGGTTATTCCCCTGATGCTTAATTGCTACATAGATCTGTCCTTTCTCTTTCTCCACTTCCTCAGCTATAGTGACTGCTCTGGCTGCTGCAGTCTGAGGTGGAACTCTCTCTCTTTGGTTATTCCAATTCTGGGAGGGAGTTCGAAAATTGCTTTTTGCATGGAGGCTGCAGGCTGAGCTGGCACTCTTCTTGGGTTACCCTGATTCTGGTGTGCGAGGGACCCTGATTAGACTGATTAGACTGATATGAAGGAGTCTATCTTGGAACTCTGGGACCCTGGCTTTCTTGGCCCACAAAAGGAGATGGGCAATCCTTGAGCTGGTGCCCAAGTCCCTGACATCCGAAGCATCTATTCTCGCTTCGAAACTCTTTCCTTTGCATTCTGGAGAGAGTCGGAGTTCCTGAGAATGTACTTCAGGGGAAAGGTCTTCCTTCATTTCTGAAGCTTCCTGTCTCCACATTCTGGTTAGGACCTTGGTGTCTCTTTGGAGGCAGAAAGTTGGAAGAACTTCCCGACGTCTGAAATCTCTTGAAGGATGAGGGGACCGGCTTTGTCGGGACTTTACGTGATGAAGGCTTTAGCAAAGTCCTTTGCCATTCTGACAGCTTCAGCCATGGATGCTGGCTTGCAATTTTTGACTAGTGTGTCCAAGGGTTCGTTCATTTCCCGAATTAATCTGGCCATGAGTTTCTCTTCATTTAGAGGTGGTGAATATTTAAGTAGAAGAGCAAAGGCCTGGTGATATTCTTCGATGGTTTTGCTCCCCTGCTTCAGCTCTAAGAATTCGTTCATTTTGGTTTCCAAAAATCCAGGGAGACAAAATCTCTTCCTCAAATAGGTTTTAAGGTCGTTCCAAGATTGAGTATTTCTGTCCAGATGGTTGGTGTCACAATGGTTCCTCCATGCCACCCTGGCTGTTTCCACTATCTTCAGCCTGGCAAGAGCCATTTTGCTTCGCTCATTGTAGCCGGTGATGTCAAAATATTATTCCATGGCTTCCACCCATTTCTCCACAGCCTCGGCCCAGGTTATCCCCTTCTCCTTTGAAGGGTCCTGGGTGAGTTCTATGAAGAGCCTTGCGAATGTCAGGGTCAAGCTCATCATCTTCAGAGAGAGGATCTGGCTGATGGCCACAGTTTCCTCGTCTCATGATTCTGCTAAAAATGATATATTATTAAATTTTTATTTTTAATACCGTCCACGAGATCCTAAGACTTAAGAGGTTCAGAAAACAATTTCTTAAACAAGACAAATGATCTTATTGGAGATCCATGACATATGTCCGATAATAGATTTTTCTTTATCAGCTCGTCCATAAACAATCACTTATACAGCAGGGAATTTTTCTCCAGAAAACATTTCTTTATTTATATAAAAGTTTCAATATGTACATAGAGCAGCTCGGCTCCAAAAATCAAAATCTCCTCGTCAAGAGACACATAAGACGGCGGTACTGGGCCATAGCCATGCCCTGATACAAACGTTCACTTACTGCCAAGGGAGCTATTATCTTCTCCTTATTAGAAATAAAGCGACTAAGGAGTCTATAGATTTGGCATGAGAGTCTGAAATTCCAAGGCGTTGAATGATATAGAATGACACCATGTACCACTTTCAACTTTATCAGAATCATGGCCAATGAGAGGTTTTGCCTCAACTTTGCATGCGCCGGTCGCAAGAGGCATGGACATACTGCCCTGGAAACCACTTATGCTATCGTCTCTCCACTGGGTCAGGAAAATATAAATCCTCGAAATGGCGTGCAAGTCTAACTCGGCTTGTTTGAGTTGCAGTGGAAGAGATGAGATGCTCAAAGAGGCGAACGCAGCCATGTCTTGTGACTGGGTGAGGTCGGGAATACCAGATAAGTACGAAACTTCCATCTATAAAAACAATTTCTTTGATTAAAAAATCTTCATTAAAGAAGCTTACGGAATGAAAATACATTATGAAATGCTTCTTTTTGAGTTTTTATTATCAATTTCTGATAAGAATTCAATTATCCTTATTAGCTTTCAACAAAGCTCTGATACCAGCTACTGTGAGGTCCCCCACCCACTCCGGGGCTCCTGTTGGTGGCAGAAGTAGCGTCGGCCTCCTACGCGGTGCAGGGATCCACACACTCGACGCCTCGCCTGCGGATGTCTGGGACAAGAGCTAGCCCCGGGCGGCCCCCGAGGTCGGGCCCAGAAGACTCCCCTCTCCCGGAAGGCACGAGCGATTCCACCAATTGGGAAAGATCTTCTAACGGGGAAATTACTCTAACGAGTCAAGTCTTAACTAGAAAAACTGATCTGACCAAACCTGAAGTTACATGGTCAGATCAAGAAGAGACTTGCACTTGGTCCATGGAATCACCACTTTTTTCCTCATTTACGAGGCACAATCGATGATCCCCTCCCACAAAACAAGGTCTTCTCAGGATTTAAAACTAAATAACGTAACTAATCGGATCTAGTTGTTTCTCAGGAATCCTTCGATCCAGCCTATCCGGCCCATGGGTTAGCGAACCACTCGACAACTGAATTGGTGGGATTCCTTTATAAATATTTGGTTGGGTTTTTGCCCAGGACCGAGGAAAAGAGTTCCCAGGCCCCCTAGCGCGATTCATGCAAAAATCAAGGTAGGCATACCACGTACACACCCAATATGAAATTGCCATTTATAACAAATTCGACTGGCTTTAAAAACAAATTCGGTCCTCGCCCATCATACCGGAAGCGCACCATTTTAACTATACCGAGGCTGGTCAAGACCTCGGCAGGCTTTGCCGCGGAGCAACGTCCCTTAACGACTCCCCGCCAGCTGTTCCAACAAACCTCCTCTTAGAAAAACATAAGCCAAATGCCTCCTCCAACATTCTGGCGTAAAATAGTTCTTTGAATGAAAAAACAGAGGTTCCAAAGTAAGTAAAATTCCAATTTGAGATTGGTTCCAAAAACCCTTTTTCCATAATTCCCAGTTTCATAATGAGGATCCTTGATCTCTCATCAGGGTAATCTACCCATCATTCAGTCTGATTGTCCAACTAGATTCTTGGTGAGTTCGGTCAGGAAAAACTAGTTTCGTTCCGGTAGTCTATTCTTTGTGATTAGAACTGGAATTGGTCTCACAAAGTCTTTACTTGATTTCGATCGAGAGATGGACAAGTAGGTTTACTGTCCGTCCCTCTCATAGTCTAACCAGATTCATTCGGTGTAGCTCTACAAGGATTCCCTTTAAATAAACATCTAGTTTTGGGTAAATATACATTTAGTGATTTTACCAATTAAAAAAGATATTCTTTATGCCACATTATTTCTTAGCCTTAGTTCATTAGGTAGAATTATGGTGGAAATTCATCTTTTGACACTAAAATTTAATTCAAATCCATCTTTTCTTAAATATCATAAAAATTCTTCTTTTAGCTAAAATATCAATACCTATTTTTTTGGATATATGAGGCCTTTGGATATATGAGGCCTTGGGATAATGTAGGAATGGTCCTCACACCTGTGCTCTGTATGAAAAGAATGGCCCTAGGGCCATTCTTGGATGCCCCATGGCCATCCCAAAAATGACCTTGAGGCCTTGGAGTCATGTAGGAAAGGCCACACGGCCATTCTTTCTCATGTTGTACGTGGAAAACAATGGCCCTAGGGCCATTCTTCGATGCACCCATGGCCCCTTGGGGTCATGCAAGAATAGCCCTTAGGCCATTCTTGAATGTCCCCATGGTCACTATTTCATGCACTGTGATGTATTTTAAAGTGAAACGGTGGATATATGAGGCCTTGGGGTCATGTAAGAATGGTCCTTACACCTATTGTGCATGAACATAATGGCCCTAGGGCCATCCCAAAAATGACCTTGAGGCCTTGGGGTCATGTAAGAATGGTCCTTACACCTATTGTGCATGAACATAATGGCCCTAGGGCCATCCCAAAAATGACCTTGAGGCCTTGAGGTCATGGAAGAATGGCCCTAGGATCATTCTTCCTCATATTATGCATGGAAAAGAATGGCCCTAGGACCATTCTTAGATGCACCCATGGTCCGTTGGGGTCATGCAAGAATGACCCTTCGGCCATTCTTGGATACCCCCATGACCAGTATTCCGAATGGCCCTTTGCCCAATTTTTGATGCCCCCATGGCCACTATTCCGAATGGCCCTTAGGCCGTTCTTGGATTCCACCATGGCAACTATTCCAAATGGCCTTGGGGTCATGAAAGAATGGCCGTAGGGCCATTTTTGCTCATGTTGTGAATGGAAAATAATGGCCCTAGGTCCATTGTTGGATGCGCCACGGCCATTCCAAAATGACCTTGAGGCCTTTGGGTCATGGAATAATGGCCTTGCATGAAAAGAATGGTCCTGCCGGGCCCGGAAGAATCCCCTCTCCCGGAAGGCACGGGCGATTCCGCCAATTGGGAAAAATCTTCCAGCGGGGAAATTACTCTAACGAGTCAAGTTTTAACTAGAAAAACAGATCTGACCAAACCTGAAGTTACATGGTTAGATCAAAAAGTACAAGGATTCCCTTTAAATAAACATCTAGTTTTGGGTAAATATACATTTAGTGATTTTACCAATTAAAATATCCAAAGATATTCTTTATGCCACATAATTTCTCAGCCTTAATTCATTAGGTAGAATTATGGTGGAAATTCATCTTTTGACACTAAAATTTAATTCAAATCCATCTTTTCTTAAATATCATAAAAATTCTTCTTTTAGCTAAAATATCAATACCTATTTTTTCGAATAAACTTGAAATCCTTCTTTTTCTCATTTCCATGAGTGCAATCCAATTATCGTGGGAATTCTTCTTAAAAATTATCGTGGGAATTCCTCTTTTACCATAAATTAAATATAATTAAAATTCTTCTTAAAAATTATATAAAAATATCCATTAATTCCATTAAGCTAAAAGTTCCACTTTTCTCATTTAAACATTTGAATTCCAATATGGTGGGAATTCCTCTTTCATCATTTAATCTTATCTATACAAAAAGATCAATTTAACTCAATTTTCTCTTAAAATTTAAATAAAAATCTTCATTAATTCCTTTACACTAGGAATCACACTTTTCTCATTTAAATATTTGGATTCCAATATAGTGAAAATTCCTCTTTCATCATTTAAAATTTATCTATGCAAAAAGATAATTTTAACTAAATTTTCTCTTAAAAATTTAAATAAAAATCTTCATTAATTTCTTTACACTAGAAATTACACTTTCCTCATTTAAATATTTGGATTCCAATATAGTGGGAGTTCCTCTTTCATCATTTAAAATTTATCTATGCAAAAAGATAAATTTAACTAAAATCCTTCTTTACTTTTTAAATAAAATATACATTATTTTAGCATCACAATTTTTCTCTTACTTCTTTTGAATACATGGGTTTCCATTGTCATGGGAATTACTCTTTTAACATGAAAATGGATTACTAGAAATTCCTCTTTTTCCTAATTAACTATTTATGCATAAACATAAAAATTAATTTTTCATGATTATAATGAGAATCATTCAATTAATCTAGGATGATTAATCCTAGAATATGGTAGGAAGTCCTCTTTTCATAATATAAATTAAAATGATTTATATGTTTATTTTTCAAAAATCTTGCCATAGCTTCGCTGCTATTACTGATAATTCTCAATAAATTTGAAAGAATAAAGTTTAGTATTATTCATGTGATTAGAATAACCACTAATTGGATCATTATCCAATTATGGATTGATTCTTAATTTTACCATAAATTAAATAGCATAAAAGTATTAAAAAGCCATTATTTTGGCCTCCAATTAGACAAGCATAGAAATTACTTTTAGATTAGAGAAACGCTTCATGAGAAGCTTCATTCGAATTGAGAATAGGTCATACGAATGACCATTCTTTGGGGGGGAGAGAGAAATGCTTAAAAACCATTAAAAATTAAGCTTAAATAAAAATTTATGTGTTTTTTCATTACAATACATTAAAGAACTTCAATAGTATTCAAAAGCCATTCAAATTAATGTTTCTCAAGCTTGAGAGGATTTGAGAAGACAATAATCCACACTTTACCTCCTAAATTACTTGATTCTTTGATCACAGTAGAGGCCCCCAACCAATCAATTAGTTTGGTATGTTGTTGGAGTCTCCAAGGAAGATTGAAGAGAGAGAGAAACTCCAATCTCTTCAATTTGTAGAGTATTTTTAGAGGATAATAGAAAATAAGCTTAACTTAGAGTAATACTAGAATAGTTTATCACAGATGAGAATACAAAGGAATGAGGGTCTATTTAAAGGTGAGGGAGGCCACTAACTGAGTCCACCTGAGTTCTAAAATTTTCTAGCTTCAGTTTGGCTGAATTTAGACAAGTTTTGGACCAGTTTGGCTCCCTTTTTGATTTGGTTTGATTTAGGAGAGAGGAGAGATAAAAATATCCTATTGTTTTTTAGTTTAAAACTCATCCACACATGTGAAATAGGCACCTCCTTGAAGGGCCCTCTTTTCCTTACCCATGTGTCAAAAATGAATGATTACTCTAAAATATCTCATTTTTTTATTAATACTTCATAATTTTTAACTAATAAACCTAGTACTTAGTCAACTCCTCATCTTATGTGGGCATTTACTCATTTTTGGTATTTTCTTTTATTCTTTGGATTTATCTTGTCCCAACACTTGGATTAATCTTATTGGTCCATAGGAACCTTAATTGGACCATAATAATTTTTTTCTTCGAAAATTTTGACCCTTAGGCTAAGGTCTTCTAAATCAATTTTTATTACTTCCAATTGCACCTTGGAAAAATCTATTTTGATTTTCTGTTTCAGGGAAACCTTTTTTTTATATTTGTAGAATTTATTTATCCAAAAATATCCCAATATTGATTTACCACTCTCTAGAAATTTTTATCTCACTAGGCAAAACAAGGAAAAATAATATTTTCTTGTATTCAGAAACATAGAATGATTACAAGGGATTGAAGTAGAGGCTTAATCAATATTCAGCCCGAGGAAGAATCCTACGCTTGAGGCCTAGGGGTAATGCAAGAATAGCCCTAGGGCCATTCTTCCACTTATCGTGCATGAAAAGAGGCCATCTGTAACGTAACCATCTTCACTAATAAAGAAATGTCCATGTAATTATGAGTTTTTATGGTATAAATATCAATGATTTTATTATTTGAGTCATTTCTACTTGGAATCTTCAAATTCTGAGCCCAAATTTGGAATCTGCGCGCGATTTTACCCTAATATAGGATTTTACAGCATCCAAAAACGGACACCGGATCAAGCCTATACGCTAATTTCAATCATTTTAGTTAAAAACGGCGACCTTTAAACCTTAATACATGCACGACCGCACGTCCGATTGACGAACGGTCTGAACCCCTGCGACCAGGAGAACCTCCCGGACAAAAAAAAATTTCGCCCCCCGGGGCGGTTCGGCACGCAAATCGAGGCGGGCGCCCCAAATTTGGGTATCTCGCCCCAAAATTTGGTCCGTACACACTTACTAGGGTGCCCGTACAATGGTCGCCCAAGAACCAAAGGACGGCCGCCCACTGTATGGTCCACGCGTACCCTTAGGTGGACACCCATGCTGCCCCAGACCAGATAAGGTACATGCGTACCATTCCTTTCCCGGACAACCGACACCGTACCTTTCCCCTAGACCCATGCAGGCCACTGATCCATAGCCTTTGAAGGTACACCGTCCTTTTGTCCTTGCTTTGCGCAGCGCCCGTATCCTCACCCCTCTGCTATATAAACCCCCGGGGTGCTCCACAGACGGCATGCATTTCTGTGTAACGTATGCCCTATTGTGCCGCCGTCCGTCCCTGTGTAGCGTACTTGCTGCAAGTACAGCCGCCCTTGCAGCCACCCCTCTCACACCCCCTCATTTGGCTCTTTTCAGATAAGCCAATTTTCCTCCATCCCCCTCTTGCTAGATGCCAGTGTCCTTAACTCTTTCCCCCCTCCCTGTGAATAGACTTACAGAGAGGCTTGCAGCCACCCCTCCCAGCCCTCTCCACGTTTCTGCCTTTGCCCTTTAGGACATCTCACAATTCCCCCCCCCCATTTGCGTAGACTTTAGTAAGGGATTTTTGACTCAAGCAAGGGTTCGTGCGCCATATTCTTTTGCTCATACGGTGAGCAAACGAGCTCAAAATTCAGATCCGACTGAAGCGTTTCGATCGCAGCAGCGAGATATACAAGGCGACGCCTAAGATGGCCTCATCTCGGAGACGACAAAATATTGCCTCAAGAGGAGCACGTAACAACGAGATGGGGGAAGATGCGCCCAACGCGGCTCCAGTCCTCCCTTTTCAAGGCCCTCAAGGAAACGGTGGCTAGGTTAGCTTGGTTAATTTTCAAAAGAAGAGATTTTTCTTAAATTAGTGTTAATGAATAGTGTCTTTTTCTTTTAAAGTGACGACATAAAAATTATATGAAGTTACGAAATATGTGATGTTGTATTCGATAAATTGCGTTGAAATTGTTATCTTCATGAATTGTGAATTCTATATTTAGTAAATTGCATTGAAGTTGCTATCTTTAGAATTCAAGATTTTTTTTTGGCTTCAACGCTAACTCCGTTCCGTGCTTGTGTAGCCGGGCGGCGTCGTTAGCAAAGCCCGAGAACGGCCCAAGGTATCCCTCATACCTTTGGGAGAATAAGGATCGCCGATTGAGGCGAGAGATTATGAGGCTGCCTAGTTCTGAGGGCCCAAGCTAGTGCGGTAAATAAGCCCATCCTAGTGTGCAGACATCCCTCTGAGGGGCGGGAGGATCGAGCGATGGAGCCTGAGAGGGCGACAGGCCGGCTTGAGTCCTCGCCAATGGCCGACGATGAGGTGTATGGTCCCGTAGGGTTTTGCCCAGCATCATGTAGAGGCTGGAAGGCCGAATTCTAGATCATCGGTAGAATAAGAATAAGAGAGCCGGTTTGGCTTGTATGGAAATGGATTCATGTATAAACTTTTTATATAATTACATCTTGTCTTTGGTATGATTGTATTGTGTAAGAAGGCTGTTTTAACGAACCTTGTGAAAAAGGGCCCTAATTAAGGAATATGTTTATTTATGTCAAACAATGTGGTAGTATTAATTAGAAAACAAATTGATGCGTGAGTAGGGTGGAAAGTGGGAGGATGGAATGCCGTGACGGCACCATCCTACGGACGGGTGGACCCGGTTAGTCGGGTAGCTTTCCAATAGATTAAGTGAAAGCCCTACGTTAGATAGTTAGGTTCTTGGGCAACTCTATTCTAGAAGACTAGGCCAGTGGCTGTGCCTTGCATAAGATAAGGAAAAAAGCGTTGTCTCTAGAAATCAAGTCTAGTAGTTGCCCAATTTTTGATCAATTGCCCTAAGGGTGATTTGAGGTTTAGGAAATCACGCTCCCCCTGCGCGATAGAGCTAGGTCATACCTATGAATCGTATCCTTGAATCTCTACAGGGTCAAGGTGTCGATGAATAGGAAATTTTTCCCAAGATAAGACTTAGCGGACTATCTTAAGTGTTTCTCCTATTTTTAAAGGGAGGAACCTTACAATTGGTATCAGAGCCGATCTTAGCTCCTAGGAATTGTCATTTAAGGATTGTTTTGCAATAAATGTTTTACCTAACATAATGCTAATTAGTAAAGACATCCTACTAAAACAAATAAATTAAATTGATGTTTGAATGATTGTAGGAAGAGGAAGATGCCTACTCCAAATTTCTAGTTTTCCAATGCATCTTCGGAGACTGCTAGTCACTCCTCGAATTTCGAGTTCCGCGACACCATGGTGCAGATATTAGAGAAGATATCCCTCCCTCATTTCTCTCGTATTGAGAGAGAAATGGGGTAGATATTAGAGAAGATATCCCTCCCTCATTTCTCTCGTATTGAGAGAGGATGGGGTAGAGATTTCTGGAGTCGTGGGCCGAGATACTTCTTCATCCGAGCAGATCAGACTGGGAACCTCACCACCGACCTTAAGCGGATTCGTTGGATTGAGAAGCTGAAGATGATCCGCTTATTTTGGTTCGTCGGTGCCCCCAGGGCCGACACCTTGGTGACTATAGATGGGGTTTGCATACCTCAGGATCGTTGGGTGTATGACAAAGTGATGTAGGTCTTACCTGCTGATAGAGTAGCAGTGTTGGGATCTACCCCAATCCAGAGTTTACCACCCTTACCATCAGTTTTTAGAGTCTTAGAAACTACAGCAGAACCCCCATATTTCACCTATGTGGACCGCTCTACCCTTATGTCATAGTCAAGCCTAGGAATTTCCCTTCATAGCAAATAAGACTGATTATAGTCTCAAAACTTTGTAATAAAACTTGTCCTTGTAAATATTTGGAAATAAAATAATTTCAATGTTTTACTCTCCAAAAATAAGCGTTGTGCAAATATGAATCTTGTAATCTTAAAATTGTTTTTACAATGATGGCCAAGACGACCACCCTCCACTTCCCAATGCGCTTTACACCAATACCCAGGAGAAGAAACTCCTGCTCAAGCAAATGCAACCTCCCTCCTTTAAAGGAGAAGGTTCAAAGGTTGAGAAGGATGCTGAAGTCTGGATTGAGGCGATGGACGATTATTTCTCTGCTGCCGGTACTGGAGTAGCAAATCAGTCTATGCTCGCACGGTTTCGCCTCATTGGAGATGCTAAACTCTGGTGGAAACAGTGGTGGCGTGACAAGGAAGTCACCGAGCATTCTCAAACGTGGGAAGACATCAAGCAGGCAGTGAAGGAAAGATATCTTCCTCCATCCCATGAATCCATAAAGATGAATGAGTTTTTTAGTCTTAGACAGTGCAGCTTAACTCTTGAGGACTACTATTCCAAATTTATTACCCTTCGGAAGTATACCCCAGCTATGACTACTTCCCAGCAAGTGGCCCGTTTCTGCCAAGGGCTAAATGAACCCCTAGATTCCCGCCTTGAAGCAACGAGGCCAAGCACATTACAGGATGCTCTCATACGAGCAAAGCCCCTTGTGAAAGAAATGAAGGCTAACAAACCGAAGAATCAAAAGAGATCTTACCCTGAGGCAAATCTTAAAGATCAACCCTACAAGAAACCTCAACAAAATTTCCCCTACTACAACAGAGGGCGACAAGGCAACTCTTTTGCCCCCCGCTCGTATGCTGCTTCTTCCAGAGAAGGCCCTCTGTGTTTTGAGTGTAATGAGCCGGGACACTTTAGAGCCAACTGTCCCAAGATGGCAACATCATTTCCCCAAGGTAACAGAGGAAATCAAGGCCGTGGAACCCCTACCCACCAAGGTGCAAGAGGCAGTGGCCGTGGCAGAGGCCGCGGAGGAACAGTTGCTAGAACTGCCTGTGTTATAAGTGAAGAACCGACCTTGGAAACGGCTGAAGAAGAGCGCGCCACCGTCCATGCGGCAGTAGAATACCAAGGTCCGAATAAACAATTTGGTGTAATCCAAACCCCCGCCACTCATCACGGTAAGCCATTTCAGCTTTTGATTGATTGTGGCAGTACCCATTCATTCCTTTCTCCTAGGTGCTTGCAAAAATTAAACTTGAGTCAAAAAACAGCTAGAGAAATGATTGTAGAGTTAGCCAGTGGGAAAGAAGTAGTATCTCGCCACTCTATAGGAAACCTTGATTTTGAGCTGGGTAATGAGCAAATTCATGGTCACTTTAGAGTCTTGCCACTAGGAATTTATGATGGAATCCTTGGGATGGATTGGTTAATTGCAAACAAAGCTAGCATTCATTGTAACCAGGGGAGTATCACTTTTGAAAATGAGCATGGCCAAGTAATATCTGTTCAGGGGATCACAGGAAAACCTAAGTCTAGGGTAGTCAAGGCAAAACATCTTCTCAAGGGGACACGTAAGGGTCAGCAAGTTTTCTTAGTCAAACTCAACAAAGTCATTGAACCCAGTAGGGAGACAGAACCCTCTTGGCTCCAAGAATTCTCTGACATTTTCCCTGACGAGCTTACAGGGTTACCGCCTCCTCGAGAAGTCGACCATGAAATCGAGGTGGTCCCTGGAGCTCAACCCATCTCAAAAACTCCCTATAAAATGTCCCTTCCTGAAGCCATTGAACTTAAGGAGTAACTTTCCGAACTCATTGAACAAGGATTTGTATGCCCCAGTAGCTCTCCTTGGGGAGCACTTGTTCTTTTCCAAAAAAAGAAGGACGGGACTCTCCGCCTCTGCATAGATTATCGAGGGCTCAATCAAGTCACTGTCAAGAATAAGTATCCTATCCCTCACATCGATGAACTTCTTGACAGGCTTCATGGGGCCAAAGTCTTCTCAAAAATAGATTTGAGGTCTCGTTACTATCAGATCAAAGTCAAGGAAGCAGATATACCCAAAACAGCCTTCAATACCCGTTATGGCCAATGCTCCTGCAACCTTCAACCGCCTAATGCAAGATATATTCCGCCCTTACTTGGATGAGTTTGTGCTTGTTTTCTTTGACGACATCTTAATCTACTCCAAATCAATGGAAGAGCATGAGGAGCATGTGCGTAGAGTTCTGCAATTGCTGCGCAGACACAAACTCTATGCCAAGAAGAGCAAATGTACCTTCTTTACTCATCAAATTGAGTATCTTGGATTCATCGTCTCCAAAGATGGCATCTCAGTAGACCCCGCCAAGGTCAAGGATATTCTAGAATGGCCACCCCCTAAGTCAGTTCGTGAAGTTCGTGGATTTTTGGGAATCACGGGTTGGTATAGGATTTTTATCAAAGATTATGCCTTGGTAGCTGCACCTTTGACGGACCTTCTTAAGAAGGATTGCAAAATAGTGTGGTTGCCAATCCATCAAAGTAGCTTTGATCAGCTGAAAGTCATTATTACTTCCGCCCCAGTCTTAAAGCTTCCTGATTTCTCCAAGGAATTCGAAGTGGTTACCGATGCTAGTAGTCTAGCACTTGGTGGTTACCGATGCTAGTAGTCTAGCACTTGGTGGTGTCTTAGGCCAAGAAGGAAGACCAGTCGCTTATACTTCCCGCAAGCTGAAGCAATATGAAGCAAACTATGCCACCCATGATTTGGAGCTCTTAGTTGTTCATTGCCTCAAATTATGGAGACATTATCTCTTGGGAGGCAAATTCCAGCTTGTAACTGACCACAAAAGTCTAAAGTGGATCTTCACCCAGCCTAACCTCAACATGCGGCAAAGGAGATGGATTGAAATTCTACAAGAATATGATTTCGACATCAAATTCCGCCCTGGGAAAGATAATGTGGTAGCTGATGCACTTAGCCGCAAATCTTTCTTGAATGCAATTTCAATGCCAAATAATCCCATACTGGTCAAGGTGGAAGAAGTCTCATCTCATGACCCAGATTATCAGAGGATGATAAAGTTAGTAGAAGAAGGGGGACATTCAGAGAAAGAGAAGAATCTAATCAAGGGATACTCCACTCATGAAGGAATCCTCTACTTCAATCACAGGCTATGTATCCCTAAGGATCCTGCTTTAAAGAAACTAATCCTCCATGAAGCTCATGATAGCCCTGCTGCAGGACACCCAGGTTATGCAAAAACATTAAATGCGGTAAGAAGGAGCTTTCATTGGGTAGGCTTGAAAAATGATGTGCTTCGGTACTTGAAACAATGTCTCTCATGCCAAAGAATCAAAGCTGAAAGGGTCAAGATGCCTGGAAAACTTCAACCCTTAGATATTCCCCAAATGAAGTGGGAGTGCATTAGTATGGATTTTGTCACAAGTCTCCCCACTGTTCAAGGAGGATATGACTCCATTCTAGTAGTAGTGGACTTACTTACCAAAGTAGCTCACCTTATACCAGCAAAGAAGATCTTCAAAGCTTCTGATGTTGCTCGAATATTCATCAAGGAAGTCCTCAAACTTCATGGTCTCCCAAAAAGGATAGTAAGTGATCGGGATTCTGACTTCATTTCAAAATTCTGGCAGTCTTTATTTCAAGCCCTGGGAACTCAACTTTGCTTTAGCACAGCTTACCATCCAGAGACCGATGGCCAGACTGAGAGAGTCAATCAAGTAATTGAAGACATTCTCAGAGCATATTGTGGACGGGAACCAAGAAAGTGGATTCAATACCTTCCTCTGGTAGAATTTGCCTACAATACATCTTATCATCAAAGCATAGGAATGTCACCATTCAAGGCACTCTATGGGCAAGAATGCCTGTCTCCTCTAAATTTCTCTGATCCAACCATAAGAGTTGAGGCATCCAGGAAAATGCTCGAAGAAATGGAGGAACAAACCAAGGCTATCCAAAAGGATATTAAAGCTGCCCAAGATCGACAAAAGCATTATGCTGACAACAAGAGGTCTGAAAGGATCTTCAAAGAAGGAGACAAAGTTCTTCTACGAGTGCGACCCAAACGAAGTTCTCTATCACTTGGGAAATATAAGAAGCTCAGCCCTAGGTATTGTGGTCCTTATACAGTTGTCAAGTGTCTAGGTAAAAGGGCCTATAAACTCCAACTCCCAGCCCATATCAAATTCCATAATGTATTTCGTATAAGTTTGTTAAAACCATATGTCCCCAGTCTCGATCATATTCTTGATGATGAACAAGTTGTAATCCCTACTCAAGGAGTCCTTGAATTACAGCCCAGTAGCATTATAGATTCTAGGGAAAGGCAACTCTGAAATAGAACTCTTGTAGAACATCTAGTTCAGTGGAAAGATTACCCTGAAGAGGATGCAACTTGGGAAGATGAAGCTACACTCTTAAAGGATTATCCCCAATTCATGACGAGATGAGGACATCTCGATTTCTTTAAGGGGGGAGGGATGTAACGTAACCATCTTCACTAATAAAGAAATGTCCATGTAATTATGAGTTTTTATGGTATAAATATCAATGATTTTATTATTTGAGTCATTTCTACTTGGAATCTTCAAATTCTGAGCCCAAATTTGGAATTTGCGTGCGATTTTACCCTATTATAGGATTTTATAGCATCCAAAACGGACACCGGATCAAGCCTATACGCTAATTTCGATCATTTTAGTTAAAAAACGGCGACCTTTAAACCTTAATAAATGCACAACCGCACGTTCGATTGACGAACGGTCTGAACCCCTGCGACCAAGAGAACCTCCCGGACAAAAAAAAAAATCCCCCCCCCCGGGCGGTCCGGCACGCAAATCGAGACGGGCACCCCAAATTTGGATACCCTGCCCCAAAATTTGGTCCGTACACTTACTAGGGCGCCCGTACAATGGCCGCCCAAGAACCAAAGGACGACCGCCCACTGTATGGTCCACGCGTACCCTTAGGTGGACACCCATGCTGCCCTAGACCAGATAAGGTACATGCGTACCTTTCCTTTCCCGGACAACCGACACCGTACCTTTCCTCACTCGGGGCCTCGCCCACGAATGTCCGAGCACGAGACTAGGCTAGTGGTCACTCCGAAAACCAAAACCGAGAAAATTTTCCATGCCCGGAAAGCGGGGACGATTCCACCTTTTTGAATTTTTCTTAACGAGTTTTCTAACGAGATCAAATCTAAAGGATTCTCCACCTGAATAAACCAGATAGAAGGAAACTATCACTGATATAATTTGATCATCTGAGCAATTCAATGCTTTTTTCCTAATCAAGATTAGGCATAGCCGTTGATCCACTCAATCGAAAAATTTATCAGGGAATTAACTATCTACTCGAATCCTAGCGTAATCTTAAGATTTTTCAGTTTGATTATTAAAACTCCACTGATCCCCATCCGGCCCATGGTGGGTTAGCCACCACCCTACCACTGGAATCGGTGGAACCAAACAAGTACTCACCCACCCATAACTGAAATGCCTTTCCTAACTTTAGCTTTAGAAAACAGATACGCACACACTCCTCTTTAAAACTTTCATATAAAAATAATCCATTGATAAAACAAATATGGTCACAGATTTCATGATTCAAAATATCCATTCAATCTCTTGTTTCATAAAAAACAGTACCACTCTAGACTCTCCATTGGGACCAACTGGTCAGCAACAACGAGATCCAGTAAAACAGATTACAATAATCATTTCATCACCATGCATATATATATCTTCCTAGACATACGCATCCTAAGCACTGCGAGCCCGTGCAACGCCTAGTCAGAACCCTCCAGGATCCTCCTTAGGTGTCCTAGTACTTCACTTAGGGACCGCTTCGTCGGCCCGCCCATCGTACCGGAAGCGCACCATTTTTCACCATACCCAAGCTGGTTAAGACCTGGGTAGGTTTTTGCCGCGTGAGCTGTCCCTCGAACACTCCCCACCAGCTGTTGCAAACCGAACTTACCTTAGATAAACATATATGCCAAATGCTCCCTCCAGCATTCTAGCGTAAGACAGTCCTTTAAGATTACAGGGTTTCTATGCAAGTTTACAATTTTGAATTTTGTTTGAATACCATGAATAAATCTTAAATCCGTATCCCAATACTTCTAGATCCAGGTCTGAATTCCAAACAGAATTCCTCGAATTCTATTAACTTGATCCTCAGATCAAAATCAAAAGTCTTAACTTAGTTTTAGATTTGGTGGGTGTTTTGAGTGCATTTTTTGCTGAACTGAGCACATCGTCATTGACGAAGGAATTAGGTCTTGGTCAATAGTTTGAATCAGAGTTTGGGTCTGGAAAGGTTCTTCCTAAACTATCTTTCTCAAAAGGTACTATTTCAATTTCTGTTTTTCTAAATTTCGTTTGACGAATATTTGCTTATAGATTTCTAAAACATGAATTTCTTATGAGGAATAAAATAATCATTTATCTCGATCTCCGACTTCGATAGTTTAATTGAATTTTCTCATTACCATCTTAGTGAATATAAAACGGTAGCATTTCTTCTCACAAATTATCTACTTATTCATTTTTCCAATTTTTATAAAAATTAAACAGAGGATTAAGGAGATCCCTTATTTAATTATAAAGATTCTATATGCATCTAATTATGCATAAAATCCAATTCTGATGAAAGTCACACTTTTATCATCATAAAAATCCTTTATGATGAAAATCACTCTTTTAACATGAAAGAATTTCCTTTATGCATATGTTTATGCATACAAATCACTTATGATGAAAATCACTCTTTTAATAAAAAATATCTTTTATGCACCCATTTATGCATAAAAATCATTTATGATGAAAATCACACTTTTAATATAAAAAAATATCTTTTATGCACCCATTTATGCATAAAAATCATTTATGATGAAAATCACACTTTTAATTAAAAAAAATATCTTTTATGCATTCATTTATGCATAAAAATCATTTATGATAAAAATCACACTTTTAATATAAAAAATATCTTTTATGCACCTATTTATGCATAAAAATCATTTATGATTAAAATCACACTTTTAATAAAAAAATATCTTTTATGCATAAAAATAAAATATGATAAAAGTAACACTTTTATGATAAAATAATAATCTTTTATGCATACTTTTATGAATGAAAATCAAATATGATAAAAGTAACACTTTTATAATTAAATAATAATAATAATAATCTTTTATGCATACTTTTATGCATGAAAATCAAATATGATAAAAGTGACACTTTTATAATAAAAAATAATCTCTTATGCATACTTTTATGCATAGAATCAAATATGATAAAAGTAACACTTTTATAATAAAAAATAATCTTTTATGCATGAAAATCAAATATGATAAAAGTAACACTTTTATAATAAAAAAATATTCTTTTATGCATACTTTTATGCATAAAAATCAATATGATGAAAGTAACTCTTTTGTAATTAAAAATATATACTTTTATGCATAAAAATCAATAATGAAGAAAGTAACACTTTCATAAAAACAATTATCAATAAGTATCTTTCATAAAAACAATTATCAATAAGTATCTTTCATAGAATTTAATTCTATTAAAAATCATTCTTTTATAAAAATTAATCAATATGCATCTTTCTATGCATGAATGAAAATGACACTTTTAGAATACTCCAACGATGGGGATTACTCTTTTTGATTAATAAAAGATAATACTTATTTTCAAATTTTTAAAAAATTTTGCCATAACCTCCTTTGTATGGCTGACCATTTTTCAATTTTTAAGTCTCTAAAATTAATTAGAAGTGCACCAAGAATATTTAAATCATTCTAAAGTAACATTTTTCTACTTATTTAAGAGAAACATTATGAAAAACTTGATTTTATTCATTAATCATTCATCTAGGATAAAGAATGGTTGGATTTACTAGAGAAGAGAGGGGAATGCCTTTTTTCAATGAGGCATAACATCATTTGCAATTTAGAGAAGACAAAAATTATAAAAAACCATAAAATGAATGGAAAAGAGAAGAATGTCCAACTTACTAAGGAATTTGAGAGCTTTCCTTTGGCTTGATGGTTTGAGGGTTCTACTCTTGTTTGGAAACAAGAGTGGCCACCAATCTTTTGGAAGAGGGAAGGTCAAAAACTAATGAATTATGAGTAAAATTCATTGTTTTTGCCACTTGGGAGAGGCAGGGTAATAGTGTAAAACACTATTGAGTTTCAACAAAGGGAAAGGCTTCTATTTATAGGGAAAGGCTTCTATTTATAGGAAAAAGTGAGCTTCTAACCAAGATAACTGATTCTAGAATTTTCCAAATCAGTTTGGTCAATTTTTGACCATTTTTGGATCAGTTTTGCTCACTTTTTGGATCTAGTTGAAACAAGAGAGAGGAGAGATAAAAATATCCCATTATTTGGGAGTTTAAAATGTGAGAAAGAAGAGATGAGAGAAGAGACAATGTACTCAAGAACTCATCAATGAACCACTAACCAACTTAATTAGAAATGAACTCTAACGCCTCATCTATATAGGAAAGTTCCTCCACCCTTTCCTCCACCCAAAAATTTGTGTAAATAGGAAAAAATGGAAATGAATGCTATAAATCCCAAAAATGCCTAGAGGCTAAAGAGTGTGCCGCTAGCGTGACACCATATGGAGATGACACCTATCCAACACCTCCTCTTCAAGTCCAGATGGGAGGACTAATGCCAACGCACTGAAGAAGATAATCCAAGGTAGGTCGAGGAAGAGGCTTAGTAAACAAATCAACAACATTATCTTTGGTAGGACAATACTTAAGATGAATGCGACCTTCATAAATCCAATCACGAACAAAATGAAAATGAACATCAATGTGTTTAGATCGTCCTCCAATAACTGGATTTTTGGC
Organism: Cibotium barometz; assembly: GCF_041138505.1. NCBI lineage: Eukaryota > Viridiplantae > Streptophyta > Polypodiopsida > Cyatheales > Cibotiaceae > Cibotium > Cibotium barometz. The sequence continues at coordinate 57,611,327 of NC_141049.1, read as the reverse complement.
TAAAGCAATAGCACTCTGTGAATCTGAGTAGATGAACATCCAAGGTGATTCAGAATTTACTGAAGCCAAAGTGCTTTAGAAGTGGCATCAAGATATGACTTGTACTCTGCTTCGGTAAATGAAGAAGAAGTAATTCGCTACTTTTGACATTTCCAAGAAACAAGTCCTTTACCAAGCATAAAACAATAGCCTGACATGGAACGCGCCTAGTATCAATACACCCTGCCTAATTAGAATCTGAGTAACCAATAAGTGTATCTCCTCCTGCATAAGGAATGCCATACTCAAGAGTTCCATGAAGATATCGAAGAACCCTCAAAGCTGCCTGCTAATGAGATCGACGAGGCTGTGAAGAGAATTGGCTGAGAATACTCATAGCATAGGAGAGATCTGGCCGAGTGGTGATAACCAAATAAAGTAGAGAACCAATAAGTTGGCGATACTCTCTAGAATCAACCTCAGGGGAATCATCATCTTTGGATAATTTTGAATTAGGATCCATGGGACACGTGAGTGATGCACAATCATGCATGCCATATTTCTCAAGCAACCTTAAAGTATACTTCTTTTGACAAAGAAAGATGCCAGAAGCAAATTGCCACACTTCTAAACCAAGAAAATAGTGGAGTAGTCCAAGATCAGTCATGGCAAATGATGTTGTGAGTTGAGTTTGAATCCATTTGAGTAGATCCAAATTAGATCCAATGAGTGTCAAATCATCCACATAAAGCCCAAGAATGCATATATCATCATCCACAATAAGCACATAAAGATTAGGATCTGCATGAGTCCTCTCAAAATGTAGAGAAAGGAGAAAATGTCAATCTTCTGATACCAAGCTCGAGGAGCTTGCTTAAGACCATAAAGAGCTTTCTGTAATAAATACACATCATGTTCATGACCGTGTGCAATAAAACCTTCAGGTTGTTCCACATAAACTTCCTCCTCTAAATCTCCATTCAAGAAGGTAGATTTAACATCCATTTGATATATAGGCCAGGCATAGTGAGAAGCAAGAGCAAAAACAACACGAATAGTAGAATATCTGGCAGTAGGAGGAAAAGTTTTATCAAAGTCTTCACCTTCTTTTTGAGCATAACCTTTAGCAACAAGTCGTGCCTTGTACTTATCAAGAGTACAATCAGAATGAAACTTGACTTTGAAAATCCACTTAACACCAATGACCTTTTTATGTGAAGGTTGTGGAACTAACTGCCATGTGTTATTAGATTCAATAGAAGAAATCTCTGCTTGCATTGCTTCACACCAATGTGGTAAGGAAAGAGCTTCCTTAACCGTTTCAGGCTCAAACACATCACCAATATGAGACATCAAGGCAATATTTACTGAAGGGCGTGTACGTAAGACACGTGTAGTAGATTGTTGAGCATCTGAAAGTGATATACTTGAATCCTGAAGTAGAGAGCGAACCCATTTTGGAGGACCAGAAGTCCGTGTAGAATCCAATGAAGTAGTAGGTGTCACAATCGAAATGGATGGAGGGGATGAAGTAGGAACTGATGGTGTAGATGAGGATGAGACTGTAGGGAATGAGAGAGGCTCAAGCTCAAGAGATGGAAATAGATCTGAGAGATGTAGAAGGTGGTAACTCATCAAGAGACCAAAAACATGCTCATCAAAGATGGCATCACGTGAAAGAACAATATCCTCACGAGAAGGATCCCAAAAACGGAACCCTTTGGAGCAAGAAGCATATCCTGTGAATATCATAGGTTTGGACTTAGCATCAAGAGTCCTCCTCTTAGAAGAAGGCACATGCACATGAGCAACACAACCAAAGACATGAATATGAGAAACGATAGGCTTGTGGCCTGTGAAAGCCTCCTCTCGAGTCATGCCGTCCACTGCTTTTGTAAGAGAGCGATTGAGAAGATAAACTGAAGTAGCTATAGCCTCACCCCAAAAGGAGGAAGGTAGCTTTGCATGATGTAAGAGGGAGCGGGCCATTTCCTTCACCGTTCTATTCTTTCTTTCAACCACACCATTCTGCTGAGGAGTGTAGGGTATGGTGGTTTGTCGTTGTATGCCTTTTGAAGCTAGAAAATCCTCAAATGCTGTAAACTCACCTCCATTGTCAATCTTGAGAAAAGATACCTTTTGACTTGCTTGATTCTCCATTTGGGTAGGCCAAACCTTAAAATGAGAAAGAGCATCAGACTTCTTAGGTAAGAAATAAACCCATGATTTGCCAGAGAAGTCATCCACAAGAAGCATATAATACTTGGATCCACCAAGCGATTGTACTTCCATAGGTCCTGCAAGATCAGCATCATGAATAAGCTCAAGTATGCGTGTGGCCCTATGAGTAGCCTCCTTTGGAAAAGAAGCCCGATGTTGCTTTCCTTGAGCACAAGAAGAACAAATATGATGGGGAGGTTTCTGAAGCTTTGATAGACCTGTAACCATGTCATGTGAGACAAGATGTTGCAAAGTAGCAAGAGGAACATGGCCAAAGTGGAAATGCCATAGATCACTATCTTCATTAGAAACAAGTGCTTTAGGAGAAGCAAATAATTGATGAAGATGAGACTCATGTGGTGGCAACTGTGCTGTAAAAGAGCTTATATGATAAAGCCTAGCATTTTGATAACCATGTGCCACACAAGAAAGTGACTATCTATCAATGATTTCAATCACTTCATCATCAAAGTAAACCCCAAGACCTTTAGAAGTAGCCTTAGAGATAGAAAATAAGTTGGCAGACATCTTAGGCACATGCAAAACATCATGTAAGATAGCATCTCCAAAAGAAACATCACCAATACCAATCATCACAGGGAGAGACGAAGCATCACCAATGTGTATTGATGAAGAGATAGACTTATAGTTTTCCAATAAGGAAGAACTATTCGTCATGTGAGAGGTAGCACCACTGTCGGCAATCTACTCATCCGCAGTATGCGTATCAAGATCTTTGATTACCACAAGTGATGTGTCACATGAAGATGTAGAAGACAGCAACATATGCAACCTTGGCGTTACCGTCTTCCTTCTTGTTTTTGTCTTTGTTGTGAGAAGATGTTGATGTAGAAGAACCCTTAGATTTGGATTCAAGTTCAGCTTTTACCTTCTTGGATGCCGCCTTCTTAGCAAAACAACGATCCTCCGTATGGCCACTATGACCAGAGAAAGTGCACTCCTTGGAAGAATCCTTTGATTTGTCCTTGTCGCCTTTGGTTAAAGAATCTTTAGCATTGGAATTAGAGCCTTTGCATTGATCATTCCCCTTTCCTTTACCTTTGCCCTTGCCTTGGCTTACAAAAGCCGAGTTCTTTTTGTTTTGCTTGCAACGAGTAAGGCACTTATCATGAAGAAGATCCATAGTTGAAAAGATGCAGGGGGGAAGAGAGCTTGAGCTCTTGCAAGCACACACACACACTCACAAAATCCTAATAGAGAACACACAAGGTGAGAGGCTGAAAATCTTCTTCTTCTCTACTCAACACTCAACACACCATATACAAGAATAAGAGTACTCATAATATGAAAGGTACTCAACCAATACATACACGGGTTCTCTATAGTGTGAACCCGACTAAATGAGTTGGCGCTATAACTATGCCAGTCTCTAGAATGGCTGTCACACAGCCTGTCATCCCACTGGCCGCATATCACCCAAGATCTCACCAACCATGCCAGTGGTGTAAGTGTGGGGCCTATCCCCCAGGCGGGTCATCAGTGTCCACCACCTCACTAGACGAGCTCGATATCTCAACACTCCCCCTCGAGCTCAACTCCATCTCATGTACACCAAGCGAAGCCCTGAATCTGTGGAGCTTCTCTGTACCCAATGCTTTGGTGAAGATGTCAGCTACTTGATCCTCTGTGCTGACATAAACAAGGTCAAGATCTCCTGCCAAGACCTTCTCTCTGACGAAGTGGTAGTGGATCTCTATGTGCTTCGTACGAGCATGAAAGACTAGGTTCCTGGCCAACTGTATACTGCTAATGTTGTCACAGAAAATGACAACTTGTCTATCCACTGATAGACCCAAATCTGCAAGTTGCTTTCTCAACCAAGCTACCTCACATGCTGCCATAGCAGCTCCTCTGTACTCGGCCTCTGTACTGGATAGAGCAACCATAGGCTGCTTCTTGCTGCTCCAAGTCACAGCAGCACTCCCCAAAGAAAACATGAATCCACTGGTAGATCTTCTATCTGCCAGCCCAATCAGCATCTGTGTACCCATGTACACATATCTCTGTCCCAGTCTCATAGAATAGTCCACAATGCAAAGTAGACTTCACATACCTCAGTATGCGTCTCACTACATCCAAATGCGATTTCCGTGGAACCTGCATAAACTGACTCACCAACCCAACAGCATAGCTCAAATTTGGTCTGGTGATCGTCATGTAGATCAAACTTTCTACTATGCTCCTGTACATTGTAGGATCCTCCAAGATCTCTCCTGAATCTGCACTCAACTTGACATTCTGATCTAATGGCACAGAAATAGGCTTACAGCCTATCATACCATACTTGGACAACATGTCCAAGCCATACTGTCTCTGCAGTAATCCAATACCATGTGGTGACCTAATCACCTCAATGCCCAAGAAATATCTGAGCTCCCCCAGATCCTTCATCTCAAACTTCTGTCTAAGCAAGATCTTTACATCAAAGATCTCTGCATCATGGTCCCCCGTAATGATCAAGTCATCTACATAGATGACAACAAGCACAACTCCTCTATCACCATGTCTCACATACAACGAGAAATCTGCATTGGCTACATGAAAGCCAATAGTGACAAGATATTCAAAAATCTTGTCAGACCATGCTCTTGGTGCTTGCTCTAAGCCATACAATGCTTTCTTCAACCTGCAAACATGCTCGAGGTGACCCACATCCTCATAACCAGCAGGTGGCTGCAACATATACACCTCTTCTTGCAAATCCCCATGCAAGAATGCATTCTTTACATCCATCTGATGTAAAGACCATTGCTTTGATGCAGCCACTGCTATCACAACTCTCACCGTTGCCATCTTGGCAATTGGGCTGAAAGTTTCCTCATAATCAATCCCATATGTCTGCGCATATCCTTTGGCTACCAATCTAGCCTTGTACCTGTTTATGCTTCCATCACTGTTATGTTTAACTTTGTACACCCACTTGCATCCAATGTCTTTCTTGCCTTCAGGCAATTGCACTAAATCCCAAGTCTCATTTCCATATAGTGCATCCATCTCCTCATCCATAGCTTTCTCCCAACACACATTTTCAACAGCCTCATCAATGCATGTGGGCTCAACAACCTGCACAACCTTTGCCATATATGCATAGTGATGTGCCACATAACCATCATATGTAAATCTCTGCACAGGGTTCTTCACTCTCCCTGATCTTTGCAGCTTTTCATTCATGGCTTCCATAGCCTTCTTTACACCAGGTGTTCTCATAGAAGCTGGGATCCCAAGCTCCTCATCAAGGCTCATATCTAAGCCACTAGACTCTCCATCAACATGAGAATGCCCTGCAGAAATGTCAGGCATACCAAGGGGCTCAACCACTTTCTCTTTTCCTTTACGTGATGTAGTAATCACATTTGGAGGACGAGTGGTATTATGACGTAGCCTACCACTCCATGGTCTATCAATAGACCCACTAGATGAGGACTCTCCTGGTCCACTCAAAGACTGTGACTGCTGACCTGCATTCTGTGCAACCACACTTCCACTCACATCAGCCCCAATAGCTTCTTTTTCAGCAACACACTAGCTGCTCATCTCATCAAAAACAACATCCCTGCTTACCCTCAACTCACGTGTAGCAGGGTTATAACACCTGTATCCCTTTGAGTATCCAATGAACGTGTAGCAGGGTTATAACACCTGTATCCCTTTGAGTATCCAATGAACACACATTTTTCAGCTTTCGGATCCAGCTTAGTTCTCAGCTCATCTGGCACATGCACATATGCAATGCATCCAAAGACTTTCAGATGAGACAAATCTGGTTTTCTGCCAGTAAACCTCTCCTCTGGAGTTACATCATGTATGGCTGCAGTCGGAGTCCTGTTCATGATGTATACTGCTGTAGAAACAGCCTCAGCCCAATAGCTATGCAGCATATTTTTCTCTTCCATCAATGCCCGCGCAATCTCAGCAATGTGCCTGTTTTTTCGCCAGCAACTCCATTTTGCTGCAGAGTGTATCTGCATGTAAACTGTCGCCGAATACCATTCTTCTTCAAAAATTCAGAGAAATCATTGGAGAAGTATTCTCCCCCTCCATTTGACCTTAGGCACTTTACATATTTCCCTATTTGCTTTTTAACCAAAACTCTGAAATTCTGAAAGTGAGTGAACACCTCACTCTTCTCCTTCATGAAATATACCCACACTTTCCTTGTGTGGTCATCAATGAAAGTCACATAATACCTGCAGTCTCCCATAGATATGGCCTTCGTAGGACCCCATACATCTGAATGCACAACATCTAGTGCATTTCTGCTCACATATCTGTTACGTGGAAACACATGCTTTGTTTGCTTCCCAAATTGGCATGCTTCACATATTTTCTGCATACCTTCCACTTTAAATTTTGGCAGCCCTGTCACAATTCCTTTTGTCTGCATAGACTTCAATCTCTGCACATTTACATGTCCAATCCTTTTATGCCAAATGTTTGTGTCTGCAACAATTCCTGAACCATTTGCAAACATCGCAGCACTCATTTCAGGCATGTCTACATTCAACGTAAACATTCTGCCCACTCTGTTGCCTTTTGCAACCAACCTGCACTTGTCTTTGAAATCTTCAACATAACACCCATCAGGGCTAAACCGAACCTGCAAACCGTGCTCAATCATCTGGCCAATTGAAACCAGATTCTTTGTTATGTTCGGTACATGAAGTACATCTGCAAGGTACTTCACTTTGCCATCCTGCATAGACAATGGCACATCTCCAATGTGGGCAATTGGATGAGCAGTGTCATCCCCTGTTTCCACAAAACCTAGTCTTTCCAGGTTTTTCATCTCCTTGAACCACTCCCCATGACTCGTCATGTGGTTTGAAGCGCCTGAATCCACATACCATACATTATCTTTTTGTGCTGCATCAATAAATTCAGACATGGCATTCATGACATGCTGCATAACAAACAACCTTTCATTATCCTCATTATTTCTGCTTGAGGATGCATAGTTGTTTTGCTGCACTTTCCCATTTTGCATATCCGAGCCTGCTTCTTATAACATTCTGCCTGCACATGTCCAGGCTTACCACAATAATAGCATTCACATGCATCATTATATTACCTTTGCCAATTTCCACGGCCTCTTTGACTCCCCCTGCCTCTGAATTTGCCTCTTTCACCTGCGTGTTGTTGTTGTTGTTGATTCTGGGACTGTTGTTGTTGTTGCTACTGCTGGCCATAATTCTGATTACCTATTTGGCCACCTCCTTGACCGCGTCCACGGCCTCCTCTACCTCGTCCTCTTCCTGAACTCGTGTAGAAGGCATGTTGCTCTGAACTGTTTTTGCTTTGTGAAGACTGTTGGTCTTCACCCAAGCTCTTCTCTTCGATAATCAGCATACACACCAAATCTGTAAAGTTGGGAATGTTTTCCCGAGTCTGAATGGACGTCTTGAACGCCTTGTATTGTGGCCCGAGACCACGTAGACAAACTTCCACCTTGTCATCATCATCCCACTGACACACCAATAGATGCAAGGGATTCCATAATACCCTTTATCTTCAGCGCATAGTCATTCACAAACATGCTCTTTTTCTCCACAATATGAAGTTCATTCTTCAACTGTATCTTACGTGCCTTGGTATTTGTTTCATAGAGCTTTATCAAGGTGTCCCACGCCTCCTTGGGGGACTTGGCATCTTGGATGTGCCCAATCATGGTGTCCTGTATACTAATGGATAGCCAATACATAACCTTCCTAGCTCCTTGGTTCCAGTCTTTAAACTCTTTCACATCTGCAGCAGTTGGATTTATATCCGGTATCTCCGGTGCCTCTTTATGCTCACCTTCTATGTAGTCCCAATAGCCTTTTCCCATCAGGAAGTTCGTCAACCTGAACCTCCAAGCATGGAAGTTATTCTTATCAAGCTTCTCAGTCACAATCTGGGTTATCCCATCATTTAACATCTTACCAAACACACAATTTTACCAGAAACTACACTCTGGTTTTTCTGCACAACCTGCTTTATTTTCTGCACAGCGATACTGTAGTACTCTCAAATGTCACAACCAGTGACTTCAATGTGCATACATACACCCAATGGCAACTGTAGACCTCTTTGCAGCACCCACAGTGTCTGCACAGTCAATCTATCTTCCTGCAGTTCTTAAAACAGAGTTCTGCAGAGAATCGATGACTTACCCGTGCAGTGCTCGAAATCGCCTGCTTTCTGAAAAACGGATGTCCAGACGCGCCCGAAACGCATTTTCGGCCCAGAAAATGCAGTCCGATAGGACAATGTAGTTGCCCTATAGCTTTACTCCCGCGAAGAAAGCTCCTCAATCAGAGATCGTTTGCCGGTGCCTCCCATAGAGCTCCCGACAAGGGTGTAGTCACCAACACGAATAGGAAAGAGTAGTTGAAGCTCTTACCCTCGTACCTCTTCCTGTGGTTCTCTTGCTTGCAGCTCAGCCCTTAGCACGATCCAGGCTCTGATACCATGAAAAGATGTAGGGGGGAAGAGAGCTTGAGCTCTTGCAAGTGCACACACACACTCACAAAACCCTAATAGAGAACACACAAGGTGAGAGGCTAAAAATCTTCTTCTTCTCTACTTAACACTCAACACACCATATACAAGAATAAGAGTACTCATAATATGAAAGGTACTCAACCAATATATACACGGGTTCTCTATAGTGTGAACCCGACTAAATGAGCTGGCGCTATAACTATGCCAGTCTCTAGAATGGCTGTCACACAGCCTATCATCCCACTGGCCGCATATCACCCAAGATCTCACCAACCATGCCAGTGGTGTAAGTGTGGGGCCTATCCCCCAGGCGGGTCATCAGTGTCCACCGCCTCACTAGACGAGCTCGATATCTCAACAATAGTCTCTTCAAAGGAAGGGAAAGGAACTCAAAGAAAGATGTTATCTTTGAACGATTCAAAAGAAGAAGGCAATTTACCAAGTAGCTTGTGGACCGGATTGCTTAAGAATGTATCAAACTCTTCAAGTTGCCGCTTGATTCGATTGAATTCTCCAAGCTTCTCCACTATGTTGTCGGATTCGAAGATAGAAAGCTTATCCAAATCTTCTTCCAACTTAGCTATCTTAACCGTTGAAAGTCTTCCATATTGCATTTGTATAGCATGCCATAATTGTTGAGCCGTACTCCTTGTAGAAAGAAATTGAGACACAACTGATGTAGACATGCCATGCACAAGTAAAGCTTTGGCCCGTGCATCCATATAGGTTCGATATTGAGAAGACACCAATATGAGGAGAAGTGATTATAGACCCCACACCCCGACGCTTTCCAAAAGAAGTTGCATAAACAAGGACCAAGTGTGGTAGTTGTTTGGGGTAAGCTTTTGTGAATTGGAAAGACTTTGAAGGCTCAAAGATTGAGTGAATGGGTTAAAAGGGCTGATATGATTGAGTGGGGAGAGGAGTAGTAGTGGAAGTAGTAGAAGGAGAAATCATAGTAGATGAAGATGTCATAAAAGGCATAGATGATGTAGGGGGATATACCATAGAGGGCATAGAAGTATGTGGATAGGAAGGCATAAAGGAGAAAGAAGAAAGAGATAAAGGATCCATAGTATCTTCAAGTTTGCCTTTCTTATTTGAAGTAGAGGACTTCCGAGATCCCATAGGGAGAGGAGGGTGGGAAAACACAAGGGAAGAAGTGTCAAACCTCCAAAAATGCAGCCAATAGATGGGCTATCCACCAAGGAAGTATCTCCAAAATATGCACAAAGATAGTGCAAAAACGCAGCCACAAAATGCAGACGATATATGAACCAATAGAATCCATAGAGAAACCACCAAAAGAGGACTGAGAATGTAGCCTTAGGTAGAAGGAGTATGGAGGAGTTGATTGTCCACAAAAACACAAACACAAACACAAAGTGTGTAGCAAAGTGGAATTTTCAGCTGGTAGAAAGGTGTAGAGAAGAGGATGAATATGTACCTCAAAACACCATGAAGAGGGCTAAAGTTGATGATGAAAACGCAGCCAAGAAATCTCTCCACAAGAAGCCTCCCAAAAAACGCTACCGCAAGTAGGGAAAACTAGTTGGCAATGTTTTCACCGCCGCAAGTAGAGTTGTAGGACTCGGATTGAAGTGCTTTAAAAACACACTTGTAGAGGATGGTAAGGGGCTGGTTTGTAGCCTCTTGCATCATTGAATGAGTGCAAGGATGATGAGTAAGGGCTTCTACAAAAAACACAAGCAGAAATTTTGCATGCAGGCAGTCTGCGAAGAATAACTCAAAAACGGTGAAGAATTTGTGAAAACTTTCTTCTGCTAAGTTGTAGACCACGATGATTCTAGTAGGTCTAGCAGACACAATCCTCAAAAACACATTCGTTTAGCAGAAAATCAAAAAAATAAAAAAACGCCATTGAAAGCGGGGTTGTTGAAGAGGACTAGAGGTAGAGAGGAAGAAGGATAAGGAGGCTATATGTGTGCCACCACCTTGCTCTGATACCATGTGAGAAAGAAGAGATGAGAGAAGAGACAATGTACTCAAGAACTCATCAATGAACCACTAGCCAACTTAATTAGAAATGAACTACAATGCCTCATATATATAGGAAAGTTCCTCCACCAAAAAATGTGTAAATAGGAAAAAATGGAAATGAATGCTATAAATCCCAAAAATGCCTAGAGGCTAAAGAGTGTGCCACTAGCATGACACCATTTGGAGATGACACCTATCCAACATAAAACTACGTCAAGCATGTGAAATAGGTGCCTCCTTCATGAGGGCAATTCTCCCATGCAGAGGTGTCAAAAATGCATCATTACTTCCAAATATCTCTCTTTTTTAACTATTAACCTTGTCCTTAGTCAACTCTTTATCTTATGTGAGCATTTACTCATTTTTGGGAGATTTTCCTTTTATTCTTCTATTTATTTCCTTCCTACATTTGGATGAATCTTATTGGTCCATAGAAATCTTAATTTAAAATTTCGAAAAAATCTTCACCCCCCAGGATAATCTATCTCAAGTGAACAGATTATACTTAATTTCTAATGCACCTTTTGAAAATCTTTTTGAACTTCTGTTTCAGGGGAACTTATTTTAATAAGATGAGTTATTTTTCTATCCAAAAATATTTAAAAACTGAATCACCACTTTCTAGAAGATTTTCTCTGTCTAGGCCAAAACTGGTAGAAACAAGATCTTTTATATTTCTGAAGAGGGATTTGATTACAGGGGAAGATGTTGGATATCTTGAGAGGCTGGGGAGGAATCTTACATTCTCTCCCACTTGAAAAATGCGAGATGCCCTCATCTTGCAAACTAGGGGTAATCCCGTAGAGCAGATCGGTTTTATTCTCCCAGGTGGCATCTTCAAAAGGATAGAACTTCCATTTTACCAATAATTCTCTGAGAATTCTGTTCCTGAGAATCTTTTCTCGAACATCAAGAATTTCTTCAGGTTGGAGAAGAGGTTAGGATTTCATCATCAAGCACATGATTAGGGCTTGGCACATATTTCTTTAGAAGGCTTACATGAAATACATTATGAACTTTGAGATGAGGAGGTAGAAGAAGTTTGTAGGCTAAGTCACCTACTTTGTTTATAATTAGATATGGCCCATAATATCTGGGAGATAATTTCTTGTACTTCCCAAGAGATAGAGAACTTCTTTTGGGCCGTACTCTAATGAAGACCATATCTGCTTCTTCAAACTTTCTGTCTGTCCTCTTCTTATTAGCATACTGCTTCTGTCGATCCTGGGCACTTTAATATCCTTACGAATTGACTGCATCTGCTACTCCATGTCGTCAAGCATCTGTCTGCACATCTCGACCCTAATCAATGGGTCGGACCAAGTTAATAGAGTTAAGCAATCTTGTCCATACAGAGCTTTAAAAGGGCTCATCCCGATACTTCGGTGATAAGAAGCATTGTAGGCGAACTCGACTAGGTGCAGATAGCTTAGCCACTTCTTAGGTTCCCTCCCACAGCATGACTGAAGTATATCTTCGATTACTTGGTTTACCCTTTCAGTTTGACCATTGGTCTCAGGGTGATAAGCTGTGCTGACATCCAAGAAAGTTCCCACTGCTTCGAAAAATGCAGTTCAGAACCTTGAAGTAAACTTGGGATCTCGACGACGATCACTTACTATTCTCCTGGGTAGGCCATCATGCAATCTGAAGATTTCTTTGAGGAACACTTTGGCCACATCCACTGCACTGTAGGTTTCTTTTACTGGGATCAGATGGAAAACTTTGGTTAGTATGTCCGCTACCACAAAAATGGAGTTGTAACCTGATTACACTGAAGGTAATCTAGTAATAAAGTCCATACTGATACATTTCCACTTCATTTGGCATGTCCAATGGATGTAACTTCCCAGGTATTTTTACTCTTTCAGCTTTGACTTTTTGGCATGTCAGACATTGACGTACATGATTCAATACATCCTTTTTCAGACCAGGCCAAAAGAAGCTTTTCTTTATAGACATGTAGGTTTTGATGAAACCTGGATGTCTTGCTATAAGGCTGTCATGGGCTTCATTCAGAATTTGACCCTTGGTTCCCTCATCATTGGGAATGCATAGCCTATGATTATAATACATAATGCCATCATCGAGGCTGTATCCTTGAACTCTGTTCAACTCCTGCGGAGTTTTGCTTTCCTGTATAAGTAGGGTAGCAATAGGGCCAAAGAATCTATCTTGTATGATCTTCTCTCTTGCTTCAATAATCATAGGATTTGATATTACAGTAATTGCAAGCAAGGAGGCTTTTCTACTGAGGGCATCTGCTACCACATTTTCTTTGCCTGGGCGGTATTTGATTTCAAAATCAAATTCTTGCAGGGTCTGCATCCACCTTCTTTGGCACATGTTGAGGTCCTTCTGAGTGAAGATCCACTTTAAACTCTGATGGTCTGTCATCAAAGTGAATCTTTTTCCCAGTAGGTAATGTCTCCACAACTTTAAGGCATAGACTACTGAAAGTAATTCCAAGTCGTGGACAGCATAATTCCTCTCATGCGTTTTGAGCTTTCGGGATTCATAGGCCATTGCATGACCTTCCTGCATGAGTGCACCTCCCAGGGCAAAACCACTTGCATCAATTACTACCTCAAAGGGTAGAGAGAAATCTAGAAGCTTCAAAACCGGACTGGTTACCAAGGCGGTCTTTAGCTTATTATAAAAGCACTCTGACACCTGGCAGACCACTAAAATGGGGTATTATTTTTGAGAAGGTTAGTCAGGGGGAAGCTATAAGAGCATACTTTGGTATAAAAATCCTATACCAACCAGTCAATCCCAAGAATCCTCTGACTTCTTTCACTGTCTTTAGTTCAGGCCAATCTATTGACTGCTTGGACTTTTGTGGAATCTGGAGAAATTCCATCTTTGTATACCAGAAAGCCGAAGTATTCAACATGGTCGGCAGAGAAAGTGCATTTGCTCTTTTTTGCAAAGAGTTGGTGCTTCCTTAGAATCTCAAGAACTTTTCTAACACGAATCTCATGGTCAGCTGCATTCCTTGAGTAAATCAGAATGTCATCAAAGAAAACTAGAACAAAATCATCCAAGTATTCTCTGAGGATGTCTTGCATTAGGCGATTGAATGTAGCGCGGGCATTAGTTAATCCGAACGGCATGTGAAATACCCTTCCAAGCACACCAAAAGACAGCAAATCCCGGACTCAAGCATGCAAAATATATGCACTGGGCTCAGCGCCCCATTGCCACAAAAACTGCAAGAAACACTCAAATACACTCAAGAATGGCACACGCACACTATCTCTCTCTCTCTCTAAGAAACCATAGCCTTACACACACAAAGAAACCCTAAACCTAGGTTATGGCACACAAAAGATAAGCATGGAGATCATCCTCACCATTTTCTTCTTCACTCTCTTCCTCCATGGATATGGCGTTGAAGCACAAGAGAGATGGAAGAAACAAGAAACAAGAAAGCAAGAGTTTGTGCCAATTGAGAGAGATTGAAAAGAACCGTGAGATTGGTAGATAAAGGTAGAGAGAGGTTGTAACCAACTTCCAACTTCCCAAACCTCCCAAATCACACGACTCCTTTCTCTTTCTTTCTTTATTGAATTTGAAAAGTTTGTTACATAAGCTTTTTGAAACCTTAGGCTTAGCTTTCATTTTTGTGCATACATAGACCATGGCTTTTAACCTTACAAAATAGCTAGAGAGAGTTTCCATGCTTTGGCTTTACAAGTGCGGACCCGCTAAATTGCCAAGCATTTACAAAGTTGGACATGCTTACAAATCATACGGCAACAAGTGTATGTCTAGGCTTGGATACAAAATAAACATGGGATAACATCATTCTTATTTGAGAAAAGCTGCATCTTCTTAGCCTATTTGATGTCAAAATTGGAGGCTATCATTCCTCCCACACTTATTTGAGAAAAGCTGCATCTTCTTAGCCTATTTGATGTCAAAATTGGAGGCTATCATTCCTCCCACACTTAGCTTGTGAGCTCCCGCGAACAAAATATCAATGAAATTTCTCCCTTTTCACATACTTAATCACTCCTTCAAAAACTCCTCAAACTTCATCACACCTCTTCAAACTCCTCACTTACTCTCCTACACTCACTCCATACTCCACCAAACATAGAATGAGGTGAAAAATCATCAACACATCCCCCACAAAAAACCCACAAACATCCTATGGAAATAATAATAACTCCTAACTTCAAACACCAAAATAATCCCCATCAAAAGATCATAATTTCATAGCTCTCCCTCACTCAAAATCTGCATGAAAATCTGCCACCCGCATCTACATACCCTTGCTACGCCAAAAATCTCCGGCGTAAGGATTTAAAACACGCTGCCCACTGTTTAGAACAAATTATAGTTGTGTGTGTGAACTGGCTCTTTGAGACTCTATTAGGTTCAAGGACCTGATTCTTTTTTTTTTTAGCTTGAATTTCAGCTTCGAAAGAATGTGCGTGTGAACATCTGCTTGTAGGAGACCATTTTACACCTTGTAAAGCTTTATTAAATTAAGGTTATTAAAACCTTATCTTCCGTGGCTCTGCAACTCGGCCTCCAAAAAAAATTAAATGCTGCCAGCACACACTTGCAGGAATCGTCTCGCTTGCACAAGAACTGATGGTGATGCAAAAGGCGTCGGCTTCTTGCTTGCCTAGCTCTGCATAATTTGCTCCATTCACAGAACCACTGATGTTGCTTCCTCCCGCCGTAGTGGCCTTTTGCCACCACCATCACACCACTGCTCTATTGTCCCATCTACTCCTCGATTGCTCTATTGAGACCAGCCTGCTCTTTGCAGCTTTCATGTCCATCTTGCTCCTTTCTTTCCTTCAAAGCTGCCTCCCTCCTCGGTCTTTGCACATTCTTTCTAGGCCAGTGCTCCCTCCACTTTCTGCTCTGTACCTTGAATTGTTGAACACATTTCCCATGCGCCTTCGAAGGGCGGCTTCCTCCCAGTCTCGCCGAACCTTCCCATCAAAATCTACAATTATTTCAGAGTCTGAGGAATCACTTGGGCCCTTCCTTTCTTTAGTGGAGTCAAACAGGCCATCTGCAGCATGTCTACGCCTCTTCTTTGCCTTAGAAAACCGCTTGTTTGAGGATGAAGGCATTCTCATTGGATGCGGCTCCATGACAACACAATCCTCTTCATCAGAGCTATTAGAAAGCTCAGAAGTAGCACCAAATTAATCCCTCCACATTTGAAGCTGCTTCTTGCAAGTTCCATGGCTAGCCCCTCCCAGCAAACGCACCAAATGAAATACCCTTCCAAGCACACCAAAAGACAGCAAATCCCGGACTCAAGCATGCAAAATATATGCACTGGGCTCAGCCCATTGCCACAAAAACTGCAAGAAACACTCAAATACACTCAAGAATGGCACACGCACACTATCTCTCTCTCTCTCTAAGAAACCATAGCCTTACACACACAAAGAAACCCTAAACCTAATCCTCACCATTTTCTTCTTCACTCTCTTCCTCCATGGATATGGCGTTGAAGCACAAGAGAGATGGAAGAAACAAGAAACAAGAAAGCAAGAGTTTGTGCCAATTGAGAGAGATTGAAAAGAACCGTGAGATTGGTAGATAAAGGTAGAGAGAGGTTGTAACCAACTTCCAACTTCCCAAACCTCCCAAATCACACGACTCCTTTCTCTTTCTTTCTTTATTGAATTTGAAAAGTTTGTTACATAAGCTTTTTGAAACCTTAGGCTTAGCTTTCATTTTTGTGCATACATAGACCATGGCTATTAACCTTACAAAATGGCTAGAGAGAGTTTCCATGCTTTGGCTTTACAAGTGCGGACCCGCTAAATTGCCAAGAATTTACAAAGTTGGACATGCTTACAAATCATACGGCAACAAGTGTATGTCTAGGCTTGGATACAAAATAAACATGGGATAACATCATTCTTATTTGAGAAAAGCTGCATCTTCTTAGCCTATTTGATCAGCATGACAGTAAATTCATAATGCCCATAGTGAGTATTGATGGTTGTTTTTGGTATATCTTGATCATTGATCCTGATCTGGTAATACCCGGATTTGAGATCTATCTTTGTGAAGATCTGGGCTCCATTTAGCCTGTCCCTGAAGCTCATCAATTCTTGGGATAGGATACAGCTGATTTAGACCTCTGTAGTCCACACAGAGTCTAAGCGTTCCATCTTTCTTTTTCTGAAAGAGAACTTGCGCACCCCAAGGTGAAACATTGGGTCTTCCAAACCCTTGTTCTAACAGCTGTCTAAGCTGTTCCTTGAGTTCAATGGCTTCAGGAACTGGCATTTTGTACGTGCGCAGGGCTACTGGCTGAGCTCCGGGAGTCAATTCAATCACATGATCTACTTCCCAAATTGGAGGCATTTCAGTTAGTTCTGCAGGGAATAGATCATCAAATTCACTTAACCATTCTGGTTCTTTAGCCTTAAGCTTTGAGTCTACTGGGTTCATTTTGACAACATGAGTTTGCTGCTTCTTCCTAAGTCCTTTCAGCAACCTGGAAGCTTTTACTAATTGAAGGTCTGGGGATCCGAAAACTCCAGTTCCTTGAACTTTGTTCCCGTGAAGGTCATAAAAGGAAATGGTTCCATTGTGACAGTGTATGTCAGCTTGATTTTTGTGGAGCCAATCCATTCCAAGGATCTCGGAGGTAAGACTTTGAACTGACAGTCAGTTACATTACCATCTAGATTGAACTGGATAAGATCTGTCTCATGGTGAGTGAAAAGAATCTTCCCACTGGCCAATAAAGTAACACTTTTATAATTAAAAAATAATAATAATAATCTTTTATGCATACTTTTATGCATGAAAATCAAATATGATAAAAGTAACACTTTTACAATAAAAAATAATCTCTTATGCATACTTTTATGCATAGAATCAAATATGATAAAAGTAACACTTTTATAATAAAAAATAATCTTTTATGCATGAAAATCAAATATGATAAAAGTAACACTTTTATAATAAAAAAATATTCTTTTATGCATACTTGTATGCATAAAAATCAATATGATGAAAGTAACTCTTTTGTAATAAAAAAATTATACTTTTATGCATAAAAATCAATAATGAAGAAAGTAATACTTTCATAAAAACAATTATCAATAAGTATCTTTCATAGAATTTAATTTTATTGAAAATCATTCTTTTATAAAAATTAATCAATATGCATCTTTCTATGCATGAATGAAAATGACACTTTTAGAATACTCCAACGATGGGGATTACTCTTTTTGATTAATAAAAGATAATACTTATTTTCAAAATTTTTAAAAAATTTACCATAACCTCCTTTGTATGGCTGATCATTTTTCAATTTTTAAGTCTCTAAAATTAATTAGAAGTGCACCAAGAATATTTAAATCATTCTAAAGTAACATTTTTCTACTTATTTAAAAGAAACATTATGAAAAACTTGATTTTATTCATTAATCATTCCTCTAGGATAAAGAATGGTTGGATTTACTAGAGCAGAGAGGGGAATGCCTTTTTTCAATGAGGCATAACATCATTTGCAATTTAGAGAAGACAAAAATCATAAAAAACCATAAAAAACCATAAAATGAATGGAAAAGAGAAGAATCTCCAACTTACTAAGGATTTTGAGAGCTTTCCTTTGGCTTGACGGTTTGAGGGTTCTACTCTTGTTTCGAAACAAGAGTGGCCACCAATCTTTTGGAAGAGGGAAGGTCAAAAACTAATGAATTATGAGTAAAAATCATTGTTTTTGGCACTTGAGAGAGGTAGGGTAACAGTGCAAAACACTATTGAGTTTCAACAAAGTGGAAGGCTTCTATTTATAGGAAAAAGTGAGCTTCTAACCAAGCTAACTGATTCTAGAATTTTCCAGATCAGTTTGGTCAATTTTTGACCATTTTTGGGTCAGCTTTGCTCACTTTTTGGATCTAGTTGAAACAGGAGAGAGGAGAGATAAAAATATCCCATTATTTGGGAGTTTAAAACTACTTCAAGCATGTGATATAGGAGCCTCCTTCATGAGGGAAATTCCCCCATTCAGAGGTGTCAAAAATGCATCATTACTTTCAAATATCTCTATTAACCTTGTCCTTAGTCAACTCTTCATCTTATGTGAGTATTTACTCATTTTTGGAAGATTTTCCTTTTATTCTTCTATTTATCTTCCTACATTTGGATGAATCTTATTGGTCCATAGGAATCTTAATTTAAAATTTTGAAAAAATCTTCACCCCCAGGATAATCTCTTGAACAGATTATACTTAATTTCTAATGCACCTTCTGAAAATCTTTTTGAACTTCTGTTTCAGGGGAACTTATTTTAATAAGATGAGTTATTTTTTTATCCAAAAATATTTAAAAACTAAATTATCACTTTCTAGAAGATTTTCTCTCTCTAGGCCAAAACTGGTAGAAACAAGATCTTTTATATTTTTGAAGAGGGATTTGATTATAGGGAAAGATGTTGGACATCTTGAGAGGCTGAGGAGGAATCTTACAATGGATTGGCTCCAAAAGAATCAGACTAACATTCATTGTCACAAAGGAACCATCTCTTTCCTTGACCTTCTCGGGAATAAAGTTCAAGGAATTGGAATTTCTGGATCCCCAATGCTGCAATTAGTCAAGGCTTCCAAATTATTAAAAGGGATCAGAAAGATGCAAGCTGTGTATGTCGTTAAAATGAATCCGGTAGACATAAAATGCAAGGCTAAAGAACCAGAGTGGTTAAGTGAGTATGCAGATGTATTTCTTGAAGAGCTGACTGAGATGCCTCCGTCTCGTGAAGTAGATCATGAGATTGAATTAACCCTCGGAGCTCAGCCCAGTAGCCTAGCGTGCATACAAAATTCCAGTCCCTGAAGCCATAGAACTTAAGGAACAGTTCAGACAACTGTTAGAGCAGGGATTTGTCAGACCCAGTGTCTCACCTTGGGCAGCGCCTGTTCTCTTTCAAAAGAAGAAAGATGGAACGTTAAGACTCTATAGAGGACTGAATCAATTAACAAATAAGAATAAGTATCCTATTCCTAGGATTGATGAATTTCTGGATCGGTTAAGTGGGACCCAAATGTTCACAAAGATAGATCTCAAATCCGGGTACTACCAAATCAGAATCAAGGAGCAAGACATCCCAAAGACAACATTCAATACTCGCTATGGGCATTATGAGTTCACAATCATGCCATTTGGATTAACTAATGTACGTCGACATTTAATTGTCTTATATGCAAGATATTCTCAGAGAATACTTGGATGATTTTGTTCTTGTCTTCTTTGATGATATCTTGGTATACTCAAAGAATGCTGTAGACCATGAAGATCATGTGCGCAAGGTCCTGGAAGTCCTAAGGAAACACCACTCTTTGCAAAGAAGAGCAAATGTTCTTTCTCTGTTGACCACGTGGAATACTTAAGATTCATAGTGTCAAAGGATGGGATTTCTCCCAAGCAGTAGTTGAATGGCCAGAACCCAAGTTAGTAAAAGAAGTCAAAGGATTCCTAGGGTTAACCGTATGGTATAGGATCTTTATACCTAGGTATGCTCAGAACTAGTGCTACTGGCGAACATTGATGACCTGCCTGGGTGATAGCTTTCGCATCTACACCATTGGCATGGTTGGTTAGATTATGGGTGATATGCGGCCAGTGGGATGGCAGCTGTGTGACAGCCACTTTGGATTAGAGACTGGGATCGCCAGCTCATTTAGTTGGGTTCACATTATGGACCGACCCTTGTATGTTGTAATAGTTGAGTACTAATCCATATACTATGTACTCTTAATTCTTTATGTTATGTTGGTTGAGTAGAGAAGAAGAAATCCGCTATCCACCTCTCTCTTGTGTAATAGTTGAGTACTAATCCATATACTATGTACTCTTAATTCTTTATGTTATGTTGGTTGAGTAGAGAAGAAGAAGATAGAAAAAAAATCCGCTATCCACCTCTCTCTTGTGTCTTACTCTCTCTCTTATATGTGTGTTTGCTTACTAGTGTTATCTGGGCCGCACACCACAAGTCTCAACCACAAGTCTATATGCTGCAGTGCGTACCTTAAATGAATAATCATTATGGGATCTCAAGGGGTGTAAATGGGAGGTTGCGCATATCTGAATCCTATGACGATGTAATTGTTTTAAAGGCTATATGCATGTGTATTCTGGGGCAATCAATCCTATGATGATGTAACTGTTTTAAAGGCTA
Organism: Cibotium barometz; assembly: GCF_041138505.1. Classification (NCBI taxonomy): domain Eukaryota; kingdom Viridiplantae; phylum Streptophyta; class Polypodiopsida; order Cyatheales; family Cibotiaceae; genus Cibotium; species Cibotium barometz. The sequence goes on along the minus strand of NC_141049.1, from coordinate 57,590,449 downwards.
TACGCATGTGTATTCTGGGGGGCAATCAATCAATCAACACTTCATGCGATAATCTAGCAGTCTGTGTTAGTGAAGCCTTAATCATGTCGCACTATGGAAAATTAGTTCTCTATTCATTTATCAATATAAACTGTCTTTTCAATTAATGATGTATGCTAAGAGGGTAATCATTCCTCCCGTATTACTGTACTGGTGTGGTTTAAGTATGTAATACACTTGGCGAGACAACGATGTTCTCTTGATGATGTGGTTGCATGTGCACGACGCAGCGTTTGCATGGACCTCTTGATTTGGTGGTTCCTACTATTGGGCGGCTATGGCATCATCATTCGGAGGATGATGGTGGCGATGATGTGACGGATAATTCTTGTTCTTTTCCTTCGTAGTTGTTGGGGGTGGGATGCAACTCCTAGCATCAATCCCCAGCAGTGCAGTTGTTCCTGCCCCCCTCCACATTTCCGTGAGTGGCGAGGCAATTGCTAACTCCCCCAAGTTCACGAACTACTGCGAGCGGTGTTTGACAGCAGCTGTTCTCAGGACCTACACAGCAACTAGCAGTAGTGCTCCCAGCACAGCCGATGGCCCAGCTGTATATGGACATATTAAGTATGCAAAGTTTCTTGGGAAGTCTTTTGAGGATCCATATGCTCACATCTGACAGTTTGAGAAGATATACAACCTCAATGTTCCGCCCCCACTGGATCAATTACATATGGAATCCGTGTTTGAGTCCACTCTGAGTGGGAAGGCTTCCAGATGGTTGGCGGAGTACTTAGTGGATCATTTTCAGACTTTTGATGTGGTGTTGAGGATGATGTTGTTGTTGCAGCACCTTTGCATGGAAAAGATTGTCGGCCCAAATTTGGAAAAGCTGTGTGTGCTTAAGCAGGGCAAATGCACAGTGGAGGATTATGTGGCTCGTTTTTGGGTCATGTTGTAATGGGTTTCTCAAAATAAACATCGAGCACAAGAGGTGTTCAATGATTATTTTCTCAAGGGCCTATCTAAGGATCTTCGTACAGTCTTAGCAATTGTGGGATAAGGTTACCACGGCGTTGCCAGATGTGATTGTTGCGAAGGAAATCTTGGCCGAAGAATCCCTAGAGGATGAAGACACGCCCAGCAGGCAAAAATCCAAAAAGAAGTTAGGACAAAGCTCATCTCATGGGAAGAAGCACAATAGCTCTAATGATTCAGATGAGGAGAGTCCAGATGAAGCTTCTTCTGACAGTGGTAGCAAAGATTCGGATGCCGAACCAGTGAAAGTAACCAAGAAGACCCACAAGGGTGGGAAGGTTAGCATGGCAGTGTCTAGAGAATCCTCGGCTGCTGCTAAGTCGTTGAAAGAGATCTAATGCTCAACATGCCGCAATCCGGGTCATCCTACTACGGAGTGTGCACTAAATGAAAAATAGTGTGCCATCTGTACTTCTAATTCTCATAATACGAGTGATTGCTATTATAATGGGAGGGGCCAACGAGCTAGAGGCTCCATTCAATGGAAGGATAAAGAGGAAAACGATCCTACTACATGGCCTTAACTCAAACAGCAGGAAGCTCGGATAATGTTTATGGCTACTCCAGTGGAGGCCGAGGTCGAGGTGGAGGCTGTGGTCGGGGTCGGGGTGGCCAAGGTGGTGATCGACCGCGCATCTGTTTGTTCTCCATAGAGGAAGCGGATTGGTGTGATCAAAGTGCCCAGAGGCGCAGGAGTATGACGGCCGGCAGGAAGGCAGAAAGACAAGAAAAGGCAGCAAGGAAGCAACCAAGTGTGTCTATGGTTCAAATTTAGTCCCTTACTGAGGAGGGAGATCCAGAAGTTTGCATGGTAACTCAATCTAGAAAGAAGAGTCAGCCTCCACTTAAAGCAGTAGAATAGGCTAGCATTGATTGGCCAGCACAGGACGAAGTGTGACATCAAGTTATCTCTTGGTGGGTAAAGGAGCCAAAGCACCGAAAACTGAAGTTGAGAAAACCCCAAATGCGGTTCATTTTCGAGAAAGTGTAATAGTGATTGCGGATTCTTCTGAGTCATCTAGAAGCAGTCCGGAGGTGTCAAAAGGATCTACACTACCTCAATAACAGCGGCGGGAAAAATTAGAAGGAAATGACTAGGGGATGAACTCTTGCAAGCACCACTTCAGATGAAGTTGGGACAATTGTTGAAGCTAGTTTCAAATTTTCACCAATCCCTATTACCAGCAGCTAATTTGGGTATGTCCCCCCCACAGTGGTTGCGATTGAAGCTCAAGCAAAACCAGTCCCTGATTTCCCGGTGACAGACACACGCATTCCGGAGATTTTGGTGGTTTATCATGGGAGACTTTCATTGATCAAGTTCTTATTTATGGTGGTGCGGGTGTCAATATTGCGACGCAGTTAGCTTGGGAGAAGATGGGTTGGTTGGATTGGAAACCGGCCCCATTTTTGGTTCCGGATGGCCGACCGAGCTCATCCTCTTGGCATTTTGAAGGGAATAGTGATTGAAGTTGCAGGAATTCCATTTGTGATGTCTTTTGTGGTCCTCAGTATGGAAGACTCCAATTCCATTTGTGATGTCTTTTGTGGTCCTTAGTATGGAAGACTCCAATCAGGAATACAATCTTTTGTTGGTCCGTCCATGGTTGCGGGGACAGGCCAAGGTGCGGCACAATTGGGAACACAATCAAATGACAGGTCAAAAAAACGTGAAGTTCTCATTAACGGGAGCACCGTCAGCTGAGCAGTGCAGTCTGGCCAGTGATTGTAGAAACAATTAATATGGCTGAAGGCTTGGAAAAAGAAGAAGAGGAGCAATTCTTGCGAGCTAATGCGGATTTGGTTCCACTCTGTGTAGTGGATGTAGCATGCATTTCTGCGGAATATGCGGTGGTGCGGATGGTGTCTCCTATGCCGGAGAAGATTCTCGGGGGATTGTTTCTTGGTGTGGATGGTCATTCCCCAGATGGTGATCTGAAGATATTTTGGAACAAGAAAGAGCTTTTGAGGCGCAAATGAGCAAAGTTACCAAAGTCGAAGAAGATTCTCTAGAGACGATCTTTCTGGGGAAAGATAAAGAATCAAAACCAGTAAAGTTAGTAGTTTGTTGGATGATAAGTTTTGGGAGGCTCTGGTGGATCTTTTGAGAGAATTTATGGATATCTTTGCATGGGACTACTCATACATGAAGGGCCTAGATCCTAAGTTTTATCAGCATCGCATCCATTTGAAGCCGGATGCCATTCCTTCTAGACACCAACGGTACAAAATGAATCCACATGTTACTAAGCAGGTTAAAGATGAGCTGGATCGTCTCCTAAGGGTTGGGTTCATTTCTCCAATAGAGAATCTAGAGTGGATTTCTACAATTATGATCGTGCCCAAGAAGAATAAGAAGATACGCATCTGTGTAGATTACAAGAAACTTAATGGCTACTGTTCCGGATCCTTTTCCCTTGCCATACATGGATAGCATCTCGCATGATGTGGTAGGCCATGAGATGTATTCATTTCTTGATGCATTTAGTGGCTACAATTAGAGTTGGATGGCACCAAAAGACCAAGCTAAGACAACATTCATCACAGCTTGCAGTGTGTTTGTGTACCGTGATGTGGTTTGGCTTGACGAATGCTCCGGGTACTTTTCAATGGGATATGCATGAAATGTTTGGGCCATTCCTAATAGCATTTATGCGGGTCTTTCTCGATGATCTTAGTGTGTTCGGGACATGTGTTCAGCATTTGGAACATTTGCATCTATGTTTTTAGAAATGCCAGGAGGTATCTTTCAGTTTAAATCCATTCAAGTGTGCCTTTGCGGTTCGAAGTGGGAAGTTACTGTTGGAGCACATTATATCACAAGAAGGCATTGCTGTGGATCCCAATAAGGTGGTAGTTGTGATGCAAGCTCTAGCACCTGTAAATCCGGAGTGTATACGATGTCTAGGTCAAATTCGGTGGCATGGGTGACACTTGCAATTTTTGGCGCATTTGGCAATTCCACTAAATCTGGTGGCTCATGTGGACCGCACAGAATTTTCTTGGACCAAAGAATGTGATTTGGCATATCGCAGGTAAAAGATACAACTATCCCATGCACCAATATGATGCTGTCGGATTGGGAGAAGTATTTTCATGTCTTTGTGGATGCTTCGGATATAGCAATCAGCAGTGTGCTAATGCAGGAGCAGAGTGCTGGGCTGGTTCTAACCTGTTTATTATGCAAGCCACATATTATCCTTCGTAAAGAAAAATTATTCACAGTAAACAGAGCAAGAGTGCTTAGGTAAAATCTATTCAGTGAAGAATTTTCGACATTATCATCTGGGGGAATGTTCTATTTCCATGTGGACCATTCTACATTGCTTTTTCTAGTGCGGCAATAGAATTTAACCGGAAGATTTCAAGGTAGACGCTGTTACTACAAGGGTTTGACTTTGAAGGCATTCATCGAACAACCAGGATTGCAGCACATAGTAGCAGATTATCTTTGAAGACTAGATTCAGCAGAACAAGCTGCACGAGTGGATGATGAGTTTCCAGATGCATCGCTTGTTGCTGTTTCAAATGAAGCAGATGTAGTTCCTGACGGTTATGCCTCTTTTCGTGCCTTAGACATGGTACGAGGAAATGTTTTGTTTTCTATCTATAGGTGCTATGCCAACTCATTTGACGAAGGATCAGTGGAGGCGGCTTGCATTGCGGAGTCGTTCCTTTGAAGTTTGCACTGGAGAATTGTACTACCGCAATGTTGCTAATGTGATATTGCGGTGTGTACTACCGCAAGATCAGGAGGCCGTGTTGCGGGAAGCACTTGCAGAGTATCGGGAGGGTATTTTTCGGGGAAGATTGCTGCAGGCAAAGTGTTGCTGCAAGCTCACTTGTGGTGGCCAATAATTTATTTCGATACGCAGTAGTTTGTGCAGAAATGCGATGTGTGCCAGAGGATAGGCCAGCCACCATCATAAAGAGATTGCATGCCTTTCCACCAGATATTGCCACTTGAGCCTTTTCAGAAGTGGGGTTTGGATTTCATTGGGCCTTTTAAACTCGCGTGGGTGAAGACGAAAAACCAATCATATTACTACAGTAGCAAGTGGGTGGAAGCTTGGGCGTTGCAGGGCAACTCTGCTCTTTTAGTGGCAAAGTGTCTATACAAGGATGTATTCACTCGTTTTAACTATCCAATGGAACTGGTCAGTGATCGAGCGGGTCATTTTATTAGTAAAGTGATCAGGTGAATGACGAGATTTTATTTGAGTCTTTGATTTAGCTCGATTGGAGTGCAAATTCACTGCCAAGGTTGATTAACCTTGTTTTGTTTTGTGTTTTGATGATGATTACCCTGAGCTTTTGTTGTTGATCAAGAATTGCAGCATTTGAGCCTTCACTGAGAGCGGGAGAATCATGTGAGTTCCCTTACCTTGCCCTTAACATCCAAGCAAATCTCAAATTTTTGTGTTTTTCTTTATGTTTGCATTTTAGCTTAATCATCCAATTAATTTTAATTTATTAGCTTAAATCATGCATTATATGCATCAATAAGTAGCTAGAGGCTAGCTCTAGATCCTTGTTAAAACAAAAAACACAAAAAATCCTAGGAAGATACCTAAATCAGTAGGAGAAGGAAGAAAATCCCAAGCGAAACAACATTATGTTTAGTTGCCTCTAGGAAGCGCACGTCCATTTTCTTCTCAGGCCACAACCGTGGCAAATCTGCCACGTCTGCTCCTTCCCTTTGCAACCCACATTTGGTAAGATCTCCTGCCCAAAATTGGCAAAGGCATTACAAATAGATTAAATGCATTTAATTGGGCATAAAGTGCATCGAAGTGCATTCAATCTAGAGGGATATTGTATTGACAAAAATATCCAGTCAGAAGGCTATCAGACCTACAGCCATTAAGCTACATTTAATTTTAAAAATTCCCAAACACCATATTAGATAGAGTGGGGAAAATCCCATTCCCACGTTGGTCGTGTTTTTTATTTTTGTGTGCTTTCTATGTGAAAAAATATTAAAAGACTTTGCAAACTTATTAGGAAATATATGATATATACTATGAAATTAGGAGCCTCCATGTGCCACACTATTATTTTAATAGTCGAAGAACATAGGGCCATTCTAAGGCCGTAGAGTAAAGAGAAATTCCTATAATTTGGTGCTTTGAAATAAAAGTAGAAAAAAGTAGATATTCTAAGGCCGTAGAGTAAAGAGAAATTCCTATAATTTGGTGCTTTGAAATAAAAGTAGAAAAAACCCTATATGCAACACATTGAAGTTAGATGAGAGTTTATGGGCAATCAACCATTTTAGCACTAATGTGCACCTTCAAATAATAAGTAAAGTTTTAGTTCGAATAATAGAATAAGTTTTACTATAGACGCTGTTGCATAGGTCCCTTAAACTATGGGCCTTATCTCACATTAAAAGAGGTAAATATGAGTGCATGCTTGCTCAAGACTCTCTTAAATTTAAGAACAAAAAAGTGTATTAATAGAGGAATGGCCCTAGAACCATTTTGTATCTCTAATTTTTTATAATGGAAGTGGTACAAGATGAGAAAAAATATGAAAATATAAAATGTGAAAGGAGACACCAACAAACGATACACCATGCATGATGGCTACTGATCTTGACACTTAAATTGGTATAAACTAGAATGATTCAAATAACAATCGGCCATGCACGATAGTACTGATCTTGACACTTGAATTGGTATAAACTAGAATGATTCAATAACTTGCATTTGTAATCAAATTTGAGACTTCTACATGAATAATAAAGAAAAGAGGAAGACCAATAAATAAGATACATAAGACTTGAGGCTCTAGCAAATAACATTAAATTTTTATTTTTGGTGGTGAGAAATGTACATTGTCTCAAAGGAGAGTACACAATAGAATTACATTTATGTTATACAAGTGAAGGGATATCCATTGAGATTTTGTATGTCAAGATGGGTCTTTTGGCTTGAAATATTCACAAGATTTGTGATAACATACGTGAATTAACATTGCTTTTGTGTCCAAAGCACCTTTCCTTTAATGACGTCGCCTCTATAAATATTCCTCTAGTACAATCTTTGTTTCAAGATTAATCTTAGTCTCAAAGACATTGTTTTGTGTGTAGCGTCTCTTATTATGAGCATATAACCATTGACACAACCAATGGTTGGATAGCTGTAGTTTTTAAGAAGCCTTGAAGTTCCTTCGGTGTCTGATTCCACAGCATTGGAAATACAAGATAGGAACCTGGCATGTTCCACATAATTTGATACGGTGTGTCATCAAAAATCAAAGTGTTGTCTCCATCCGTCTTGAAAATATGTCCAAATTACTGGTAGGTTCTTGTGGTAAGCATGCTCATAGCCAAAGAACATCCCAATGTCTTGGCACATCTCTTGGCTCAGCACATACTTGAATTTGATATGATGTTTTGGAAGACATAAATTGAGGATGCGAAGAATATCATCTAATTTGCATCTACTTCAAATCCAAACCTCAAACCATTTAAAGCAAAAGTCTAAGAAATTTTCTACATCCAAATGAACAGCATGGTACAATTCATTGCTTTCTTGAACTATTCGCATATGCTTAGTCCAATATGGCATCTCATCAACATGGTCTAGCTCAAATGATTCAAGAAGTATTCCAATCATATCAAGAATGAGAACGCTTATTTGATCTTTACGTGAAGTCACACATGCGAACATTGGTTATTGTGGTACCAAAGATAATGAAACATGCCAACATAGCATCAACGGATTTGATGGCTCACAAACATTTTGAGTTGCCAAGATTTCTCCTATGCTATCATCTGAAATAGGAACACACATAATTAGCCAAATTCCTTCATTAATTACAAGACAAGGAAAGAATAAAAACCCTTTATGTCTAGGCTCAAACAAGGGCTTACTAGTGGGTGGTATAGTGATCTTGGGGCCATTTCAAAGAGAAATAGTATAAAAGTGTGTATAGTAGAATGGCCCTAGGATCATTTTGTACCCCTTCTTACACAACAATATATTACCACCATATAATAGTCCTAGTAAGGCATGCTAATCTAGACCTTGAGAAAACTTACAGACAAAGGACTTGATGACTTGTGGTCACGCAAAAATGACCCTAGGGCCATTATTGCACTTGTTCTGCTTGAAAAGAATGCCCCTAGGGTCATTCTTGGATGCCCCAAGGCCACTATTGAATGCTCTTTCAGGCCTTTAAGGCTAAACAAGGGCCTTATTTTCCATGAAAAATAAAGGCTCCATGGCCGTTCTTACACCTATTGTGCATGAAAAGAATGGCCCTAAGGCCATTCTTTGATGCTTAGAAGGATGCATGAAAGTTGGGTGATCCATGAAGCCAATGCTAGAATGGCCCAAGGTCCATTCTTGGATGCCCTATGGCCATCTCCAACATGACCTTGAGGACTTCGGGTCATGCAAGAATGGCCTAGGCCATTCTTGCTCTTGTTGTGCATGAAGATGCCCCATGGCCACTCATGAATTCTCTTCAATGAGGCCTTCAAGGGAAACAGTGGCCTTATTTACCCCATAAAAGAGTGGCCCTAGGTGCATGTTATATAATGGCCCTACGGCCATTCAAAACTCCTTGTGCAAAGCTATTAGTACAAGGTGCTAATCAAACCTTGAGCGAGGGGCTTTAAATTATAGAAAGACAAAAGAGAAGATACTAAATAATAGATTGTAGAATGGTTTTTAGGTACATTATAAGCAACAAGTGTTATATATAAACTCTATGTTGTGAACACACTTATGAACAAGCCTCAAGAGGGTGCACTATGACAAAGAAGTAGGGTGCACTCCGACGAAGAAATTGTATGACAAAATATGAGAAAAATTACAATAAAGGAGCCTCCTTAGAATAGGATGCACTCCCACTATAGGCTAACACCAGAAAAAATGCAACAAAGTTCAAGACCCTAAAGACTGAAATAATCCATCAAAACTTAAATAAAGAGAATAAACATGTACATAAAGAGAATAGAGATATCTCCACAAAACTTGAATAGATTAATCAAGAGAATAAACATGCATATCATTGTGAATATTTCTAAACTTCCAAGTTATATCTTGATTTAAAATTCTTGATCCATTGCATTACATGAATAGATCTTTTGGAAATTCTACAACCTAGAAAAACCTATAAACAAAAGGTCATGATGAAGGATAGAATGTTACAGTACACAGTTTCTAAATATATCTGTAATATAGTGAGAAATTCTAGATAGGATAATACATTTGCTCTACTTTACTGATACTTAGAAGACCATGATCGTTTAGCAATTTATTGATAAATGCCTTTGCCAACTGATACCTCAAGTTACTCCCTCCTTTGCAACCCAATCTTTAAGCTAGAGAAATCAATTTTGATGGCTTTATGCTTAAAATTTGAGGACCTTCTTTGATTAGAATATCCTGTATCTCATCTCCCATGATGTGAGACGAGCTACCACTAAGGCTTTGCATGCTTCTTGCACCAATCGATTCTCCTTTATCACCTCTCTTTCCACCTATGTCCTTCACTATGGTAGTAGCTCTCCCATAAGAACATTGTCATTTTTCTTATCTAAATCAAACTTGTTTGGAAAGATGCAGTTATTAGAGGGAGAAACAAAAGCTTTATATGGAGAGTCATCAATAAGATTTGTCCTCCCTAGATCACATTGAAAGGCTTAGAAAGTGGAATTCTTAGTATAATGGAATTAATGGATACTTTTATTTAATTTTTAAGAGGAATTTTAGTTAAAATTATTTTATGCATAAATAAATTTAAATGATGAAAGAGGAATTCCCATCATATTTGGAATTCAATCATTTAAATGGAAAAAGAGGAATTCTTGGTATATTTGGAATATTGAATATTTTTATTTAATTTAAAGAGGAATTTTAGATAGATTTAATCTATGATAAAAGAGGAATTCCCATGACAATCATTTAATGAAACCATAGTATCACTGATCATAATCCTCCAAAATATCTAGCTTGAATTCCAATTTGTAATCATTCCTTTATTGGTGTACATATGGCATCATTGGCAGCCAGAATGCTCACCATCAGGGACCTTTTCAATAGTTCCTAGCTCATAGTACCTGGCAATATAATCACATAAGAAAATCTAGATGGACTCTCCATTGAAGATCAGTAAGATCAACCAACAGATACATATAAAAGAACCATGGACTCATCCAATGAAGACCAACAAGGCCAATCAACTAGATCCATGCCCAAGTTTAGAAAACAACTCTAATCCTTGTTCCATTTTCTTCCCCGATGCACACGTGTGTGGGTATCTCTGATGACCCAGAGCCCGAGCACTGTATGGTCAACACCCTCTAGGCTCCTTCGCAGGTCACCTAGCGCTTCACTCATAGGGTGCTTCCTTGGTCCCTCATCCACCGTACGGAAGCTCACCATTTAAAAAATCGAATCGAGGCTGGTCAAGACCTCAGACGACCTTGCCACGCGAGACGTCCTCCATTGACTCTCTGTCAGCTGTTGCAACATAATCACTTAGGTCCCCCATGACCTCATTCACCAGATGGTAAAAATGCTTCCCCAGCATTCTTGACATAAAACAGTCTTTAAAAATAGGTTTCATAAATACAATTTCTAACGAACTCTCATCTTTCCACATTGTTCCACATCATTTCTCGTTATTCCACATTCTTCTACATCAATTCACATTGCTTATTCCACATCTAGTCATATGTATTCCCATCATCCTTCATCCATTCTCATCCAATGACATCATATTATATCTCATCACATCTATCCTCATTACATCATGTCACACCCATCCACATCACATCTATCCATCTCCACATCACATCTATCGACATCACAACATATCCACATCACATCTCATCCATCCATATCACATTACATCACATCTATCCATCTCCACATCACATTACATCACATCTATCCACGTCACAACATATCCACATCACATTCCATCCATCCATATCACATCACATCCATCTACATTCATTCAGATTCACATCACATCCACATAGCATCACATCACGTTCACATCTATTTACATTACTTCACATCCATTCACATCTACCCAGATCCATATCTGTGAGGTCCCCCGCACGCCCGCTCTGGGGCTCTTACCACCAGCGCGGTGGAAGCGGCGTCGGCCTCCCATGCGGGCGAGGTCCACACACTCGGGGCCTCGCCTGTGCGGATGTCCGGGATGAGAGGCTAGCCCGAGCAACTCTGAGACCCCAGGCCCGGAAGACTCCCCTCGCCCGAAAGGCACGGGTGATTCTGCCAATTGGGAAAAATCTTCTAACAAGGAAATTACTCTAACGAGTCAAGTCTTAACTAGATAAACTGATCTGACCAAACCTGAAGTCACATGGTTAGATCAAGAAGAGACTTGCACTTGGTCCATGGAATCACCGCTTTTTTCCATATTTACGAGGCACAACCGATGATCCCCTCCCACAGAAGAAGGTCCTCTCCGGATATAAAACTAAATAACGTAACTAAACGTATCTAGTTGTTTCACAGGAATCCTCCGATCCCATCCAGCCCATGGGTTAAGCCAACCACCCGACCACTGAATTGGTGGGATTCCTTTATAAAGATTTGGTTGGGTTTTTGCCCGAGTATCGAGGAAAAGAGTTCCCAGGCCCCCTAGCCGGCGATTCATGCAAAAATCAAGGTAGGCATACCACATACACACCCAATATGAACTTGCCATTTATAACAATCCTTCAATAGAAATCATAATATTTATGATCATCATTTTTCAAAATTTCGAGTCCATTGTATTACAAAAATGTATCCTCTGAACTCTCCATTGTTGAAGACCAGCTGGCCAACCAGCAAGATCCCAGTATCAAAATTTGGTTCCCAAAATCTTTCCTTTTTGTCCATCCGAAATCTTCCTCGATGTACGCATGGGTGTCCTAGCAACCGCGAGCCCGTGCATCGCCTGGTCAGAACCCTCTAGGATCCTCCTTAGGTGTCCTAGAACTTCACTCAGGGACGATTTGTCAGTCCTCGCCCATCATACCAGAAGTGCACCATTTTAACCATACCGAGGCTGGTCAAGACCTCAACAAGCTTTGCCCGCGACCAACGTCCCTTGACGACTCCCCGCCAGCTGTTCCAATGAACCTCCTCTTAGAAAAACATAAGCCAATTGCTTCCTCCAGCATTCTGGCGTAAAACAGTCCTTTGAATGAAAAAACAGAGGTTCTAATGCAAGTAAAATTCCAGTTTGAGATCGGTTCCGACAACCCTTTTTGCATAAATTTTCCTAGTTTCATAAATGAGGATCCTTCATCTCTCATGAGGGTAATCTACCCATCATTTTATCCATTTGTCCAACTATATTCTTGGTGAGTTTGGTCAAGGAAAAACTAGATTAGTTTTGGTAGTCTATTCTTTGAATTTAGTAACTGGAATTGGTCTCATGTAGTTTTTGTTTGATTCAGATCGAGAGAAGGACAATTAGATTTACTGTCCGTCCCTCACGTAGTCTAACCAAATTTATTCGGTTTAGTTCTACAAGGATTCCCTTCAACTAAACATCTAGATTTTGGGTAAATATCAATTTAGTGATTTCACTAATTAAATATCCAAAGATATTCCTTCTATCACATCATTTTTCAACCTTAATCATTAGGTAGAATTATGGTGGAAATTCATCTTTTGACACTAAAATTTAATTCAAATCCATCTTTTCTTAAATATCATAAAAATTCTTCTTTTAACTAAAATATCAATACCTTTTTTTTTGAATAAACTTGAAATCCTTATTTTTCTCATTTCAATGAGTACAATCCAACTACATGGGAATTCCTCTTTTACCATAAATTAAATCTACTTAAAATTCTTCTTAAAAATTACATTAAAATATCCATTAATTCCATTAAGCTAAAAATTCCACTTTTCTCATTTAAACATTTGAATTCCAATATGGTGGGAATTCCTCTTTCATCATTTAATCTTGTCTATACAAAAAGATAAATTTAACTAAATTTTCTCTTAAAATTTAAATAAAAATATTCATTAACTCCTTTACACTAGGAATTACACTTTCCTCATTTAAATATTTGGATTCCAATATAGTGAGAATTCCTCTTTCATCATTTAAAATTTATCTGTGCAAAAAAGATATATTTAACTAAATTTTCTCTTAAAAATTTAAAAAAAAATCTTCATTAATTCCTTTACACTAGGAATTACACTTTTCTCATTTAAATATTTGAATTCCAATATGGTGGGAATTCCTCTTTCATCATTTAAAATTTATCTATGCAAAAGATATATTTAACTAAATTTTCTCTTAAAAATTTAAATAAAATTCTTCAATAATTCCTTTACACTAGGAATTACACTTTCCTCATTTAAATATTTGGATTCCAATATAGTGGAAATTCCTCTTTCATCATTTAAAATTTATCTATGCAAAAAGATAAATTTAACTAAAATCCTTCTTAATTTTTAAATAAAATATGCATTATTTTAGCATCATAATCTTTCTCTTACTTCATTGGAGTACATGGATTTCCATTGTCATGGGGATTACTCTTTAACATAAAAATGGATTACTAGAAATTTCTCTTTTTCGTAATTAACTATGTACGCATAAACATAAAAATTAATTTTCCATGATTATAATGAGAATCATTCAATTAATCTAGGATGATTAATCCTAGAATATGGTAGGAAGTCCTCTTTCCATAATATAAATGAAAATGATTTACGTGTTTATTTTTCAAAAACATTATCATAGCTCCACTGCTATTAGTGATAATTCTCAATAAATTTGAAAGAATAAAGTCTAGTATTATTCATGTGATTATAATAACCACTAATTGGATCATTATCCGATTATGGTTTGATTCTTAATTTTACCATAAATTTAATACCATAAAAGTACTAAAAAGCCATTATTTTGACCTCCAATTAGACAAGCATAGAAATTACTTTTAGATTAGAGAAATGCTTCATGAGAAGCTTCATTCAAATTGAGAATAGGTCATAGGAATGACCATTCTTTGGGGGAGAGAGATTCAAAAAAAAGAAGACAATAATCCACACTTTACCTCCTAAATTACTTGATTCTTTGAAGCTCCAATCTCTTCAATTTGTAGAGGGTTTTTAGAGGATAACAGAAAATAAGCTTAACTTAGAGTAATACTGGCATAGTTTAGTTCACAGATGAGAATACAAAGGAACGAGGGTCTATTTATAGGTGAGGGAGGCCACTAACTGAGTCCAACTGAGTTCCAGAATTTTCCAGTTGTAGTTTGGCTAAATTTGCACAAGTTTTGGACCAGTTTAGCTCCCTTTTTTATTTAGTTTGATCTAGGAGAGAGGAGAGGTAAAAATATCCTATTATTTTTTAGTTTAAAACACATCCACACATGTGAAATAGGTGCCTCCTTGAAGGGCCCCTTTTTACATTACCCATGTGTCAAAAATGAATGATTACTCCAAAATATCTCATTTTGTTATAAATACTTCATAATTTTTAACTAATAAACCTAGTACTTAGTTAACTCTTCATCTTATGTGGGTATTTACTCATTTTTGGGTATTTTCTTTTATTCTTTGGATTTATCTTGTCCCAACACTTGGATTAATCTTATTGGTCCATAGGAACCTTAACTAGACCATAATCAAAAAAAATTCGAAACTCTTAACCCTTAGGCTAAGGTCTTTTAAATTAATTTTTATTAATTCTGATTGCACCTTGAAAAATCTATTTTGATTTCAAGGAAACATTTTTTTGATATCTGTAGAATTTATTTATCCAAAAATATCCCAATATTGATTTACCACTCTCTAGAAATTTTTATCTTACTAGATAAAGCAAGGAAAAATAATATTTTCTTGTATTCAGAAACATAGAATGTTTACAAGGGATTGAAGTAGAGGCTTAATCAATATTCAGCCTGAGGAGGAATCTTGCATTCTCTCCTACTTGAAAAATGTGAGATGTCCTCATCTCGCAAAGTGGGGGTAATCCTTGGCCAACTAATCCTTGGCCAACTCTTCTTCTTTCTCCCAGGTGGCATCTTCTAGAGGGAAGAACTTCCACTTTACTAAGAATTCTCTAAGACTCTTCTCCTGAGAATCTTCTATCGAATGTCAAGGATTTCCTCAAGTTGGAGTACCATTTGGCCTTGAGTCAGAGAGATCAATTGTTCATCACGTGACTTGGGCTAGGTACATATTTCTTAAGCAAACTGACATGGAATACATCATGTACCTTGAGATGGGGAGGCAGAAGAAGTTTGTAGGCTAGATCGCCCACTTTCTTTATGATAACATACGGCCCACAGTATCTGGGAGAGAGCTTTTTGTACTTCCCTAAGGATAAGAAACTTCTTTTTGGTTGTACTTGAATGAAGACCATATCTGACTCTTCAAACTCTCTCTCCTCTGACCTCTTTTTATCTACATACTGCTTTTTGGTCGTACTCAAATGAAGAGTCAGAAACTTCTTTTTGGTCGTACTCAAATGAAGACCATATCTGACTCTTCAAACTCTCTCTCTGACCTCTTTTTATCTGTATACTGCTTTTTCCTGTCTTGGGATGCCTTTATATCTTTACAGATTGATTGCATCTACTAGTCCATGTCGTCCAGCATTTGTTTGGACATTTTGATGGGTCAGACCAAGTCAACGGTGTAAGGCAATCTTGTCCATACAAAGCTTTGAAAGGACTCATCCCAATGCTCCGATGATAAGAAGCATTGTAAGCGAATTCGACCAAATGCAAATGACTTAACCACTTCTTGGGTTCCCTACAACAGCATGACCGAAGGATATATTCAATTACTTGATTCACCCTTTCTGTCTGGCCATTTGATTTGGGGTGATAGGCTGTGCTAAGATCCAGGAAAGTTCCTACTGCTTCAAAGAATGCAGTCCAGAATTTCAATGTGAATTTGGAATCTCTGTCACTTACTATCCTCCTGGGTAAACCATGCAATCTGAAGATCTCCTTAAGGAAAACTCTTGCAACATCCACTGCAAAGTATGTTTCTTTCACTGGAATCAGATGGGCAACTTTGGTTAGCCTATCAACTACCATAAAAATGGAGTTGTAACAACCTGATTGCACTCAAGGTAATCCAGTGTGACAAAGTCCATACTAATGCATTCCCACTTCATCTGTGGAATGTCTAGAGGCTACAGTTTCCCTGGAATCTTGACTCTCTCTGCCTTGACTCTTTGGCACATCAAGCATTTTCGCACATGATCAAGTACATCCTTTTTGAGTCCTCGCTAGAAGAAGCTTTTCTTCATAGACATATATGTTTTTATAAACCCTAGATGTTCAGCTATCAGGCTATCATGGGCTTCTCTCAGAATTCTTCCCTTTATTTCCTCATTATTGGGGATACATAGCCGATTATTATAATACATGCATCCTTCATCCAATTTGTACCCAAGAACTGGACTCATTTCTTGAGGAGTCTTGCTTTCTTGCATCAGAAGGGTAGCAATAGGGGCAAAGAATTTGTCCTACATGATTTTCTCCTTTGCTTCATTGATAAATGGATTTGACACCACTGTTATTGCAAGCAAGCTGCTAAGCGCATGTGCAACCACATTTTCTTTCCCTAGCCAATACTTTATTTCAAAATCAAATTCTTGCAGGGTCTGCATCCATCTCCTTTGACAAATGTTGAGATCCCTTTGGGTGAAGATCCACTTCAGACTTTGATGATCTGTCATCAAGGTGAGCCTTTGTCCCCAAAAGATAATGTCTCCACAACTTCAGAGCTTCCACTACTAAGAGTAACTCCAAGTCACGGAGGGCATAATTTCTCTCATGTGTTCTAAGTTTTTGGGATTCATAGGCCACTGCATGACCTTCTTGCATTAGAGCACCACCTAAGGCAAATCCACTGGCATCAGTAAAACTACCTCAAAGGGTTTGGTAAAATCTAGCAATTTAAGAACAGGGTTGGTTACTAAGGCAGTCTTTAGCTTGTCAAAGAAGGCACTCTAACACATTGCACTCCACTAAAAAAGTGTACTTTTCTTGAGAAGGTTAGTCAAAGGGGATGTTGTCTGAGCATACCTAGGTATAAAGATCCTATACCATCCGGTTAACCCTAGGAATCCTCCGACTTCTTTTACTAACTTGGGTTCTAGCCATTCAACTACTGCTTGGATCTTTGCGGGGTCAGGAGAAATCCCATCCTTTGATACTATAAATCCCATCCTTTGATACTATGAATGTTGTCTTTGGGATGTCCTGCTCCTTGATTTTGATCTGGTACTACCCGGATTTGAGGTCTATCTTTGTGAACATTTGGGTCCCACTTAAAAGATCCAGAAGTTCATGAATCCGAGGAATAGGATACTTATTCTTAATTGTTAATTGATTCAATCCTTTGCAGTCAATACAAAGTCTTAACATTCCATCTTTCTTGTTTTGAAAGAGAATGGGCGCACCCCAAGGTGAGACACTGGGTCTGACGAATCCCTCCTCTAATAGTTGTCTTAACTGCTCCTTAAGTTCTATGGCTTCAGGGACTCTCATTTTGTATGCACACTGGGCTACTGGGCCTGAGCTCCGGGGGTTAATTCAATCTCATGATCTACTTCATGAGACGGAGGCATCTCAGTTAGCTCTTCAGGAAATACATCTGCATACTCACTTAACCACTCTGGTTCTTAAGCCTTGCATTTTATGTCTACCGGCGGATTCATTTTAACGACATACATAGCTTGCTTCTTTCTAAGCCCTTTTGATAATTTGGAAGCCTTGACTAAATGTAGCACTGGGGATTCGAAAATTCCAATTCCTTGAACTTTACTCCCATGAAGGTCACGGAAAGAGATGGTTCCTTTGTGATAATGAATGTCAGCCTGATTCTTTTGGAGCCAATCCATTCCAAAGATTCCATCATATATTCCCAAGGGTAGGACTTTGAACTGGCACTCTGTTATGTTCTCTAAACTAAATAAGGTCAGTTTCAAGTTGAGTGAAAAGAATCTTCCCACCATTGGCTAATTCCACTTACATAGGCATACCACGTACACACCCAATATGAACTTGCCATTTATAACAGATTTGGCTGGCTTTAAAAACAATCCTTCAATAGAAATCATAATATTTTTTATCATCATTTTTTAAAATTTTGAGTCCATTGTATTACAAAAATGTATCCTCTGAACTCTCTGTTGAAGACCAATTGGCTAACCGCCGCCGAGATCCAGTATCAAAATTTGGTTCCCAAAATCTTTCCTTTTTGTCCATCCGAAATCTTCCTCGACATACGCATGAGTGTCCTAGCAACCGTGAGCCTGTGCATTGCCTGGTCAGAACCCTCTAGGATCCTCCTTAGGTGTCCTAGCACTTCAGTCACGGACCGCTTTGTCGGTCCTCGCCCATCGTACCGGAAGCACACCATTTTAATCGTACCAAGCCTGGTGAAGACCTCGACAGGCTTTGCCGCAAGCAACGTCCCTTGATGACTCCCTCCTCTGCTGCTGGCTGTTCCAACGAACCACGTCTTAGAAAAACATAAGCCAATTGCTTCCTCCAACATTCTGGCGTAAAACAGTCCTTTGAATGAAAAAATAGAAGTTCCAATGCAAGTAAAATTCCAGTTTGACCCTTTTTCCATAATTCCCAGTTTCATAATGAGGAACCTTTATCTCTCATGAGGGTAATCTACCCATCATTTTGTCCATTGCAAGTAAAATTCCAGTTTGACCCTTTTTCCATAATTCCCAGTGTCATAATAAGGATCCTTTATCTCTCATGAGGGTAATCTACCCATCATTTTGTCCATTTGTCCAACTAGATTCTTGGTGAGTTTGGTCAAGGAAAAACTCGATTAGTTTTGGTAGTCTATTCTTTGAATTTAGTAACTAGAATTGACACAAAGTTTTTGTCTGATTCAGATTGAGAACAATTAGGTTTACTGTCCGTCCATCATGTAGTCTAACCAAATCTACAAGGATTCTCTTCAACTAAACATCTAGATTTTGGGTAAATATCAATTTAGTGATTTCACTAATTAAATATCCAAAGATATTCCTTCTATCACATAATTTCTCAATCTTAATTCATTAGGTAGAATTATGGTGGAAATTCATCTTTTAACACTAAAATTTAATCCAAATCCATCTTTTCTTAAATATCATAAAAATTCTTCTTTTAAAACTAAAATATCAATACATATTTTTTTGAAAAATTTTGAAATCCTTCTTTTTCTCATTTCAATGAGTGCAATCCAATTATCATGGGAATTCTTCTTTTACCATAAATTAAATCTACTTAAAATTCTTCTTAAAAATTACATAAAAATATCCATTAATTCCATTAAGCTAAAAATTCCACTTTTCTCATTTAAACATTTGAATTCCAATATGGTGGGAATTCCTCTTTCATCATTTAATCTTATCTATACAAAAAGATAAATTTAACTAAATTTTCTCTTAAAATTTAAATAAAAATCTTCATTAATTCCTTTACACTAGGAATTACACTTTCCTCATTTAAATATTTGGATCCCAATATAGTGGAAATTCCTCTTTCATCATTTAAAATTTATCTATGCAAAAATATGTATTTAACTAAATTTTCTCTTAAAAATTTAAATAAAAATCTTCAGTAATTCCTTTACACTAGGAATTACACGTTCCTTATTTAAATATTTGAATTCCAATAGGGTGGAAATTCCTCTTTCATCATTTAAAATTTATCTATGTAAAAAGATATATTTAACTAAATTTTCTCTTAAAAATTTAAATAAAAATCTTCATTAATTCCTTTACACTAGGAATTACACTTTCTTCATTTAAATATTTGGATTCCAATATAGTGGGAATTCCTCTTTCATCATTTAAAATTTATCTATGCAAAAAGATAAATTTAACTAAAATCCTTCTTAAGTTTTTAAATAAAATATGCATTATTTTAGCATCATAATTTTTCTCTTACTTCATTGGAGTACATGGATTTCCATTTTCATGGGGATTACTCTTTTAACATAAAAATGGATTACTAGAAATTCCTCTTTTTCGTAATTAACTATTTATGCATAAACTTAAAAATTAATTTTTCATGATTATAATGAGAATCAGTTCATTAAAGAACTTCAATTGTATTAAAAGCCCATTCAATTGAATGCTTCTCAAGCTTGAGAGGGGTTGAGAAGAGAGAACATTTGGAGATTTAAAAAAATACCATAAACCACACTTTACCTCCTAGATTGCTTGATTCTTTAATCAATGTAGAGGCCCCCAACCAATCAATTGGTTTGGTATATTTATGAAGACTCTAAGGAAGATTGAAGAGAGAGAGAAGCTCTAATCTCTTCAATTTGTAAAGGATTTTTAGAGGATAATAGAAAATATGATTATTTGAGTATAATACTGGCATGGTATAGTTCTCATTTTTTTTACAAAGGGCCAAGGATCTATTTATAGGTGAGGGAGGCCTCTAACCAAGTCCAACTAGTTTCCAGAATTTTCAAGGTTCAGTTTGACTGAATTTGGACAAGATTTGGACCTAGTTTGGCTCCCTTTTGATTTGGTTTGATCCAGGAGAGAGAAGAGATAAAAATATATAATATTTTTGAGTTTAAAACTCCACCACACATGTGAAATAGGCGGCTCCTTGAAGAGCCCCCTTCTCCTTACCAAGGTGTCAAAATTGAATCTTTTTACCCAAAATATCTCATTTTTTTAGTAATATACATAGTTTTTTTAACTAATAAACCTTGTACTCAATCAACTCTTCATCTTAAGTGGGCATTTACTCATTTTTGGGTATTTTTCTTTTATAAATTGGATTTATCTCCTCTTCGTACTTGGATTGATCCTATTGGCCCATAGGAACCTTAATTGGACCATAATCCAAAAACTTCTGAAAATCTAGACCCTTAGGCTAAGGTCCTTTATACTTATTTTCAATTAATTCCAAATGCACATTGGAAAGTTCTTTTTGAATTTTTGTTTCAAGGGAAACCATTTTAGACACTAGGAGGATTTTTATATCCAAAAATATCTCAATTTTAGATTACCTCTCTCTAGACATTTTCTCTCTCTAAGCCAAAATAGGATAAAACAGAATCTTTCTTTTATTTCAAAGAGGGGAGTAATTACAAGATCAGAAGGGGAGGTTCTTACACCTATACACCTCAAAAGCTGGAGGGAGGAATCTTACATCCTACCCCACTTAAAAAACACGAGATGTCCTCATCTCGTATAGGTGGAGTATGATCTCTTTCATCTTCTTCTTCTTCTTCAATCACTTCCAGCATTACTGCCTTGGAAGTGGACGGTCGATTTAGGAACATCTCTCTTTGACTTCCCCTATTTTGAGGCAGAGGTCTTGCATTACTTTGGATTAAAACTATGGGTTGGTTATGAAAAGATGCAGGGGAGAAGAGAGCTTGAGCTCTTGCAAGGACACACACACTCACAAAACTCTAAAAGAGAACACACAAGGTGAGAGGCTGAAAATCTTCTTCTTCTTCACACAACACTCAACACACCATATAATAAGATAAGAGTACACACCATATGAAAAGGTACTCACACAAATACATACTAGGGTTCTCTATAGTGTGAACGCAACTAAATGAGCTGGCGCTATAACTATGCCAGTCTCTAGAATGGCTATCACATAGCCTGTCATTCCACTGGCCGCATATCACCCATGATCTCACCAACCATGCCAGTGGTGTAAGTGTGGGGCCTATCCCCCCATCAGTGTCCACCGCCTCACTAGATGAACTCGAAATCTCAACACTCCCCCTCGAGCTCAACTCCATCTCATGTACACCAAGCAAAGCCCTGAATCTGTGGAGCTTCTTTGTGCCCAATGCTTTGGTGAAGATGGCAGCGACCTGATCCTGTGTGCTGACATAAACAAGGTCAACGTCTCCTGCCAAAACCTTCTCTCTGACAAAATGGTAGTGGACCTCTATATGCTTCGTGTGAGCATGAAAAACTGGGTTCGTGGCCAACTGTATACTGCTAATGTTGTCACAAAAAATGACAACTTGTCCACTGATAGACCCAAATCTGCAAGTAGCTTTCTCAACCAAGCTACTTCACATGCTGCCATAGCAGCACCTCTGTACTTGGCCTTTGTACTGGATAGAGCAACCATAGGCTGCTTCTTGCTGCTCCAAGTCACAGCAGCACTTCCCAAAGAAAACATGAAGCCACTAGTAGATCTTCTATCTGAGATACTACCAGCCCAATCAGCATCTATGTACCCATGTACACATATCTCTGTCTCAGTTTTATAAAATAGTCCACAATGCAAAGTAGACCTCACATACCTCAGTATGCGTCTCAATGCATCCAAATGCGACTTCCGAGGAACCTACATAAAGTGATTCACCAACCTAACATCATAGCTCAAATTTGGCTTGGTGATCATCATGTAGATCAAGCTTCCTACCATGCGCGTATACATAGTAGGATCCCCCAAAATCTCTCCTAAATCTGTACTTAGCTTGCCATTCTGATCCAATGGCACTGAGATAGGCTTACAGCCTCTCATACCATACTTGGATATGTCCAAGCCATACTGTCTCTGCAGTAATCCAATACCATGTGGTGACCTAATCACCTCAATGCCCAAGAAATATCTGAGCTCCCCCAGATCCTTCATCTCAAACTTCTATCTAAGCAAGATCTTTACATCAAAGATCTCTGCATCATGGTCCCCCGTAATGATCACGTCATCTACATAGATGACAACAAGCACAGCCCCTCTATCACTGTGTCTCACATACAATGAGAAATCTGCATTGGCTACATGAAAGCCAATAGTGACAAGATATTCAGAAATCTTGTCAGACCATGCTCTTGGTGCTTGTTTTAAGCCATACAAGGCTTTCTTCAACCTGCAAACATGCTCGGGTGACTCACATCCTCATAACCAAGTGGCTGCAACATATACACCTCTTCCTGCAAATCCCCATGCAAGAATGCATTCTTTACATCCATCTAATGTAAAGACCATTGCTTTGACGCAGCCACTGCTATCACAACTCTCACTGTTCCCATCTTTGCAATTGGGCTGAAAATTTCCTCATAATCAATGCCATATGTCTGTGCATATCCTTTGGCTACTAATCTAGCCTTGTACCTACTTATGCTTCCACCACTGTTATGTTTTGCTTTGTACACCCACTTGCATCCAATGGCTTTCTTGCCTTCAAGCAATTGCACTAAATCCCAAGTCTCATTTCCATATAGTGCATCCATCTCCTCATCCATAGCTTTCTCCCAACACACATTTCCAACGGCCTCATCAATGCATGTGGGCTCTACAACCTGTACAACTTTTACCATCATGTATGCATAGTGATGTGCCATATAACCATCATAGGTAAACCTATGCACAGGATTCTTCACTCTCCAAGATCTGTGCAGCTTTGCATTCATGGCTTCCATAGCCTTCTTTACACCAAGTGTTCTCATAGAGCTGGTATCCCAAGATCCTCATCAAGGCTCATCTCTGAGCCACTAGACTCTCCATCAACATGAGAATGCCCTGCAGAAATGTCAGGCATACTAAGGGGCTTAACCACTTTCTCTTTGCCTTTAAGAGAAGTACTAATCACATTTGCAGGGTATTATGATGCAGCCTGCCACTCCATGCCACTCCATGGTCTATCAACTAGACCACTAGATGAGGGCTCTCCTGGTCCACTCAAGGACTGTGATTGCTTACTTGCATTATGTGCAACCACATTTCCACTCACATCAGCCCCAATAGCTTCTTTTTCAGTAGCATACCAGCTGCTCATCTCATCAAAAACAACATCACTGCTTACCCTCAACTCACGTGTAGCAGGGTTATAACACCTATATCCCTTTTGCTCAAGGGAATACCCTATAAACACACATTTTTCAGCTTTTGGATCCAGCTTAGTTCTCAGCTCATCTGGCACATGCACATATGCAATGCATCCAAATATTTCCAAATGAGACAAATCAGGTTTTTTGCCAGTAAACCTCTCCTCTGGAGTTACATCATGTATGGTTACAGTTGGAGTCCTGTTCATGATGTAAACTATTGTATAAACAGCCTTAGCCCAATAGCTATGCCGCATATTCTTCTCTCCCATCAATGCTCGTGCAATCTCAGCAATGTGCCTGTTTTTCCGCTCAACAACTCCATTTTGCTACTGTGGAATGTATCTACATGAAAACTATCTCTGAATACCATTCTTCTTCAAAAATTTAGAGAACTCATTGGAGAAGTACTCTCTCCCTCCATCTGACCTTAGGCACTTTACATGTTTCCCTGTTTGCTTTTCAACCATAACTCTGAAATTCTAAAAATGAGTGAACACCTCACCTTTCTCCTTCATGAAGTATACCCACACTTTCCTTGTGTGGTCATCAATAAATGTCATAATACCTGCAGCCTCCCATAGACATGGTCTTTGTAGGACCCCATACATCTGAATGCACAACATCTAGTGCATTTCTGCTTACATTTTTGTCATGTGGAAATGCATGCTTGGTAATTCACTTTGCCATCCTGCATAGAGCAGTGTCATCCCCTGTTTCCACAAAACCTGGTCTTGCAAGGTTTTTCATCTCCTTGAACCACTCCCCATGACTTGTCATGTGGTTCAAAGCACCTGAATCAACGTACCATACATCATCTTTATGTGCT
Organism: Cibotium barometz; assembly: GCF_041138505.1. Classification (NCBI taxonomy): domain Eukaryota; kingdom Viridiplantae; phylum Streptophyta; class Polypodiopsida; order Cyatheales; family Cibotiaceae; genus Cibotium; species Cibotium barometz. The sequence goes on along the minus strand of NC_141049.1, from coordinate 57,565,794 downwards.
GCTTCAACATTTTCAGACATGGCATTAACGACATGCTGCATAACAAACAACCTTTCATTATCCTCATTGTTTCTGCTCGAGGATGCGTAGTTGTTTTGCTGCAATTTTCCATTTTGCATGTCAGCCTGCTTCTTATAACAATCTGCTTGCACATGTCCAGGCTTACCAACAATAAAAGCATCCACGTGTGTATCATTATACTGCCTTTGCCGATTTCCACGACCTCTTTAACTCCCTGCCTCTAAATTGCCCTCTTCCAACTGCGTGTTGTTGTTATGAATTCTGGGACTATTGCTGCTATTGGCCATAATTCTGATTACCTATTTGGCCACCTCCTTGACCGCATCCACGGCCTCCTCTACCTCATCCTCTTCCTGAACTTGTGTAGAAGTCCTGTCGCTCTCTGAACTTTTTTTTTTTGTGAAGGATTTTGGTCTTCACCCAAGCTCTTCTCTTCTATAATCAACATAGACACCAAATCTATGAAATTGGGAATGTTTTCCCGAGTCTAAATAGACATCTTGAATGCCTTATATTGTGGCCTGAGACCACGTAGACAGACTTCCACCTTATCATCTCATCATTCTACTAAAACACCAATAGATGCAAGGGATTCCACAATACCCTTGATCTTTAATGCATAGTCATTCATAGATATACTCTTTTTCTCCACAATATGAAGTTCATTCTTCAACTGTATCTTTCGTGCCTTGGTATTCGTTTCATAGTGTTTTACCAAGGTGTCCCACGCCTCCTTGGGAGACTTGGCATCCTGTATGTGCCCAATCATGGTGTCCTGTATATTGATAGAGAGCCAGTACATAACTTTTCTGGCTACTTGGTAAAGCACACACACACACACTCACAAAACCCTAAAAGAGAACACAAGGTAAGAGGCTGAAAATCTTCTTCTTCTTCACACAACACTCAACACACCATATACAAAGATAAGAGTACACAACATATGAAAAGGTATTCAACCAAATACATACTAGGGTTCTCTATAGTGTGAACCCAACTAAATGAGCTGGTGCTATAACTATGCTAGTCTCTAGAATAGCTATCACACAGCCTCTCATTCCACTGGCCGCATATCACCCATGATCTCACCAACCATGCCAGTGGTGTAAGTGTGGGGCCTAATCCCCATGCAGGTCATCAGTGTCCACCGCCTCACTAGATGAGCTCAAAATCTCAACAAGTTAGAAGAGGGTCTACCTGTAGGATTTCTCTGATTTTGGTGGAAAGAAACCTGATTACTCTGGAAGGAAGGAGCTAGAGTCTGGAATCTTGATCCCTGATTTTTCCACCCTGAAAACCTTGTTCCAAAAGGAGTTGGGCAATCCATACTGCGATGTCCAAATCCTTGATAATTATAGCATTTCACTCCCTTATTCAAGGGTGGAACTTCTGAAGTTGAATTCCAAGGGATTGAGTTCCGGGAAAAGGACATTTCTTCCATTCTGGAACTTCCCATATCTTGGGCTTGACCCTTATATCTCTTATGTAAGATTCTTCCCCAGCCTCTCAAAAATGTCCAGCATATTCCCCTGTAATCAATCCCTCTTCAAAAATATAAAGACCTTGTTTTTAACTGTTTTAACCTAGAGAGAGAAAATATTCTAGAGAGAGAATATTCAGATTTTTAATATTTTTGGATAGAAAATTATCTCATCTTATTAAAATAAGTTTCCCTGAAACAGAAATTCAAAAAGAATTTTCCAATGTGCAATTGGAATTAATTGGAAATAGGTATAAAGAACCTTAGCCTAAGGGTCTAGATTTTCAGAAATTTTTGGATTATGGTCCAATTAAGGTTCCTATGGGCCAATAGCATCAATCCATGTGTAGGGAGGATATAAATCCAATTTGTAAAAAGAAGATACCCAAAAATGAGTAAATGCTCACATAAGATGAAGAGTTGAAAATGCATAAGGTTTATTAGTAAAAAACTATGAGCAATATTAAAAATATGAGATATTTTGGGTATAATGATTCCATTTTGACACCTAAGTAATGAAGGTGAGTCCCTTCAATTCTCACATAAGATGAAGAGTTGAAAATGTACAAGGTTTAATATTAAAAAACTATGAGTAATATAAAAATATGAGATATTTTGAGTGTAAGGATTCCATTTTTGACACATCAGTAAGGAAAAGGAGGGCCTTCAATGAGGCGCCTAAATCACATGCTTGAATGAGTTTAAAACTCAAAAAAATTGAGATATTTTATCTCTCCTCTCTCCTCATTCAAGCCTAGTTCCAAAAAGTTAGCTTAACTGACCTAAAAATGGTCAAAAAGTGACCAAACTGACTTGGAAAATTCTAGAATCAGTTTGTTTGGTTAGGAGCTCAATTTTTCCTATAAATAGAAGCCTCCCCTTGTTGAAAATATATAGTGTCTTATGCATTGTTACTCTACTCCACCTAAGCCAAGAACTGTGAATTCTTTAATAATTCACTAGTTTTTGACACTTCTCTCTTTCTTCAATCCCCATTGGTGGCTCCATCAACATACTAAACCAATTGATTGGTTGGGGGCCTCTACCGTGAACAAAGAATCAAGCAATTTGTAAGGTAAGTATGGTGAATTTTGATCTTTTCTATAATTTCTCAATGTTTCTCTCTTCTCAATCCCTCTCAAGCTTGAGAAGCTTAATTGGTATGGTTTTTGAATGCTATTGAAGTTAATTGATTAATGATAGTAAAGAATTACATAAATTTTTATTTATGTTTAATTCTAATGGTTTTTTCTCTCTCTCACTTAAGAAATGGTCATACTCATGACCCATTCTCAATCCAAATGAAGCTTTTCATAAAGCTTTTCCTTAATCCAAGATTAATTTATGCTTGAGAATAAATTAATAGTTTTTTTAATCTATGTTTTTAGTTTATGATTATTTTTTATTTAATCCATTAAGGGTTAATGATCCAATTAGAGATCATTCTAATCATTCCCTTAAAGATAAGCCTTATCTTTTAAAATAATTGAGATTTATCAGTCATAGTAGCAGAGCTATGGCAAAATTTTATAAAAATTTACACATAAAATAATTTCATTCAAAGCATGAAAAGAGGACTTCCTACCATATTCTAAGAATTATCATCCTAGATTAATTGAAAGAATTTCATTACAATTATGAAAAAATTAAATGTTTATATTATGCATAAAAGATAAATTTTTATATCAAAAGTATTACTTTTATCATTTTTATTTTATGCATAGAACTATGCATAATGGATAAATTTTTATATCAAAAGTGTTACTTTTATCATTTTTATTTTCATGCATAAAAATATACATAATGGATAAAATTTTATATCAAAAGTGTTACTTTTAGCATAATTGAATTTTATGCATAGAGGTATGCATAAAAGATGAATATTTTATTATAAAAGTATTACTTTTAGCATAATTGAATTTCATGCATAGAGGTATGCATAAAAGATAAATATTTTATCATAAAAGTGTTACTTTTAGCATAATTGAAATTCATGCATGGAGGTATGCATAAAAGATGAATATTTTATTATTTTATTATAAAATTGTAAAGAAAAAAAATGATTATTTTATTATAAAAATGTTATTTTTATCATATTGAATTTCGTGCATAGAAATTTTAAAAAATATTATTTTATTATAAAAATATTATAGAAAAAAAAGAAAAAAAATAATTATTTTATTGTAAAAGTGTTACTTTTATCACAATTGAAATTCTTGCATAGAGGTATGCATAAAGGATGAGTTAGGATATGATAAGAGGAGTTAGGATGTGATAAGAGGTGTATGAGATGCGATAAGAGGTGTATGAGATGTGATAAGATGAGATAAGATGCATATGAGATGAGTTAGGATGTGATAAGATGAGTTAAGATGTGATAAGAGGTGTATGAGATGTGATAAGAGGTGTATGAGATGTGATAAGATGAGATAAGATGTATATAAGATGAGTTAGGATGTGATAAGATGATTAAAGATGTGATAAGAGGTGAATGAGATGTGATAAGAGGTGTATGAGATGTGATAAGATGAGTTAAGATGTGATAAGATATGTATGGGATGAGATAAGAAGTGTATGTGATGAGATAAGATGTATATGGGTTGTCATAAGGCGAGAATGCATGTGATGTAAAAGAATAGATGTGAAGGCGTATGGAGCTATATGAATGGGAAGGAGGAAATAGATGTATGTATGTGTATGTATGGAGGTGAATGTGCATGTATGTATGTGGATGTGTGGATGTGAATGTGGATGTGGAGGAATGGATGTAGATACGGATGTGGATGTATGCATATAGATGTGGATGTATGGATGTGAATGTGCATGTATGTATGGATGTATGTATGTGGATGTGGATGTATGAATAAGGATGTGAAAATGGATGTATGCATGGATGTGTATGAAGAATAATGAATGTGAATGTGTATGAGAAATAGTGTATCGTCGATATGAATGAATGGATGAGAATGAGTACATATGAAGGGAATGTGGAATAAGTAATGTGGATTGAGGAGAGATAATGTGGAAAGACGGAAGTTTGATATAGAAACTATATTTTGTGACTGTTTGTAAATGACTGTTTTATGTCAAGAATGCTGGGAAAGCATTTTGACCGTCTTGTGATTAAGGTCGTGGAGACCTAACTGATAAAGTTGCAACTGCTGAACGGAGAGTCAATGGAGAACGTCTCGCGTAGTAAGGTCGGCCGAGGTCTTGACCAGCCTCAGTTCGATTAAAATGGTGAGTTTCCGGTACGATGGATGAGGGACCAAGGAAGCGGCCTATGAGTGAAGCGCCTGGTCACTTGCTGCGAAGGATCCTAGAGGGTGCTGACCATATGGTGCTCGGGCTCTGGGTCGCCCAGGATACCCACGCGTGCGTCGAGGAAGATATTGGAACAAGGAGTCGGAGTTGTTTTCTGAAACCGGGCATGGATCTGGTTGATTGACCTTGCTGGTCTTCAATGGATGAGTCCATGGCTCTTTATATGGATCTATTGGTTGATCTTGCTGATCTTCAACGAGAGTCCATCTTGATAAGTGATTATATTGCCAAGTATTATGGGCTAGGAACTATTGAAAAGGCCCCTGAGAGTGGACAGGTGGTGAGCGTTCTAGTTGCCATAGATACTCTGATGAAGGAATGATGGTGCCATAGATACTCTGATGAAGGAATGATGGGAATTTGAATCAACCGGATAAATTGGAAGATTGTCACCAGTGACATAATGGTTTTCATTAAAGGATTGTTTTAAAGTTAGCTGATGCTGAGAAAAAGGCAATTTCATGTTGGGTGTGTAAGTGGTGTGACTAGTTTTATATTTGCATGAACTTCTGGCTAGGGGGCCTTGGAACTCTTTTCCCTGGTACCCGGGACAAAACCTAACCAAATTCCTAATTGGATCCCATCACTACAGTGGTTGGGCGGTTGGCTAACCCATGGGATCGGATGGTGTTAGGCTGGACTGATGGATCCGTAAATCGAGACTCAACTTTTGTTATTACGATAGATAAAGTAAATCCTGGATAGTAACTGTTCTATGGATAGGAATCAACGGCTGTGCCTCTTGAATGGGGAAAAAAGCGTTGATCCCAATGATCCAAGTGCAAGTTTCTTCCTTGATCTGATCAAGTATCTTGTAGATGCAATTGGATCAGCTTGATCAGAAATGGTCTTGACTACGTTAGAGTAAAAAGTTATCCTGGTGGAATCACTGCCGTGCTTTCCAATAAAGGAAGTTTTTTCGGGTTCGGTTTTGGAACAACCGACGGATTAGTCTCTTATCCGGATATTCGTGGGTGAGGCCCCGAATGTGGGACCCCTGTTCCGCGCGAGAAGTGCTACTTCCGCTGCCAGTATCCTGAATCCGTTGCTCGGTGGAAACAGGGATCTTACATCTTAGACAGGGTGGAAGGTTGGAATCACCTTCTAGAGCTAAAAACCTTTTGAAAGGTGATGGTGCTGGCTTTGGCGGGACCTTGACATCAAAGGCCTTGGATAAATCCTTCGCCATCCGCACTGCTTCGGCCATGGAAACTGGCTTGGTATTCTTCACTAGGATATTCAAAGGTTCATTCAGTCCCCGAATGAACCTCGCCATGAGCTGTTCTTCATCTAGTGGTGGCGTGTATTTGAGGAGGAGAGCGAATGCTTGGTGATATACGACAATAGTTTTGCTCCCCTGGGTTAACTTTAAGAATTTGTTCATCTTTGTTTCCAAAACGCCGGGATGACAGAATCTCTTCCTTAGGTAAATTTTGAGATCATTCCATGTCTGAGTGTTTTGATCCACATGGTTTGTCTCGCAGTGGTTGCTCCATGCTACTCTGGCTGTTTCTACTATCTTCAGCCTTGCATGAGCCATTTGGCTCTTCTCATTGTACCCGATGACATCAAAGTACTCTTCCATTGCTTCGATCCACTTCTCCACAATCTCGCCCAAGTTTTCCCCTTCACCCTTGAAAGGTCCAGGTTGCGATTGATGAAGGGTTTTACGAACATCCAAGTTGAGCTCTTCCTCATCGAGTTGGGGATTATCATTCCTACCACGACGACCTCGATCCATGATATCAATACGAAAATTATTGTTAAGTCCTTTTATTTACAATTCAAATCCGAGTTTATATCCAACTGATTCTGGGGTTCTTTAGATTGGTCAGCTCTCCACAGAATCATGGGATAAAGATCCCCTATATAGAACTCATTATCAGATAACAATTCATTCAAAACATATCGTTCATATTCTTAACACAATAATGGTCCATCAGACTGAAAATTCCATCTGAACATTCCTCCATGGAAGTTTCGGTTATGCAGGTTTTTAATTTGTCATCCCTTAACTGGATCCACTAGGTCAAGTGTTAACAGTAGCAATCTGTCAGCACAATCCACTAATCTCGTAGTGATTTGCTGGAGTCATTATCGTCATTCCAGTTACGAACATCATCACAGGGACTCGTCCCATTCATCCTCATTGTGGCTTTGTTCAACTGATCGCTTTTCAACCAAGATTCAGGAATCATCTTTTTCAATCAGAATCTAAATCAACTCATCAATTCTCAACAACCAGGCCCCTGGTATATATGGGTAGTCATGGTCCTTGGAATTATAAGGTAAATACCATCATGACTAGGCCTCAAGCAAGTCAAGGATTTCCATACAATTGCGGTACTTTATCTGAAGACTCACTTTCAATTTTATGAATCTTCATTTTGAATTTCAATTTGTATGAATTTTATCACATAATTATAACCTTTTACTGTTACTACACAAATTTTTGACATTTTTAGATTTTCAGTTGATCCACTTTAGTCAATTCGCTTTGATACCAGCTGAAAGATCCTTGCCCCCTCCATGTAATGAATTTGGGGGTGCAGCGGAAGTAGCACTTCTTGCATGGGGCAGGGCCTCTCACTCAGGGCCTTGCCCACCACCACGGATATCCGGACAAGAGACTAATCCCTCAGTTCTTCCAAAACCAAACTCGGAAAAACTTCCCTGGTCCAGAAAGCACGGGCGATTCCTCCATGATATTTTTACTCTAACGTAGTCAGGGTCATTACTGACCAAACTGATCCGACCGAACCTGTGAGTCACTTGGTCAGATCAAGGAAGAAACTTGCACTGGATCATAGAAACCAACGCTTTTTTCCCCATGGAGAGGCACAGCCGTTGATTCTTTTTCCATAGAACAATTACTATCCGAGATTTACTTCATCTATCGTACTATAACAAAATTAAGTCTCATTTTATGGATCCATTAGTCCAGCCTAACCCCATCCAGTCCCATGGGTTAGCCAGCCAACCAACCATTGTTGTGATGGGATCCAATTAGGAATTTGGTTAGGTTTTATCCCGGGTACCAGGGAAAAGAGTTCCCAAGCCCCCTAGTTAGATATTCATGCAAATTTAACGCCAGTCACACCACTTACACACCCAATATGAAATTGCCTTTAACATAGATTCAGCTATCTTTAAAACAATCATTTAATGAAACCATAGTGTCACTGATCATAATCCTCCAAAATATCTGGTTGAATCCTAATTTCCAATCGGTGTACCTATGGTATCATTGGCAACCAGAACGCTCACCCCCTGTCCCTCAGGGGCCTTTTCGATAGTTCCTAGCTCATAGTACCTAACAATATATTCACTTATAAAAATAAAGATGGAATCTCCGTTCAAGATCAGTAAGATCAACCAACAGATCCATATAAAAGAGCCATGGACTCATCTGTTGAGGACCAGCAAGGTCAATCAACCAGATCCATGCCCGAATTCAGAAAACAACTCTTACTCCTTGTTCCAATATCTTCCCGACACATGTGTGGGTATTTTCGGCGACCCAAAGCCCGAGCACCATATGGTCAGCACCCTCTAGGATCCTTTGCAGCAGGAGGTCACCTAGCGCTTCACTCATAAGCCGCTTCCTTGGTCCCTGATCCTGTGCGCTTTTGCCACACAGGTCGTAGCTGGGGACTTGCCGGACACCGTATGCGAGCCACGAATGGCTGCAAGCATATAACCAGGGAAGGAAGCTCAAAACAGAATGCAAAAGGTGTGTCACTCACCGCTTAACCGCCGCCTTGAAGGATTCCCGCGTCGCAGCCGTGAAGGAGGAGCCGCCGTCGCCGCTCTACCGCCTCGCCGTCGCCGTCGTGCCGCTACACAGTGTGCTCGATCACTCTCTCACTCTCTCTCTCTCTCTCTCTCACACACACGCAGGAGAAGGAAATCAAGGAGATAAGGCAAGAGCACTCTTGTATTCACAACACATGAGAATGAGGATTTTAGGATTACATTTGACTCATATAGGTGACTTGGCCGTTCACACTTGGGCGCCCATACATGGCCGGCCGACCCTAACCCTTATCCTACTGATATCCAAGGTGCGCCTCTCATCGGCGATCACCCAATCCCTTCATCCTTAACATATGGTGCCGACAAGCCCGGCCCATGACTCAGAATATTTAAATTAATGACGTAAAATATAGTACGTCGCCATGTCCGTCATGGGTTAACATGCCCCCCTTCCTGATGTAGATTCCGTCCTCGGAAGCTATGGTATGGTAAGCTCGAGAGGGCTGTTGTTGACCGTCTGCAAAACAGGGAAGTAGAGTGAAAGTATGCTGGAATTCAAAAGATATAAAGTGTATAAATTCAAGCATGTTAGACCACAATGGATGTTGCTATGAGAACTTAGTTTAAGGGTTACATGAATGAGCTAGTGTAGCAAATTAATAGGAGTTTAAAATTATTGAAAGGAATTCAAGAGTTAGCAAGGTGTCAAAGGTTAATCAAGGTTTATAACTGGCCTAAGTCAAGGAAAATAACCAAGCTTAATAAATAAACAGATGACCACACTGTGTCTACTCTAAGAACAAGTTAATACCACAAGCCTTGGGACACAAGAAACATCAGAGTTACAGGAGCATTTTGCCTTCTTTTTTTTAAAAAAAAATTAATGCACGTGACAATTTTTACACACAATGGCGACCTTCCTAAGGCAAAACTAACATCGATCCTGGTACCATGTTTAACACAAGGCATTATCCAGGAATCTATTAGCTTACTTTAGGCAAGGCTACCCCCTACCAACCAAGGCATCGGTCTGGAGTAGAATACTCCTCGCCTACCAAGTATCAATAAGGCGATAGGCCAACATTAAAGCACATCATAGACTTGTATTGCCATTTATTGTAGGCTTTTTTTTTTTATAATCTATTTCTTTTGATCTTCGCTCCTGAACTATAATTTGTCTTGCATCCTTTCGACAAGGGGGTAATACCTATGTCCTAGAGGTCAACACACACATGGCCAGGTGTCAAACATTAAGATGGTTTGACCCTAGACCTAAGACAATCGTATTCCAAGGTTAACTAAAGACGTCATGCTGCCTAGGAATATTTCCAATAAAGTCAAGCTCATTAATGATTTACACTAGCATGCAAGCAACTTCAAAAACTAAGTAGTACATTGACAATTTCCACGTGGTCATGCATTATAGTTTATGCAATTGATTGAATAGTAAAAACGAAAGAGAGTGGGTATGGAAGAATTACACCTGTAATTGGAGATCTCCTTGATTCGATGAGACGGCTTGCAATTTGATGTAGATATATTTTGATGAACGTTGTGGCAGTCTCAGGACTTGAAAGCGAACCCACCTCAAACTTTTTAACCTGTACAATCAACTAACAAGCACTATACCTCGAGAGGCACATCAGTGTGAAAATTTCAAGACTCGTTTAAAGAATCTAAACTAGAAAAAACTTGAAAACACTAACCTACCTACCAGTCACCACACTACTACTGAGGATACGGTAAGAGGATGTTGTAGAGTCCTGGCTCTAGCCCTAAGGCTAAGCCTCTATCCGCATCATCCAAATAAATAAAATCAACCTCAGTGGTGCCATGAGTTTCATCCGTCCATTCATCATTGTCAGATATTTCCTTTTCATTTTCCCATCCACATAGACTCATCAAGAATGTAACCATGCGAGGATAGTCATCTTGTGGAAAAGGAAAGCATTGGGCTATCGGGGATATGTCCTCTACGGAGTAGGGGTCAGTCATGGTCAATAGGCGAATTAGCCATTCTAATTCCTCAACATTTTCCTCTCTGGCTAATACATCTATATGATCCCATTCAGTTTCAATTACAGGATAGCACATGTGAAATATCTGAGAAAGGTACAGATGATACCTCTCATCAAAGGCGGGAGTGGATGAAGTGTATGATGATCGTGCATCTGCCATATCTGCAAACACAGATATAGCATCAGTAGGTTTGTGAGACAGGTCAATCTAGTTCTTGATTGTATACGGATATTTATCCTCTTTTTGTGCTCTTGCTCTTTTTACTATTTTTTGTTCTTCTTTTTTTTTAAATGTATGAAGCTATATATTTACATCCCCTTGAATTTGGCAATTACATGGTCAGGGGAGAAGGTTACAAGGAGGAAGCATTAGAATGTCGAGCGTGAGTACATGCTCCCCCTTTCCTTGGGTAGATCATATTATTTGCAATGATGTTGCAGCCTCTTGGAACCAATTTGTCCAGCGGGTCATAGGTTGTGATGTGGGCAGATAGCTTTTTATGACCCTTGTGGCCACATCCAATTGTAGAGATGGTAGTGTACGTTCCCATTGACGAATGGAGGAAATGGTTTCCGACGATACTATTACAAGGGGAGACGTAGACTCATCGGTTTTTTGTTGGGTGTTGACAAGAGTAGGTGTAGAGCATGTAGAAACTTCTATATTAGCGTGTGCCTGGCATGAGGAGCTAGAAGCTTCATGTGGCTCCCCCCTTCCTGAGCTAGGTGGTAATGATCGATATCGTTTGGGAATCCAAACTAACTCTGGAAGTGGTGCGGAGCACTCTATTACCTTTCCCTTACCACGGTCTTGAATTGTCAGTGGGGTGGTAACAATTGGTTTGCAAGGTTTTACAGGTGATGTAGAGGGATTCAGCTTATGTTTAGGGACCCAAATTTGGTCATTTCCCTCATAGTACCCTTGGGCTACTAATAATTTTTTTGGGATCCATCGTGATGTTACCTTGCCCTTTTTCGGGTGGGTAGCTGCTTTCCTTTTACGAGGCTTCTTGGTGGCTGAACGAGATTGAGCAGGGGAAGTAGCTGTTAACGAAGCTTTGGGGACCCATTTGTATGTACTCTTTGGCATAGTAAGCGAAGCTTTAGGGACCACCTTGCCTGTTTCCACTCTTGGCGTTGAAGCGTGGCCAACAATCGAAGATGGTTTTGCCACTGGACTTTGTGATTTTTCGTTATCTAATATTTGAGTGGATGACTTAGGTGCGGGATTTTGAGCGGTCAGACCTAGTGTTGGTTCTTGCGTTGTGACTTGTCTGGTTGCCCAATCGATATTGCACTTGGTGGCCATCATCCATTTGCGCCCTAAGATTACAGTCCCTTCCATGGTACCAGCAGGCATAACCAAAAAGCTTTGAATTATGGTTCCCTTGTCATAAGCAACCGGAGTGTGCAGAATTCCTGAGACAGGGGTTTTCTTCTTGTTGATTCCTTGAACTTGGATAGAACTCTTGGATAAAGGTGGTTTTCCGAGTTGACACCACACGCCATATGATAGCAAATTGTGTTGAGCTCCTGTATCCAATAATGCATTATACAGCACCTCCCCGTAAGGACTCTGTAACTCAATTGGGTATCTTAGAGGTGGGTCAGATTCCAATGCATCCTCCTCTGCTTCCTCGAAAAATACTTGCGTAATTCCCAAGTTGGCTTCTCGTTGTCTCCTAGCACGCTGTTGACGTTCTTTGGCTTCGACTCTTGCTTGTATCTTTTTAAGCTCAGCCTGTTCTTTAGCTGCCTTCTTTTGATGGATTGCGTGTAACTCCTCCTGGCTCAGGGGGTCATAGTATCTTTTGAATTTACTCCCATTAAGGAATCCAATGGTTTCAACTCCGTCGAGAGTCTCCACTCTGATGGTACCTTGCGGTGTAATTTCACATACTCTATACGGTCCCTTACCAGCATATTTGAGCTTCTTCTTTTCGTTTCGCACTCCATACATCAAGACTTTATCCCCAACCTTGATGTCCTTGTCCTTTAGATGGCGATCAAACCATTTTTTCCTTCTATCCTTCTCCACAAGGGCATTGTATACAGCCAATTGTCTTTCTTCGTTTAGCCGCTCAAGGATATATAGACGCTCTACTAAGGGATTACCATCCCAACCCTCTTGAGTAGCAACACGAAGACTAGGAATGACAAATTCCCATGGCATGACTGCTTCTTGGCCATATACCATTTTGAATGGTGTGCAATTAATAGCCACTTTGTACGCAGTACGATAGGCCCATAAAGCTGTCGTGAGCTTTAGATCCCAATCCGTGCGATGAGCTTCAACTGTCTTTGTCAAAACAGAGATTAATGTCTTGTTTGTACTCTCGGCTTGGCCATTCGCTTGCGGATAATAAGGAGTAGATTTATGATGGGATATCATGAAATTTGTTGTGAGCTCCTTAATCACTTCATTTATAAAATGCGTACCATTGTCGCTCACAAGTTCAAAAGGACAACCGAAGCGTGTGATTATATTTTCAAAGAGGAACTTGGCTGTTGTCCTCGCATCTGCCTTACGTGTCGCTTTCGCTTCAGCCCATTTGGTCATATAGTCAGTGGCCACAATAATATAGCGAGATTGTGTGTTTCGGGCCGCTGGGCTAATTGGACCTACAAAGTCTAAACCCCACTTTTCAAATGGTTGGTTTACTTTGATTGGATGTAGGGGCATCTGATCTTTCCTCTGGGGTTTCTTATATCGTTGGCATTCATCGCAACCCTTCACAAAGAGTGATGCATCTTGGAACATAGTGGGCCACCAATACCCTGATTGTAAGATCTTTCGCGCAGTTAAGTCTCCTGAGAAGTGACCACCGGCTATGCCCATATGTGCCTCTTGCAAAATGTATAGATACTCATCCTCTCGGGCACAACGCCTAAGAACGTCATCCTTTCCTCTTTTATAAAGAGTCCCGGCTATCAGGCAATAGGGTTCGCATTCTTTGATCAGCTTCCGAGCTAGATCTTTACGAAGCTCCTTGGGTGGAAAGCCATTAACCAAAAAGTTAACAATCTTCTCACTCCATTCAGGCATTGTCTCCACCATGAACAGGGAAGTGTCGGGTAAGTCATCATCAACCCCCGTAGGAGCCTCACCATTAGGTATGCGAGACAAATGATCAGCCATAACATGTTTCTTGCCAGGTCTCACAACAACCGTGAAATCAAACTCAAGGAGAATCAATAGCCATCGTGTGATTCTTCCTGTGGAGCATGGTTTGTTTACCAGATACAATAATGCTTGATGATCCACATAGAAAACAAACTTGGTGGCAAGGAGGTAATAACGAAATTTCCTTAGTGCATATATCATTGCCAACCCTTCTCGCTCCGTAGTGGTGTAGTTCATCTCAGCATCGTTCAACTGGCGACTGGCAAAGCTAATGGGGTAGTCTAGCTTATGTTCTCCAGGTTGAGTTAACACACACCCAATAGCAAAGTTTGATGCATCAATATGCACATGGAAGAGTAAATCCCAGTTAGGCATTCTCAAGATTGGAGCACTCGCCAAGGCCTTCTTTAATAGCTCATAGGCACGGTCACATTCTTCGGTCCAAATAAACTCAATGAGAAGCTTATACAATGGTCGAGCTATCTCGGCGAAGAATAGAATAAACCTTCGATAATAACCAACGTGGCCCATAAAGCGTTGGACTCCCTTGTAGTTGGTGGGTGGGGGTAATTCCAGAATGACCTTGATTTTACTCTCGTCCGTGGAAATCCCATTTTTGGACACTATATGCCCTAAGATAACTCCGTGTTTAACCCAGAATTGGCATTTGAAAGGATTCAAGGAGATGCGATATAATCTACACCTTTCAAATATTTTTCGTAAACACATCAAGTGCTCGTCCCAAGAGGAATGAACACAAAGATCATCTAAGAAAGCTTCACAGAAGTCCCTTAGATATTCCTTAAAGGCCGTGTTTATCAATCGTTGGAATGTTGCAGGTGCATTGGTCAAGCCAAAAGCCATGACGCGAAAGGCAAACACTCCAAACTCCGTGATAAATGCTGTTTTAGCTTGGTCCTCAACTGCAATTGTGATCTGATTGTAACCCGAGTACCCATCTAAAAAGCTATATGCCTCCTTGCCTGCCACTCTTTCAAGCACATGTTCAGAATATGGCAAGGGGTAATGATCCCTTCTGGTGGCTGCATTAACCTTTTTGAGATCAACGCACACTCTGAGTTTCCCATTCTTCTTTGGCACGATGACTATCGGAGAAACCCATTGTGAGTGCTCAATTGGGTATATGAATCCACATTTTACCAGCTTTTCAATTTCCTCTTGTACAATCTTTGCATACTTAGGATTCATTGGGTAGGGACGTTGCTGGACTGGTTTAGCAGTGCTAATCATTGGAATTGTGTGTTGCACCACCGAGGGTGGAACACCCTTCATATCATGATATGTCCAAGCAAATATGTCCTTGAATTCTTTAAGAAGCTTCGTAAGTGCAGCTTCTTCCGCCTTGGTGAGGTCTTGAGCAATATAAACTGGTTTAGACTCCTCACCTGGATCTGCTAAGTCTATCTCCTTAACTACCGCAGGGCCATCGTAGACACCGCTACTCCCATTGGTAGGCGTTCGTTGGGCTTTTGTGTAGACTACTTTACGTTCCCCTGTGGTGAATGATTTGAAATGCTCGGGTGCGGGGTGTAAGTCTACTGGTTCTTGTTGTGCCAGGCTTTTTTCTTTCAATTCCGCTTCCTTTTGTTGCTGAGCCAACTCTTGGTTTTGCCGCCTTCTTGCAGTACGACTTAGTTTCGCGATTTCTAATTGGGCGACGTCATGAGGTTGCAGAATACACCACATGACACTTTGGAGGTATTGTCCCCAATTATCCGCTATCTTCCGATGAGCATCAATGGCTCCTACATAACTAAGCCATTCTGCAGTGGATCGCTCCTTGTTTATTGCAGTTCGTACATTAGCTCGATAGCGTTGGCGCTTATGTCTCGTTTTCTTCTTACCAAGTTTTTGATTTTTGTTTCTATCAGATTCGAACTCACTTGGTCGATCTTCACTTTCGGATGAACTGCAGGAGGTCATTGTCCTAGGCCTTGAGCACCTTGCTTCCACATTTGGGTGAATATTTGATTCATTTTTCCCATCAGGCTTAGGGTCAGTTTCTTCTTGAGATTCATACTCAGAGTTGCATTGGTCAGAGTCTTCGCTACTTTCAGTGTCGGTGGAGTTTGCCACGTTCTCGCCATCAGGAGTCAAGTGCATAACACCTATCATGTTTATTGGCACTAACGGTGGCATATCTTGCCCCTCAGGTGTTACCCAACTTGTGCCTCTATTTCCCCATGTGTCTATGGTTGCCGCTAGGTGTACCCAATCCACGTTATCCGACTCAGTCATACCCGGTAGGACATCCATATAAGGAGAATCTTTCCCATCATCAGTCTCTTTTTTGCATGTATAGTAATACCTTAATGGGGCGGAGTGAATAGTGGTATCCGATCGATTATCAATGATAACCTTGCTTCCTAAAGGATGTGCACGACCATTCTCAAGATCAACTCGAATGACAGAGTCCTGGAATTGTAGATAGACATGGTTTTTCGACCAGTCATGCACCATTTGTGCTTCCCTCATGAAAGGACGTCCTAAGATCATTTGATATGACATAGGATGCTTGGAGAAATCCATTACAATGAAGGTATGTTTTACCTTGTATCCCAGGACCTTGATCTTAAGGTCCCTTAACATTCCAATAGGTTTAGCTATGGTACCATTTTCCATCTTAACCACTATGTTTGTGACTTCGAGGTGAGGTCTTCCCATGGATTCCCAACAGTTTTTAGTCACAATGCTCACTCCAGCACCACCATCAAGGATTCCCTTTAGAGTTAATCCCTTGGTAGTAATGGGGAGGGTGGCATTAGATTCGTCACCTTCAAAGTACTGTCCCAACTTGTTCACAGGTATTTCAACGACTGAGTTTTCATCTAGGTGGGGTTGTAGATCCCAATGTTCCCCTTCATCTTGAAGCGTGTCGGGTCTATCCATATTTGCAAATTGTGGTAGCCCCGCCTTTAGTTCTCCATTGAGAAATGCCCGAAGAGCTAAAAATAGCTCAGGATCTCCGTATAATTTGGATATGATCGTGGTTCTGATCTCGGAGGACATAAAATCCATTAGCTTGGACACATTCAATGGTACTTTTCGAGATATCGCCCCTTGACTAGGGACTGGTGAAGATGGAATCACTTCCTCTTCGACGGGGTCAGGCATTCCCTCACTAAACATTCTTTCCAGCAGGAAGGGTGTTTGCCCACTTCCTGATGTCCTACCCTCACTTTCTTCCCGAATGATACTCGGTATAGCTAACGGTTTATGGTTCCTGTGAGGCTGAACTTGCGTAGGAAACACTGTGTCTGGAATTTTGATTTTTCTCGGGTTTGGCTCCAGTTCTCTTTGTGTTTCTTCCACCAAACCCCTTAAGTGTTGCACTTGTTCAATCTCCTCAACTGGGTTTGGGTAAGTTCCAATCTTTTTCTTGAGGGTTTTTGGCCCACGTGGCTTGTCTTGGGGAGTCTCAATCAGTTTGGGTGGTCGAGAGGGCATTAACTGACTTGGTTGTGGGGCCGAGGAAGTTTCCTTCTGTTTTCCCTTATTTAGGTACTCGCTTGATTCTCCTTCATTGAGCTCCCGAGTGGGTTCCTCCCTTAAGGTAGTGGCTTTGGTCCCCATGGTTTCTATTGAATCAGAATCATCTTCAGGATCATTCATATACACGGGGTCGTCTCCTGTCCCTATGTTGGTCTTTGAATTGGGCTTGGAGCTCGTGGCATTAAGCGATCTCTTCCGTCGTGTTTTCTTTTTCTTTGCCTGAGCGATTGAGGCAGTATCCCTCTCTTCAAGAATGTAGTTTTGATTTTGAAGCATTGATCGTGTAACTACATTCGCGGGTACAATGGGTGTGGATCCTCGTGCTTGGTTGGTGACCTCAACCAAATTCAATGGCGTAATCTTGGGTGCATTAGGATTATGTGGACATTGAGCGATCAAATGATCTATGCCACAACGATTACATGTAAGTACCGGCATTCCCGATGTGCTCCCTTGATTTGGTTGCATATGAGTAGCGATCTTCTGTAGCCTATTAGGGCACTCTGCTACACGATGCGGTCCACCACAATCGTAGCATTGAAGAGGTGGTCTCCTCGCCAAGGTATTAAGGTTTTGCCCTCTTGTGGCAAGAGCAGCCGCTTGATATACAGGCTTGACTTGCCCGAAATGATCCTCCATGTAGTACTGGGGAATCATTTCAAACGTATCAATCCCATATGGAGCAGTGGGGTCTATCTCCTCTTCATAATCCCCACACGCACTATGTGACTCACAACCCATCTGGTTTACAGGGGTAATCCTTGGATGTGGAGGTTGTGGTCCTAGCACTGGCGGTGGTAACGGCACAGACTGGACTACATTCGGATTCCTTGGAACTATGTGCTGTGACGGTTGCTCGATAGGTTGTGCAGGCATTAGCGCGGGTACTTGAGGTGTGTTTGACCAAGCTAGTGGTGCCTGGTTTGCCAACATTCGCTTAAGTGTTAGGCAATCTTTAGATTGATGGCCATACTTACCACATGCATTGCAATTCCCATTGAATTTGACTCTGAATGTGGGACATTCACTCGTGCTATGTGGTCCTAAGCACACCGAACACCATTGTTGCTCTCTTCTTGGGTACATATGGCTATTCTAAGGAGCTCGATTACCCCTAAAGTATTCTTGGAGAGCCTTAGTAAGGTCGGTCACAGACATTTCAGATATCTTGGGCTCCTTGGCAATAGGTTTCACCGTCATTGGCTCGTGCCCAGATACTTGCGAACTAACGGATTTTGTTTCTGAAGACACCTTTTTACCTGCAATCATCAAGTTGTCTTCTAACTGGATTGCATTGGCAGTGACTGCTTCCCACGTTGTAAGACCTCTAATGACTAGGCCATTGTAAATGTCCTCGTGGCGCAATCCTCGGATGAATCTATCGAGGAGTTGGTTGTTATTGAAGCGTTCATCGGGAGTGCAGCGAGAATTTAGATGCTTCAATCGACTTATAAAGTCTCTCACTGACTCCCCTTCCTCACGTTCTGCTTTTTGGAGTTGAGATGCCACTCCCCAAAGCACACCCTCGCGTATGTATTCTTTCAAGAACAATCTCTTGAGAGTGGGGTAGTGAGTGCGCTCTTCAACCCTTAAGGTTCGATACCAATCTCCGGCCTTCCCACTCAAGGTTAAGCCTAAGGCTTTACACTTATGCAACTCATTGTGCTCTTCCAAGGAATCACACACGTGTTCAAAGACTTCAATGTGCTTCCTAACATCCTCGTTACCACTGAAGTTTTGAGTGAGCTTAGCCACTTGTACTGCCTTGCTTCTAGGTTCTCTCTCAGGAATACCCCGCATGTTTTCTGCAATGGATCGTCCGATCGTCTGAGCAAATGCTGCGAGATCACCTAAGTGAGCAGGCATAGTTGGTGAAGGCACTTCTGGGATAGCCTGGCTGATAGGAGTTGGCGTTGGTCTGAGTAGGTTGGCCAATGACGTAGGATATGAAATGTGACTAGGCCTAGCTCCCCTTGGATAATGGTTATGATAAGGCGGTCGTGGAGCATACGCCATTGGCATACTAAGAGGCGTAGGAGCTGCCTGAGCATGAGCAACGATAGGTACATAGGGTCGATAGGTACTGGCACGCACTGTTGTAGGTACTGTTCCACTAGGTAGCGGTGTCGTACTAACTACAGCGGTAACAGGTGCACTTTCAGCTATGCTCATCATTGGGGTAGGCATTGCGGATTCCTTAATGGAAAGTTGAGCCAAGGTTGGAAAACTAAAGTTACTGCTCGTGGGCTCAACCTGCATTGAGACTCCAGGCGAAACAACATACGAAGGGTCTATGGGACTCACCGAGGGAGTCTCCAATTGTGATAGGGTTGGTTGTTTGGCCTTGCCCGTATCCAAAAACCTCATAGGGCCAGTGGAAACTAGGTCTACTCCCCTATTTTGCCTTTCAATTTGGATAATTCTATGAATCACCTCACATATCATGTGTTGTTGCTCCTCTAGATTAGTGGCGCTAGATGTAGATCGTAGGACTTCTAACCAACCTACATGGTATGTGTAACCCGTGTATAGGTCTGTTAGAGTCTCTGTGTGTAGATCATATTCCCAATTTTCATTGAGAAATATCCCATCTAGACTTGGTGTGCCAAACGGTTCTCTTGAAGTGGACGCAATGTCACTTCTTATGGATTGGCTTCTAGGGACCTCTACTTTAGGAAGAGCATCGGAATGTGGTAGCTCAGTAGGGCCCTCATTAAACGAAGTGGGTAGAATATCCACATGGACACTCTTTGGGAGGGTAGGGTCCACATAAGATGTGAATGGCGAATCTACTACCCCTCCTTCCTCATTTACTTCGCTTGTCGCATGTTCAGAGCGTGTAGCTCTACTAAAGGTCTCTATTAGACGACTAAACATGCTAGATCCGGGTTGTGGGGCCCACACTGGCATGTTTTGGCTTGTCTCCTCAGGATTCTTGGTAGGGTGCCCTTCCATGGCTTCTGAGTCAGAGGACGAGTCACTATCCACTATTCGTGGATCTTGGGTTGCACTCCCTTGGGTTCCAGCCGAAGGCCAAGATGCCAACGTGGAGGGATGGTGTGAGCCTGCGTAGACTGAAACGCTTTCTAGTGGTTCAGGCTCTAGCACCCGACCAGAACGTAGATGCATGTGATGTGGGTACCCTACGTGCGTTGTAACTACCCTTGAAACTCACACAAGTGGTTTCTTAGGTGTTTCGCACCCCGTTTTTACTTGTTTTTGTGTTGTTTTTAACCCGTTTTTGACCCCCTTACTTACAGTCGAACTTGGACTAGGGCGTGTGATAGCTCGAAACGAGCGTATCGTTTAAAGGGTCCTAGTGTGCTTTACAGCACCGTGTTCGCCTATCTAGAGCTCCTGTAGTCCTCAAAATAGTCTGTTTCCTTTGGGGGGAAGGGGCAAAAGCCTATTTGCTTGTGGAGGAAAGGGTGAGGGCTTTATCCCACATGCTCACTTTACTCCTTGGGGAGTGGGCTACATATAGGGCACGACTTCCCATAAGCTCTCACTTGAGAGAAAGCTATGGAGGCTCACTCTCCTATATATATATATCAAAAGACCGAGACCGAGGCCGGGGCCGGGGTCGTGGGTCGTGGGTCGTGGGTCAATTGGGGTTCTTTCTTTTCAAATTTTTTTTCTCCAATTAGAAAATCTTTCCTCTCCACATGTTTGGTTCTTTCTTTGAAAATAAAATTTAATTTTTTTCTTTTTTATTTTTTATAATTTTTTTATTTTTTATTTTCTATTTTTTTTTGTGAGATAAGTTTTCTAGGGTTTCCTTAGGGTTCAGCCTTGGCCGCGGTGCAGTTCGCACACACAGCGTAGATCTGGGGATTCAGAAATCCCTCTCACACGCAGAAACCAGATAACAGAACGCACGCCCACACGCGGAGCGAAAATATAACAAAGGAAACAGAAATGCAACACAGAAACACCTTAACAACAAACACACAGTCGCTTTCCTACAGTGTAGATTAAACTTCACGCAGCAGCCGAGCTGCAAACTGGAGCTTGGTGCAGGGCAACTCCCCGGCAGCGGCGCCAAAAATGTGCGCTTTTGCCGCACAGGTCGTAGCTGGGGACTTGCCGGACACCGTATGCGAGCCACGAATGGCTGCAAGCATACAACCAGGGAAGGAAGCTCAAAACAGAATGCAAAAGGTGTGTCACTCACCGCTTAACCGCCGCCTTGAAGGATTCCCGTGTCGCAGCCGTGAAGGAAGAGCCGCCGTTGCCGCTCTACCGCCTCGCCGTCGCCGTCGTGCCGCTACACAGTGTGCTCGATCACTCTCTCACTCTCTTTCTCTCTCTCTCTCACACACACGCAGGAGAAGGAAATCAAGGAGATAAGGCAAGAGCACTCTTGTATTCACAACACATGAGAATGAGGATTTTAGGGTTACATTTGACTCATATAGGTGACTTGGCCGTTCACACTTGGGCGCCCATACATGGCCGGCCGACCCTAACCCTTATCCTACTGATATCCAAGGTGCGCCTCTCATCGGCGATCACCCAATCCCTTCATCCTTAACATATGGTGCCGACAAGCCCGGCCCATGACTCAGAATATTTAAATTAATGACGTAAAATATAGTACGTCGCCATGTCCGTCACTCATGGGTTAACACATCCACAGTACCTGAAGCTCACCATTTAAATCGAACCAAGGCAGGTCAAGACCTCAGCCGACCTTGCTACGCGAGATGTCCTCCGTTGACTCCCCGTCAACTGTTTCAACTTTATCAGTTAGGTCTCCACGATCTCATTCTCAGGACGGTCAAAATGCTTCCCTAGCATTATTGACATAAAACAGTCATTTAAAAATAGGTCATAAATACAATTTCTATAATGAACTCTTGTCTTTCACATCTGTCCACATTACTTAATCCATATCCAATTCATATGTATTCTTATTCTCATCCAATCACATCATTTTTAATCTCATCACATCTTTCCTCATTTAACCTCATCACATCTCATCCACTCGCATCTACTCATATTCACATCCCATCACACCTCATTCATTTACATCACATATCATTCATTCACATCTATCTCAATTTACATCACATTCATTTCACATCTCATCTCATTCATTCTTATCCCGATTCACATCACATCACATCTCATCCATTCACATCCCATATCATTCATTTACATCCGATTCACATGACATCACATCTCATTCATTCACATCCTGATTCACATCACATTACATCTCATCCATTCACTCACATCGACATCACATCCTTTCACATACACATCCATATCTGTTCTTTCACATACACATTCACATCCATTCTTCCACATACACGTCCACATCCATTCTTCCACATACACATCCACATCCATTCTTCCACATACATATCCACATCATTCTTTCACATACACATCCACATCCATTCATCCACATACACATCCACATCCATTCTTTAGCATACACATCCACATCCACATCCATTCTTTCACATACACATCCACATCCATTTTCATTACATCACATCTTATTTTCATCTTATGACATCCATTCACATCCTATCACATCTCATACACGTCTTATCACATCCCATTTACATCTTATCACATTCTATTTTCATCTTATTACATCCATTCACATATTATCACATCTTATTTACATCTTATCCCATCCATTTCACATGCTATTCCCATTTAGTAGCTTTTTCTAGTTTGATTCCGATAATGGGACTTTCTCTAAATTTCTACCAATTGCTTGGCCTAATTAAAGACTCCTTTTCTCGAACGACTATTTTTATATTCCTTCTCAATTCTTCAATTGAATTATATTCAATATTCCTCTTTTGAATAAAGGAATTCATGGGATTTACAAAATCAATTCTACCCATATTTCTACTTTTGATAAATATTCATAAATTGAATTATACTAAAAATTCCTCTTCTTTCCATTTAATTTCTCCGATCTTAAATACCATGGGAGTTCCTCTTTTTTTGCATTTAATTATTTGCATTCCAACGTCATGGAAATTTCTCTTTTATCATCAATATTTCTCATAATAAAATACCCATTAATTCAATATGCTAGGAATTTCTCTTTTCCCATCTAAATGATGAAATTTCAAATTTCATAAGAATTCCTCTTTTACCATTTAAATATTTCTCATAGATAAAATAAATTTATCTAAAATTCAAATTTGAATTTAAATAGAATACCCATTAATTTCAATATGCTAGGAATTTCTCTTTTCCCATCTAAATGATGGAACTCCAAATGTCATAGGAATTCCTCTTTTACCATTTAAATATTTCTCATAGATAAAATAAATTTATCTAAAATTCATCTTTGAAATTAAATAGAATATCCATTAATTTTAATATGCTAGGAATTACACTTTTCTCATTTAAATATTTGAATTCCAATATGGTGGAAATTCCTCTTTCATCATTTAAATTTATCTATGCAAAAAAGATAAATTTAACTAAAATCCTTCTTCAATTTTTAAATAAAATATACATTATTTTAGCATCCCAATTTTTCTCTTACTTCATTGGAATACATGGATTTCCATTGTCATGGGGATTACTCTTTTAACATAAAAATGAATTAATAGATATTCCTCTTTTTCCTAATTAACTATTTATGCATAAACATACAATTCAAATTTTCCATAATTATAATGAGAATCATTCAATTAATCTAGGATGATTAATCCTAGAATATGGTAGGAAGTCCTCTTTTCATATTATGAATGAAAATGATTTATGTGTTAATTTTTCAAAAATTTTACCATAGCTTCGCTACTGCTATTACTGATAATTCTCAATTACTTTGAAAGCATAAAGTTTAGTAATATCATATGATAGAAAATCCATTAATTGGATCAATATCCAATTATGGACTTGATTCCTAATTTTTCCATGAATTAAATAGCATAAAAGCATTAAAAAGCCACTTATTTGGCCTCAATTTGACAAGCGTAGAAATTACTTTTAGATTAGAGAAATGCTTCATGAGAAGCTTCATTTGAATATAGAATAGGTCATAGGAATGACCATTCTTTGGGGGAGAGAGAGACATGCTTTAAAAAAATATTTAATTTAAGCATAAATGGAAATTTGTGTTTTATGACTACAATTCATTAATGACCTTGAGGCCTTGGGGTCATGCAAGCATGGCCCTAAGGCCATTCTTCCGCCTATTGTGCATGAAACGAGGCTATCCTTGGATGCTCCATGGCCATTCCAAATGAACTTGAGGCCTTGGGGTCATGCAAGAATGGCCTTTGGAGGGGTCATTCTTCCACTTATTGTGCATGAAAAGAATGGCCCTAGGGCCATTCTTGGATACCCAATGGCTATCCCAATGGCTGTCCCAAAAGGACCTTGAGGCCTTGGGGTCATGCAAGAATTGCCCTAGGGCCATTCTTCCTCATGTTGTGCATGAAAACAAATGGCCCTAGGACCATTCTTCCATGCACCCACCATGGCCCCTTGGGGTCATGCAGGAATGGCCCTTGGGCCATTCTTGGATGCCCCCATGGCCACTATTTCATGCATTGTGATACATTTTAACGTAAAATAGTGGATATATAAGGCTTGGGGTCATTTAGGAATGGTCCTTACACTTGTCATGCATGAAAACAATAGCCCTAGGACCATTCTTGAATGCCCCATAGCCATCCCAAAAATGCCCTTGAGGCCTTGGGGTCATGCAAGAATGGCCATTCTTCCTCATGTTTTACATGGGCAAGAATGGCCCCACGACCATTCTTGCATGCACCCATGGCCCCTTGGGGTCATGCGAGAATGGCCCTTCCATTCGTGGAATCCACCATGGCCACTATTTCATGCATTGTGATGCATTTTAAAGTAAAATATCCTTGATCTTCAATGCATAGTCATTCACAGACATACTCTTTTTCTCCACAGTATGAAGATCATTCTTCAACTGTATCTTTCGTGCCTTGGTATTCGTTTCATAGAGTTTTACCAAGGTGTCCCATGCCTCCTTGGGGGACTTGGCATCCTGTATGTGCCCAATCATGGTATCTTGTATACTAATAGAGAGCCAATATATAACTTTTTTGGCTCCTTGGTTCCAATCCTTGAACTCTTTCACATCTACATAGCAGTCAGATTGATCTCCGGTATCTCCGGTGCCTCTTCATGCTCATCTTCTACATAGTCCCAGTAACCCTTTCCCATCAGGAAATTTGTCAGCCTGAACCTCCAAGCATGGAAGTTGTTCTTATGAAGCTTCTCAGCAACAATCTGGTTTATGCCATCATTTTCTTGCCAGCAGACACACAAATTTACCAGAAACAGCACTCTGGTTTGTCCTGCACAAACTACTATATTTTTCTGTAGCGGTACTGTACTACACTCGAATGTCACAACCAGTGACCTCAATGTGCATACATACACCCAATGGCAACTGTTGACCTCCTTGCAGCACACACAATGTCTGCACAACCAATTTGTCTTCCTGCAGTTCTTAAAACAGAGTTTTGTAGAGAATCGATGACTTACTCACAGTGCTCGAAATCGCTTGCTTTCTGAAAACGGAGGTCGTAACGCACCCAAAACGCGATTTCGGCCCAAAAAATGTGATCCAATAGGACAAAATAGTTGCCCTATAGCTTACTCCCATGAAGAAAGCTCCTCAATCAGAGATCGTTTCCCAGTGCCTCCCGTAGAGCTCCCGACAAGGGTGTAGTCACCAACACAAATAGAGAAGAGTAGATGAAGCTCTTACCCTCGTACTGCTTCCTGTGCTTCTCTTGCTTATAGCTCAGCCCTTAGCATGAACTAGGCTTTGATACCATGAAAAGACGCAAAGGGAGAAGAGAGCTTGAGCTCTTGCAAGCACACACACACTCACAAAACCCTAAAAGAGAACACACAAGGTGAGAGGCTGAAAATCTTCTTCTTCTTTACACAACACTCAACACACCATATACAAGGATAAGAGTACACCCAATATGAAAAGGTACTCAACCAAATACATACTAGGGTTCTCTATAGTGTGAAGCCAACTAAATGAGCTATCACTATAACTATGACAGTCTCTAGAATGGCTGTCACATAGCCTGTCATCCCACTGGCCGCATATCACCCATGATCTCACCAACCATGCCAGTGGTGTAAGTGTGGGGCCTATCCCCTAAGCGGGTCATCAGTGTCCACTGCCTCACTAGATGAGCTCGTTATCTCAACATATTAATGGCCCCCTCAAGGTTGACAGGCTGCCGCGATCTT